>NC_080042.1:36974406-37340475 GCF_012489685.1 Lotus japonicus
GTTCAGAGTGAAAAACTTATGACATAGATGAAAATCGAGTAATCAGAGCGCATAAGTAATCAGAGTCATGGACAAGGTATCAGAGTCTTGGGTATCAGAGTCAACTTATAATCACTTCAGAAGAAGTGAAATGTATTCCTTGTATTTGCCCAGTGACACATCTATGGTCATGAAGGTGGAACTCTTAAAATCTCCAAAAGAAAAATAAATCACACTAACACATCTTACACATCAAAAACTGGGTTTACTCCCCTTTTTGTCATAAGCAAAAAGCTTGGGGTGTGAAAAACTTAGCTTGAAGTACAAGGTACTCCCCCTTAGAGAAGGTCTAAGTTTAAAGGAAATGAAAACGATGCAAGAATCAGAGTTAGGCGAAATAAAGAGAAGAGTTAATGCAAGAGAAGAACGTTTACCACCGGTCAAGGGAGTAAAGAGAAGGGTCAGTTACCAAGAACTTAACCTCGAGAAACCGTAGGAGCATTAACTTTCAGAGAGAAATGAAGCCTATATAAAGCGTTGGAGAGAAAGGTAAGCTTCACACCTCGAACAATTTTCAGTAAAAAAAAATGGCATCATACATCGTAGCACTAGAAGAGCTGAGGAAGAAGGCCTTTGAAGAGGACTTGTTCCTTAACATCAGGCATCCAGAGGGTGCAACTACCATCGCGGAGCTGACACGGACACTGCTGGAAGAGGACCTGCGTCCAGAGTTGGAGAGAGACCTGAAGAATTTCTTGCCTTCGTGGAGGAGTGCAAGAACTCAGCCGGCTTGAACTCAAGCTGCTGGAAGAAAAAAGAAATCTTGGAAGAGAAGCTCAAGACTTCAGAAGAGATTCTGGAGAGGGATGAGCTAAAGGACAGGCTCAGCAACATCTAGCATGTATTGGAGCGTCTGGAGAAGGATAGGTCAGAGCAGCGCCAGGAGTGCAGAAGAATGAGGAGGGATCCTTCATTCTAGATTTTATGATGTAAAGAAATATGATGTAGACATAGAAATATGATGAATAAAATAAAAAAAAATTTGCAAACATATGAGACACAATTATATATAGATATGCAAATAGAATCACAAACGAATAAAGAGAATAAATAAATAAAAGGAAACAGAGTTTAATTAAAACAACGTTAAAGAAAAGAAAAAAGACGAAGAGATCCTAAAAACTAAGGTTTGTCAGATCGTCGCAGAAGTTCCAGCATCATGTGCTTCATCTCAATCAGCATGGATTCATGAATGTCAAGACGTTGTTCCATGATGTCGAGTCTGGATGAGCTTGACTGAGTAGAACTGGAAGGAACATTCTGAGCAGCTTGAGGATCTGGAATGGAAGCAGAAGCATCAGGAGTAAACACAACTGGTGCAAGTGCTTGGCATCTAAGAGCTTCAGCCTCAGCTTCAAGTCGCTCTGCCTCAAGTCTGGCTTGTTCAGCTTGAGCTGCTGCGAGACGTGCAGCTTCTTCTGCTTGAGCCTTCTTTCTCTTGGCTTCTTCAATAGCTTCAAGAAGCTTATTTCTCTATTCTTGTTCATGAAGAGCCACCCTTCGAGCAAACCTCTGCTTTGCAGCCTCAATGCTCTGACTTCCCTCTGCATGCAGGAGCTGCATCATAATTGGAACTTGAGCCACTAGCCAAGTGCCCAGATTGTTCCACTCATCAGCCACACAGTCAGCATTCTCACTGAGGTCAGTCTGACCGTGCACATTGCGGAGCCTCAAAGAGGCTTCATGATAGAAAATATTGATGCACTCAGAGAGAGATGTGGGTTGGAGGTGAGTATAAGGAATTATGGAGAGGTTGGGTTCAGGAGAGGCTGGGTGATTGCTGCTATGGGCTTCAGAGGTACCTTGTGGAGAACCAATGTTAATCATTTGAGCATTTGGTTCAGAGGTTCCAAGGTGAGGGTCTGAAGTTTCAACCAGAGGAAGGGGTGATCTAACCGAGGATTGGTTAGACACTGAATGTTCGGGTTCAGGTTCTGGTTGAATAGGCTCTTGTTGGTCAGGGGCAGGGTGAGCTTGTTGAGCCAAAGGGTCTGCCTCTTGTAAAGGATTAGCCAAGATAGGTTCATCTGGGTCTACTAGACGTTCAGGTCTAGGGCCAGGATATCTCCTAGGGCTTGGACAAGTGAGGTAGTATTCCTCTAAGGTAGACACCTTTTCTTTTCTAACCTCCATGAATTTTCTAATAGATTCAGAGTTATTGGAGGGAGAAGAATCAGCAACATTGGTGGGGAAGGATACAGGTGTATAGGCTGTTGAAGAGTCTGTATCCGTGGTTCTGGCAGCAGGACGTGCTGATGCTCTGGGAACAGAGTGATCAGACGTTCTGGGTTGTGGTTCTGTTTGGTTGGGCTCTGGTTGTTCATGGATGATGGGTTCAGAAGATAATGGGTCGTACGGAATGGTAATGAGAGAGGTTGGATCTTCTGACCTAGAGGGTTGGTTCTGAAGCAAATTCCAGAGAGGTGCTTCAGTAGGAGAAGGTTGAAAGAAGGAAGATCTTGGGGAATGTGGTGGAGAGGTGGTTTGTGCAGTTGGTTGGGATTCAGGAATAGGAGTGAGGGGATTTGAGGAGTGTTGGAGCAAGGCAGAAATAGGGAGTGCATCAAATAAATTCAAATCATCATCAGAAGCAAGTGCAGGCTTACTTGAATGTGCTGATGATCGAGTCACTCTGGCAGGAGGTTCAGTCCTTCTGACCACCTCAGCAGCTGGTTCCACCCGAGTAGGCTTCACCACGATTCTGACCGTCTTCTTCTTCTTCTTGGGAGGACCATCCTCATGATCACTATCATCACCTTCATCAGGCTTTCTCTTCGTCTTCTTGACCAGAGGGACATCGGATTCCTCAGAAGATTCGTCCAGTAGCATCTTCCTCTGAGCTTTCTTCTTGGGAGGAGAAGGAAACTCTGGAGCTGGCGGTAGTCTGCTGACGAAATCATCAAGATCAATTTCGAATCCTTGAGCCCTGAGGTCTTCAACATAGCATCTGATGGCGTCAGGATTGTCCGCCTGTGTCCACAGAGGGTAGTCATTCAGAGGCATCCTTCTTCCTCTGATCTCAGAAGATGTGTCTTCATGAGCAGGAGCAATCTTCTTCTGGACCAAACCCATCTTCTTCAGGGAGTTTGCAGTGAAGACATCACTGACAATTGTGCTCAGATCCTCTACACATCCAGCATTGACCAAATCTTGCACCAGGTTGCTTTCAATGAGAAAGTCTGAGAGCAGCCTCCCAAAAGGGATATATTTGATTGCAGACTTGATGGAGGCAGTGGTGCGAGACTTCCGGATGCATTCCTTCAAGTAGGAGAACAGGAAGTAGGGAAGGCAGATCTTCTTCTGGTCTTGGATGAAGAACAACATCACCTTCTGGTTGAAGTTGATGTAGTCTGGAGAACTGCCCTTCGGTCTCGGGTTTATGCAGTGGAGCAGGATCTTGTGCCAGATCCTGAGTTTGGGGTGAAGGTCCATCACCTTGTAACTCGTCTTGCCCGGTTTGAAGGTGGTGTACAGGGCCTGGTTGATTGTATCCTTGGTGCTGGGTTTCAGCTTCGATTCCGTGAGTTGGAACCGATACCCATAAGCAGTATCTGCACCCAGCAAGTTCACGAAGGACTTCTCCGTGATGATGATCTTTCTGCCAAGAATATGAGATACCACCTGAGTATCATCGCAGTCGGCGTGCTTCCAGAATTCCTTGACCAATCTATCATACACCGGTCCTCGAAGTCTGTTGAAGTAATTTCCCCAACCTTGAGCTTGGACTTCAGGACGAAGATCATACCCATTTGTAGCCAGGTTGTCGAGGTTGAATCTCCATTCTGCCAGGACTTGGAGTTCCTCAGGAGGATATACACAGTGAACGGCACAGCCCCGTTCTGCAACTGGAACACTCTGTTCTTGAGCTTGAACTTGTTCTTGTGTCGGATTCTCAGGGCCCCTTTGACCCGTTGCCAGACCAACTACCATGTGAGGGAACTGAGGTGCATCTGCAGTAGATCTTCTGGTTTGTCTCACCATTTTTGAAGTGGTTGAAGGTTTGAGGTAGAAGATGAAGGTTGAAAGATGAAGAGAGATCGAGAGAGAAATCGAGAGTAAGCGGTTTTGAAAAGCAGAGAGAGTGCGAGAGTAAAAACCGGAAGTGAAAGAGAACGTGTGTGTATAGTGGGTTTTATCAAATAACCGTTGTTGATTCAAAAAGCACTTTAAGATCAACGGTTGAAAATTAAAGATAGATAGTAACAGTAAAATACACAAATCACACACAGGAGAGAAGCACATCTACACGCAATCATAACAGACTGTCACACGGGCACAAGGAACTATGCATCAGAAATACTGACACACGTGTTGTTGTCTCAGCTTCAGAGTCAGTACCAGTGGGTACACACACTCTGATTGAGTTACCTTCTGGACTAGACATCTTCTGATCAAGAAGTATCATAGTCAGAGGTTCTGATCCATCCTCACTCTGGACAAAAGTCCATGTTCAGATTTTTCAGAATAAAATTAAATCTATCCTCTGCTAAGGGCTTTGTAAAGATATCTGCCCATTGATGGTCAGTATCAACAAACTTCAGAAGAAGTACGCCCTTCTGTACATAATCTCTAATAAGGTGATACTTTACCTCAATGTGCTTTGCCCTTGAATGCAAGATAGGATTCTTACTCAATGAGATTGCAGCAGTGTTATCACAATAGATTGGGATATTGCTCTCAAGGATCTGATAATCCTCCAGCTGATGTTTCATCCAGAGCATCTGAGTGCTGCATATTGCTGCTGAGATATATTCTGCCTCTGCAGTTGATAGTGCAATGGTTGATTGCCTCTTGCTTGCCCATGAGACTAGATTGCTTCCCAGAAATTGACAATTTCCAGAAGTACTTTTTCTCTCTGTTCTATCTCCAGCATAATCAGCATCACAACAACCTGAAAGCTTATACTCTGATGTTTTCTTATACATCAAGCCAAGGTTAGTGGTGCCTTTCAGATACCTTAGGATCCTCTTAACAGCAGTTAAGTGGGTTTCCCTTGGATCTGATTGGAAACGAGCACATAAGTGAACACTAAATAATATGTCTGGCCTAGATGCAGTTAAGTATAGAAGTGAACCTATCATGCCACGATAGAGCTTCTGACATACTTTACCACTTTTATCTTCTTTCTCCAGAATGCATGTAGGATGCATTGGAGTCTTGGCCACTGTAGATTCCAGCATATTGAACTTCTTCAGAAGTTCTTTAGTGTACTTGCTCTGATGGATATATGTTCCTTCTGGTGTTTGATCAACTTGTATTCCCAGAAAGTACTTTAATTCTCCCATCATACTCATCTCAAATTCAGCCTGCATCATCTCAGAAAATTCTTTGCATAGAGATTGATTAGCAGAACCAAATATAATATCATCAACATAAATTTGCACAATTAAGATATCATCTTTATAAGTCTTGCAAAAAAGAGTTGTATCTACTTTACCCCTTACAAACTCATTCTCCAGAAGGAATGAGCTAAGTCTCTCATACCATGCTATGGGAGCTTGCTTCAGACCGTAGAGTGATTTCTTCAATTTGAACACATGGTCTGGTTTCTTCTAATCTTCGAAACCTGGGGGTTGATGAACATAGACTTCCTCTGAGATATAACCATTTAGGAAGGCGCTCTTTACGTCCATCTGATGTAGAACTATGTTGTGATTTACTGAGAAAGAGATCAACAGTCTGATTGCCTCCAGTCTTGCTACTGGAGCAAATGTTTCAGTGTAGTCTATTCCTTCCTGCTGGCTGTAGCCTTGAGCAACTAGCCTTGCCTTGTTTCTGACTACATCTCCTTTCTCATTCAGCTTGTTTCTGAATACCCACTTCGTTCCAATAACATAGACATTCTCAGGCTTCTTCACTAAGCTCCAAACATCGTTCTTGGAAAATTGATTCAGTTCTTCTTACATGGCCAGAATCCAATCCTTGTCCTGAAGAGCTTCATCTATGGACTTGGGTTCAATTAAGGACACCAATCCTTTCAGACTGAGCAAGGTCTCTTCAGAGGGTCTGAAGGCAGATCTGGTTCTGACTGGTTCGTCTTTGTTGCCCAGAATCAATTCCTTAGGGTGAGCTGCAGTGATTCTGCTCTTCTTCAGAGTTTGTGAGTTAGAGGGACCAGCTTCTTCCTCTGGTTCATCTTCCTCTGGCTCATCTTCCTCTGGAGCTTTGCCTTTGTCAGAAACATTAATGCTTAAATCTGCAAACTTTTCAACTAGCTTTGACTGGTCAGAGTCAAGCTTATCATCAAATCTAACATGAATAGATTCTTCAATAGTCTTAGCATCAGTATTATAAAATCTAAAACCTTTAGATCTCTCAGAGTAACCGAGTAATAGACACTTAGAAGACTTAGCATCAAATTTATGCAATCTATCCTTAGTATTGAGAACATAACAAACACAGCCAAAAGGATGAAAATAAGAAATGTTGGGTTTTATGTTCTTCCACAATTCATAAGGAGTCTTATTCAGAATTGGTCTCACAGAGATTCTGTTCTGAATGTAACATGCTGTATTTACTGCCTCTGCCCAAAAGTGCTTAGCCATGCCAGTTTCTTGGAGCATGGTTCTAGCCATCTCCTGAAGAGTTCTGTTCTTCCTCTCAACAACACCATTTTGTTGAGGAGTTCTGGGACAAGAGAAATCATGTGTAATTCCATAGGAATCAAACAGACTCTCAAACTTATCATTCTCAAACTCTCCACCATGGTCACTTCTGACACGCACAATCCTACAAGCCTTCTCGTTTTGCACTTGAGCAATGAAGGTAGAGAACACAGCATGAGACTCATCCTTGCGGGTTAGAAACTTTACCCATGTCCAACGGCTATAGTCATCAACGATAACCATCCCATATCTCTTGCCACCTATAGACTCAGTTTTCACTGGTCCAAAAAGGTCGATATGCAGAAGTTCCAACGGCCTTGAGGTTGAGACAACATTCTTTGCCTTGAAAGGGACTTTTGTGAATTTGCCTTTCTGACATGCTTCACAAAGAGCGTCTGAAGCGAACTTCAGATTGGGTAAGCCCCTGACAAGGTTTAGCTTGCTCAGCTGAGAAATCTTTCTCATACTGGCATGCCCTAACCGTCTATGCCATACCCACTGCTCTTCATTAACAGACAGAAGGCACTTCACATTCTGAGCCTCCAACTCAGATAATCTGATCTTATAGATGTTGTTCTTCCTCTTGCTGTTAAACAGAACAGAGCCATCGATCTGACTTACAGCCCGGCAGGACTTTTGATTGAATATAACATCATAACCCTTGTCAGCTAATTGACTTATAGACAATAAGTTATGTGTTAAGCCGTCTACCAATAACACATTATCAATGCATGGACTACTATCTACACAAATAGTACCAGTACCAACAATTTTACCCTTTTCATTTCCTCCAAAGCCAACTTCGCCTCCAGGCTTAAGTTTCAGCTCTCAGAACATACGCCTTTCTCCCGTCATGTGACGCGAGCATCCACTGTCCAGATACCATGATTGGTGTTTCAGTGGAGCTATCAAGGATATCTGCAACATAGATAATCTTGTCCTTAGGTACCCACTTTCTGGGTCCTCTCTTGTTAGTTACCCCAGAAGTTCTGACAACTTTGGGTTTCTCAACATGATAATGTAAAGGAATTTTTGCATGATATTTAGACATAGAGAAAGATCCCTTTTTAAGAGGATGTTTAGCAACTTTAGCAGGTACAGGATCAGGCAATATGGTACCAGAGGGAACAAAGCATTCATACAAGGATTTAGCTTTAGACACAGAGGGCTCATTTCTAATTGGTTTAGAATAGCCAATGCCATGCATTCCATTTCTGCTTACGCCATAGATCATTGAAGCCATTAAGCTTCTATCCACGCTTTTAGCTAGGAATCTTTGAAAAGACTTTTCATACTTAGATTCATTTCTACAATCAGAGGCATCACATGCAACAATTTCTTCTAACTTACCAATTTGGTTCTTAAGCACAGAGTTAGAATTGATCAAGGCATGATTATCATTTTTCAAATCAGAAATAATTTTCTCATGTTCAGAAGGAGTCTTGGAAACAGCAGATAAGTTCTTTTTAAGCTTCTTATGCTTAGACAATAAGGAGTTATATTTATCCATAATATCAGACAATGCATGTTTCAGTTCAGAGGTAGAGAAAGAAGCGAATACCTCATTTTCATCGTCTGAGTTAGGATCTCCTTCTGATTCTGAGTCAGAGTCAACAGCTTCCTTTGACTCTGCTTCCTTGTCTTTGACAATCGCCATGAGTCCTTGGACTTCACCATCAGAGTCAACATCCTCTGACTCTGATTCATCAAATGTCACCATCAGACTCTTCTTCGTCTTGAAGTGCTTCTTTGGCTTCTTGTCTTTCTTCAACTTTGGACAATCACTTTTGTAGTGCCCAGATTCTTTGCACTCAAAACATGTGACTTCCTTGATTGAAGACTTCTTCTGGCCTGAGGACTCATACTTTCCTTTTGCCTTTCCAGAGCCTTTGAACTTGCTCTGCCTGTGCTTCCAGATGCGGTTGAGTCTCTTGGAGATCAGAGTCAGCTCATCTTCATCAGAATCTTCTGATGCTTCTTCAGATTCCTCTTCTTCAGCTTGAAGAGCTTTTGACTTCTCAACCTTAGCCTTTTCAGATTTGGATTTCAAGGCTATGGACTTTTTCCTCAGATCTTGCATCTCTGAGCGCTTCAGCTCATGGCATTTCAAAATGCTGATGAGTTCTTCTAAACTCATATTCTCAACGTCTCTCGTGAGCTCTATTGAAGTCACCAAAGGCATCCAACTTTCAGGAAGACACCTGATGACCCTTATGACATGATCTTTTGTTGTGTAGCTCTTGTTGAGAGGTCGTATGCCAGCTACAAGCAACTGAAATCTGGAGAACATTTCTTCAATGGACTCATTTGGCTCCATGATGAAGGATTCATACTTTTGGATCAAAGACAATGTCTTTGATTCTTTGACTTTCTTGTTTCCTTCATGAGACATCTTCAGAGATTCGAAAATGCCTTTTGCAAACTCACGATCTGTAATCTTCTGGTACTCTTCATAGGAAATAGCACTTAGAAGAATTGCTCTTGCTTTGTGATGTTGTGAGTACAGCTTCTTTTGATCTGCAGTCATCTCTGACCTTGGGATCTTCTTGCCATCTGCATCAACTCCTTAGATATAAACGAATGTGTAGCACCTGAATCAAATAACACAAACAAAGGAGTTCCAGCAAATAGAACCACAACCGAATGTCAGTGCCCCAAATAATAATAAATAACTTAATGTATAAACATGAAGGTGCGAAAAACACTAGAAAGGGGGGGTTTGAATAGAGTTTTTTAATAAAGGGTATACTTTTAGAACTTTTTCAAAACTCAAGGATAAGAACTAAGTGCTGAAGGATAAGAAGTTAAGCACGCGAGTATTTTATCCTGGTTCACTTGAGATAAAAGCTCAAGCTAATCCAGTCCACCTGTGAAGGTGATTTCTTCCTTCTTCTGATGAAGGCAATTCACTAAAATCAATGAGTGTTACAACTGCACTTTGCTACCTGCTAAGTGACTAACAATACACTGATTTTCTCACTAGTATCCTCTTAAAAAGATGATCTACCGATCCTCTTAAGACTAGCTAAACACTGAATCAACCTTGATTCAGTCCTCTCAAGATCCGACCAACCTTGGTCTCTTAAGGAACTTTACAATGTAATGTAAAAGGTTTCGGGTTTAGAATAAGTGCTTCTTAAAAGCTAATGGTAAACTTAGATGTTTAAGAACAGTGAAGAAATAATGCTAAGAGATTGGTTTGTAAATGTTGAATGATTTCAGCAAAGTTTCTTGGCCTCTTTCTTCTTTCTTCAGCCTTTATATACTCCAAGACTTATGATGTAGCCGTTGCTAGGGTTTTATCCGTTGGAGTGGCAATCTTGTAATATCAGACTGCTAGGCTGAACAAGGTAGGTGGCGGACAGACTGAGACTTGTACGATGTTGTACTATGATAGCGACCTGTCCTTTCACCAGTTGACTTGTGATCTGTAGTGCTTCAGACTGAGACAACCCAAGTTTTGTTATTTTGCTTGTTTGTTTGTTGCATTTTGCAGGGATTGAGAGCCTAAATTCTAGAGTAGGAGGTGACTCTAAGGCCTCCGTGGTAATTGGTAAAGAAGGTCAACTCTTTCCCTTAGTTTAGCTCATGCATCTTTGCATATCTTCCTTTTGTAGCTTTTATTTTTTTCTTTTAATCTTGCATTGTTATTTAAGTTTATGTTTTGGGTCTTTCACTTCCCTATACTCACATGCTTTAGCTATAGTTTTGCTTCCTTACTTGTGCTGTTTTGGAAATGTTTTCGTGAATACTTGTGTTTTGTTTTTGGGGATGAGTGATTACATGTTGGGGAAGGAAGGAGGAGACTTCGGTCTTCCGAGTGTTTCTCGAGAAAGGAGTCGAGGTGAGTCCATTAAGGGTCTATCTTTGACCCTTCACCATAAAATGTCCCTGGAGGATCCTGACTCACCTGCAATTCTTGGTTCTGCGTTGATTTCGCTCATAGCATGCTTAGTGATTCTTGCTTTATTCTTGAGACTTGTAGGATTTCTTGAGATTCTGAATTCATTGTTTGAACATTGTCTTTAGTTGTCCCATTTGAGCCTTATTGGAGAATTTGTTTTAGCCAAGTTTTTGGGACGGATGTTTGGTTGGAATATTGGGGAGTGATGGTCCTTGTTGTGTTGTTTGGAGCTGGAAAAATGAGAAATAGACTCTTGCCCCAAAAAGAAAAAAAATCAGTAAAAAAGAAGGAAAGAAAAAGGACTCCTAACCAAAAGTTGGAGTTGGAAAAAAGGAAAAAAAAAAGTTTGAAAAGGTGGGTGCAAGAGACTTGTAAAAAAAGTGTGTTGTAAGCTCCGGGGTTATTAGAAGAGGACCACACTCAATGTGCTTGAAAGCCTAGTTTTCCCTTAGGGACCAACCACCATCATGCTTTACCTAGCCAATGTTTCAACCCTTTTGGAAGTCTCTTTGAATATTTGCATGTTTGATCTTTGTTGCTATTGAGTGAATGACATTCAGGACCTATGAACTTGTTTGTGTGCTCAGTGCACTAAATGAACATCTTGTCCTAGGATTTTTAGTTCTATATGCTTCTCATGAATGGACTCTACACTCTTCTCTTTTCAAAAGATGCATGAAGTAGGTTGTCGGGTCTTTCTCTTGGAACTAGCTGTGATTACTTTGTCCCCCTGTTTTTGTGAAGTATTCCTTGTTGAGAGCACTTGTTTGGGAGCATTTCTTGCGCTTGAGGGCAAGCGAGTGTTATTTACGCTCGAGGGCGAGCTGTCGTTGAGTAAAGTGGTGTGATGACCCTATTTTAGTAGTGTTTTTATGGTCATTTCTTTGATAGTTTTGAGTCTTTTTGTTGAGTCTCATGTAGTGTTTCATGCATTCTCATGCATTTTTATTCTTTTCTTTAGTCTTTAATTTGTTTTGGTAATTTAGTAGTTTTATAGGTAGTTTTCTTGCATTTTAAGTAAAGTTTAGGACTTGCATGGTTTTGTTGTGTTTTATGAAGGATCTCTTGTGCTAATAAGCTCTTTGAGCTTCTAGAATTTTCCTTGGCTTGTTGGTTAAGTTTCAGATCAGGAACTGAAGAAGGAAGAAGGCCAATAAGCTTGGAATTGATGGGAAACTTAAAGAGGATTGAAAAGAGGAGTTTCAGAAGCCAAAAAGCCCTTTTCAGGCGAGCTTAAGCGCCTAGGCGCTGGGGGATGGGCGCCTAGGCGCCAATTGGGTCCAGAGAGCATGTTTTTACATGCAATTGGCGCTCAGGCGCTCTGAATTGGCGCTTGAGCGCCCAGACTCGACCTGTTTGCCTATAAATAGGCTTTTTGTCATTTCTTTTGTACCTTTTGTCATTTTTATCATTTTTTTCATAAGTTAGAAGAGAGAGCTTGAGTTCTGAAGCTTTGGGAGCTTTTCCTAGGCCTTATGATCCAGGTTTTATCTTTACATTCTAGCATGGATTCCATAGCCATGTTTGGCTAAAACCCCTTTTGTTTTGGGTTCTTTGGGAGACTTTGGATGTTTTAGCTTTCAATCCATTTCTATTCATGATGTTCTGAGTAAACCCTTGAATCTCACTTCTATGCTTTATCTTTCGAGCTTGTATGCATGCTAGCTTCTCACTTTTCTATAATCATAACGATAGTTTGTTATAGAATTGGGACTTGTTGTGAGATTACTTCTTCTATACTTGTTGCTAGGAATAGAGGAAGGGTTTGAAGGTATGAAAAACGGTAGAAAGGGGGGGTTTGAATAACGTTTTCAATATAAAACTTCCACCTTAAAGATTTAGACAAATCTTTCGAGAACTTAAGTGCTAAAGAAAAGAGATAGAAAAGCACACAAGGATTTTATCCTGGTTCACTTGATAAATCACTCAAGCTACTCCAGTCCACCCGTTAAGGTGATTTCTTCCTTCTTAGAATGAAGGCAATCCACTAATCAGGTAAGAGTTACAACTGCACTTGAAACCTACAAGTGACTAACAATTACACTGACTTAGCTCACACTAAGATTCACTCTCTTAGTCTTCTCTAGGATCCGATCAACCTTGATCTCCTAAAGGAACTAAACAAACTGTTTATCAAAGAATTGTTTACAAGAGATTTGCTTCTAAAAAGCTAATAGTAAACTCAATGAATTTCAGATGAAAGAAAACTTAGAAGATTTTAAATATGTCTTGCGCGTATGTATTGCTTCTAGCCATTTCTTTCTGTCTTCAGCCTCTTTATATACTCCAAGGATTAGGGTTGAGCGATGCATGGGAAATGCTACCGTTGGAGGGCAGTTCTGGAAAATCCAGCTTCTGCTGTGGCTGAGAACGTTAGGTAGGTCGTCAGGAAGGTACAGTAGCTTTTGTACTTGGATAGCGACGCGACCTTTAAACCTAGGAGACTTCTGATCAGGGGAATGCTTCATATTGGAACTTGTGAAGCCGGTTGATCAGAGTCAGAGGGAAAGCACAGATCCTCTGACCATTGTATCTTCTGATTCTGAACTCAGAGGGAAGAACATGGCCTTCAGAGTTTCTTGCTTCTGGACTTCAGAGTTTCCACTATTCAGCTTCTGGATCTTCAGAGTCTTCTACACCATCAGAACATCTGAGCCTTCAGTGTTTCTTGGTTATCAGACTTTCTGGATCTTCAGAACTTCTAGTGACTGAGTCCACATCAGAGTTTGTATAACTTCAGAACTTCTGAAGCTTTTCCACTGTTCATACTGAACATGGTGAATGCGAAAGCGTTGCTTGGGTCACTCTTTATACACAGTGCTTCTGATTTGTGTGAGATTGAGTTGAGGTCAGAGCCTGTAAATAGCACACTCAGAAAAACACGTTAGAGTACCACAATTGTTCATATCAAAAGGTTAACTTGTAATCATCAAAACATAGAGTTGTACTACTAGATCAAAACTTGATCTTACAGGGTTGGGGTTTGTTGGCCTGATTTGTATGCTTAGTGCTCCTAGCAATTGTTTAGGTTATCAAGGAATTGAACCTATCTATTGGTTAGGAAGGGTTTTCTTTACGAGGCATCCATAGATGACTAACTAGG
The DNA here is from genome assembly GCF_012489685.1 of Lotus japonicus. Lineage (NCBI taxonomy): Eukaryota > Viridiplantae > Streptophyta > Magnoliopsida > Fabales > Fabaceae > Lotus > Lotus japonicus. The sequence goes on from NC_080042.1 coordinate 36,988,058, forward strand.
CTAGAACATCAAGGAGAGACTCGGGATTAATTGAATAGGAAGGTTTGCTAAAACTGAAATAGTTGAACAAGAACCCAAGGCAATCTCATCTCTGTTTTTAAATCGCTTTATTACTTGATTACTTGTCTTTTTACAAACTCAAGAAACAACCATTTATTAAAACTGAAATTTACTTTCTTTTCAACCTTAAACTTGAATCTTAAACTGAATTAGCAATCTAATTCCCTGTGGTTCGATAATTTAAAACCCGGAGGTATTCGTACACTTGCGAATTGACCAACAAACCACTGATCAAAACTTGATCTTACAATCTCCCCCTTTTTGATGATGACAAAACAAGTATTTTGATGAACAATTCTTAAACAATAAACTGAATACACAAGAGAAAGGAGATCAGAAATTAAACTTATACTTGTGTAACGGTCAGTATTGCTCATTCTGAATCTGGGACAACACCTGATTCTGAGCTGGGGTCTCCCCCTGACTCCCCCTGAATCTATGACTTGATGAGATGATAAATAGTCTAGATTCGGAGTCTTGGTGACGTGATCAGAAGATACGCGTATAAGGATGTATACTCATCAGAAGTGATGGTTCAGAACTTGCGTAGATCACATAGAACCATAGATTCTTGTCCAGATATAATTGGAATAAGGCGTCAGAAGCAAAATAGTTCAGAATATGAACAAAATGTATTCCTTATTTGAGACGCTTGACAATATCTATGTGCTATAAGTATTGATACTTATTCTCCTCTACTGGTTTTATATAATATAAAAAGTTTATCAAAACCATTTATGTACTCCCCGTTTTTGTCATAATCAAAAAGAGTGAAAAACAAAGCCAACAATAACAATAACAAGAAAGCGATGCAAAGAAGAGGTGTTATTATTACTGAACGGAGAAAGAGTACAGAGGATAGAGAGGAATGAAGAAAACTAATCCTAGATACATAGGAAAGCTTGAGAATTCTTCATGGAGAGAAGTTTAAGGTGTAGGGGACGCATGTCCTAATCAATTGAGGCTAACTGGGTAGCCAGTTCTTCCTTCAGAGCTGCATTCTCCTGGATAGCCTCTTGATCCGCTTCATTGTGATCTTCTTTGTAACACCCCGATTTCGGTGGCGTCACTTTAGTAACCAAAAGAAAATACTTTAAGCGGAAAAACGTGAATTATTTTTTTTCGACAATATAACTAAAGACAGAAAGCAATAAAACTCCCCAACAAAAGATAAAAGGAACTACTATACAACTATATATACATGCCTCGCTAAACACTACCACGTCACGAGTAACCTCCAGTGACGGGTGACAGAAAAAGAGTAACGCCCGAAGGCAATATGTACAGTCCAAGATAAAGATACTGTGTCCGCAACACTAAACTACAAAATCTGAGAGCAAGTTGGCCCAGCGGCCTAAGAAAAGACCCCCTAAATCCAACCAGCTCTCTGTGATCTCCATAGGAAACCACACAAAAGCTACCGGTAGGAAAACTACCCTGTCCCCAAAAACCGGAAACATGACGGTCAGAGCATCGACACTACTCCTACACTATCCCTACCCGAGGAGCCCACACTAGCACTCGATCCTACACGCTAGCGCGGTCGTCATCCGAATCTGCATCCAGGACGACTAGGTCGACGTACTCAACACTGCCCTCTCTGTCCACCCTAATGCGCTCCTGCACTGGACTCTCGGGCTCGGGGCCCGGAACGAGATCCGCGATGACAGCAGCAGCAGTAGACGGACTAGACTCCGTCGAAGCCCCACCTACTGGCACCTCCTCAGAGGGGTCCTCATCATCTGAAGGGGATGGTGGCGGTGGAGGTACTCCCAAGCCGGGTCCACAGTGTACTCCTGGAGGCAGGTTGAAGCTCACTATGTGCCTCCTCATCACTCCCTCCGTCAAGCGTCCAAATCGGTCGACACGGTCCTCCATGATCCGACCGGTGTAGGTCGCACGGTGGCCCTCGGGATCGACCACCCATGCACCTGGGTCGTCTTGATCAAGCATCTCGTACCTGGACCCCCCCGACGGGCTGACCATGGTAAACCAATCCCCCATACTCATCTGACAAATGGCGTAGTCCGCCCAAACACACACAGCAGACGCGAGGGTCAACTCCAAAGAATTATATAATTAATAAAACCAGATATAATTATAGGATAATAAATACTCGCCTCTCAGGCTTATAAGTTTTGGGATAGCTTCCTAGGGTTGCATGTATCACAATGAATATAAAGAGCCATAAAACAAGTAGCATGCCTCAAAAATAGGATAAACAGTTACCAATCACACTCAGCAACTAAGTCAGCATGTATGTTGCATGAAATGCAATGCTGGGTAACAAAATGCATTCCGGAAGAAGGATGGACATCAACGAGGCGGCCCTAACACCAGCCACGGTGGGTACCTTCCTGCTCGCGTGTCTCTTACACCACACAAAAGTAGTCAGATCAGCAGTGAACCCGTAGGTCTGCCATTCCGTCTGCTACTGAGGACCACCGTAGTGTCCTAAATATGGAAATCCGGGTCTTATGACCATTTTGGAATCCACCGAGGTCCGGTATCACGCCGTGTATTAACCTCAAAATGAGTGCATGAATGCAAGTGATTAGCCAAACAACGTCTCCGACCTCACCCGACACGTCGCCACGTGTTCTAGATAACTTAAAGTCTCTAAAAGAATACCCTAAGGTAAATGTCGATTCTGCGACAAAATACAATTAATCATAAACAAAAGAGTGCAACCACTCACGACAACTCTTCGAGTCATCAATGCTCTCACGAAGTCTCTCGCTTCTGTGGAGTCTCACACATTCACAAAGTCTCACGCTTCAGTGAAGTTTTATGCTTTCACAAGGTCTCACGCCTCAGTGAATTTACACACTTGCACGAAGTCTCACGCTTCAATGAAGTTTCATGCTGTTCACGAGGTCTCACGCCTCAGTGAAGATCCATGCTTTCCACAAGGTCTCACGCCTCAGTGGAGTATCACGCATTCACAAGGTCTCACACCTCCGTGAAGCTTCTCGGCTCATCCCTTGGATGGCTAAACAAACTGCTCCCAGAGCGAATGAGTATCAACATACCCAGAACTCGAAAACTTCTCAACACTTGGATCCGACGACACTTCTCGTTTTCCAAAACTAAACTTCAATCCAAAGCTTGCATCCGAGATTGTTATCTTTATTTAAAGGTTTAGAGGTTGTTTAATATCTTATGAATTTTCTTTATAAAAATAGCTCTTTTTTAGTCTTATCGTATTCCCTATGAGTTTCAAAGTTCCCATAAACCCAAGTAATTCCCTGAGAAGGTCTCGATCCATTGGAGCATGACAAGGTCCGAACTCCGTTCGTCCTTTTAAAACTCTCTCAAAATCTCATAAAAATTCGGCATGACCTGCCCGTAAACCTCACTCTTCAGAATCTCAGGTACAAGTGGAATAGCATAAATAAAACAGCTCAGTCAAAAGCATAAACAGCATATTCCAACACATCCTAAGTTAACCATGTAGCACATAGCATGTGAATCATTTAGCACACATTATCATGGCCTCAAGTACTCAACAAGGTCGGCCGAAGCCTCAGAGAACAATTCAGACATTTAGCAATTAAGTGCATAACACATAGATCAAGTCGAACTTGTCGACACCTAAAGCATTATCTAGTAATTCAGAGAGTAGCCCTCACCGGTGGGTCTTCCAGCTTCTTCCTCAAGATGTTCTCCAAACTCTTCTCCTTGATTTCTTGGAATCTCCTCAAACGAACCTTAAGCAAAAATCACAGAAATCAACACCAAGAGTCAGAAACTCAGCAATCAAAGAGTCCTAGGGTTACACAGTACACTACTACCTCCTTGGTACGACAATCTAACGCGTTAAGACAAGTTTTCGAAAAATCGGATTCTCCTCCCCCCTTGATATAGCTCTCGGCCACTTTCCTTAATTGGGAGGGTCGATTTTTCTTCGATCAAACTTGGTTCCTAGGTTAACATAAGCCGTAACTAAGACGGTTCTAGGCTCGGAAAAATTTTCGGATCGAAAACTGATATAGGGGCAGTTTGGTCATTATTTTTAGCTCAGAATTTCAAAATTGGATTTTTGAAAAACAAATTGGATGGGGACTTCCACAACGACGTTTATGACGACAAATCCTACTAGCACTAAGCCAAGTCGATAGATTAGAGCGTAAAGGTTGCGACTTTGCCGAAAAATGGGTATTTAGGGTAGAAATTGATCCCGGCGGCATTTCGTCGACATTTGACAAAATCTAATCCGCAGAACACGCTCAGGAGCATGCAGGGAAGAAGTTTAGACGCTGAAATCAGCTGATTTGAACAGTTTTTCAAAAACCTCAAAATTTTGAACTCAGAAAGTCGCAGGAGAAATGGACAGAAACGACGATTCGAAGGAGAGTATAGATTACCTACCTCGAGGTCTTCGATTAGTGACGATCGGTGAAGCAAACAGGCAAGAAACGACGAAGATCCGGATCTCTCTCTCTCTCTAGGAACTCGCGGTTTTGGGGGTGGGGAAAATGGGTTTTTTTGCAAAAAATCTAATTTTCAAGCTATTTATAGGTTTTGGAAAAAAACGGAAAAATGATTTTTTTGCGATTCCGATTTTTCCTGCGCGTTCCTCTGCGCATTCTAAGATAGGTTCTGGCGACAGAATTCCAGAACTCAAAACAGGATTCTTGGAATTAAACCAAAAGATCCAAAATCGGCATAAGTCGGTGTAAGTCGGTTTATCCCGAAAAACTACTTTTTGCAGTGATCGTCGGATGAGAAAACTTCCTTCTGAAGAGAGATTAGGAATGATGAGAGAAGTAGGAGAACGCGGGTGGAATCTTCATTTGAGTTTCCGGATAGAAAAAGTCTTCATCGTCTGTCGATCTTAGGTTTTTCGAACTATCAGGGATTCCGTTTCGGCAAACTTCCGAGAATTGGAATTTGACGTTCGTACTTTCCAGGATTTCGCATCGAAATGGTTGTTTAAGGACGGAAAAGAGAAGTTCTAACATTTCTCTGAGGATTTTTGGAATTAGTTTCCATCGTGTCCTAAAGCGTAAATTAACTATTCACTAATACCTTCGACCTAGGATTAAGCGTATGTTAGTTGTGCTATAACTCTTTCGGTTTTTCGATACATTCTTGGACTTTTCCTGAACCTCTTTCCTTCCCAAATTTATCTTAATCAAATAACTCTTTTATTTTATTCACTTATCCAAAGCGTTAAAACTTGGGCCTTACATTACTACCCTCCAAAAAGAAAGTTTCGAGGTCAGTAAAAAGTTCTGGATACTGTTCCTTGATCTTTTCCTTCAGCTCCCACGTTGCATCGCCGGTGTCCTTGTTCCAAATAACCTTCACTAACTCGATCTCTTTACCCCTCAACTGCTTTACCCTTGTGTCACCAATGCTGATTGGCGGTGTCTCGAAAGACAAGTTATCCTTCAACTCAATGTCATCCAGCTCGATGACGTGCGTCGGATCAGCAATATACTTCCGCAGTTGTGACACATGGAATACATCGTGAACGTTTGATAGAAAAGGCGGTAGTGCGATCTGGTAAGCTACCGGTCCTACACGACGAGTAATCTGATAAGGTCCAATGAACTTTGGCGTCAGCTTTCTTGACTTGATTGCTCGACCAACTCCTGTAGTCTGGGTAACTCGCAGGAACACATGATCTCCTTCTTCGAATTCCAGGGTTCTGCGCCTTTGATCTGCATAGCTCTTCTGTCTACTCTGAGAAGCCTTCATCTTCTCCCTGATCTGTTTAATCTTCTCAGTTGTCTGTTGCAGAAGTTCCGGTCCTACTAACAAATTCTCTCCATCTTGATACCAACATAAAGGTGTTCTACACTTGCGGCCATACAATGCCTCATACGGTGCCATACCTATGGTCGTATGAAAACTGTTGTTATATGTGAATTCAATCAGTGGCAATAGGGTGTCCCAACTGCCCTTATTGTCTAACACGCAAGCTCGTAGCAAATCCTCCAATGATTGGATAGTTCTCTCAGTTTGCCCATCAGTCTGTGGATGATAAGCAGAACTTAATCTCAGCCTCGTTCCCAAAGCCTCATGAAGAGCTCCCCACAGATGTGAAGTAAACTTCGGGTCTCTATCGGAAACGATACTTGTTGGCACTCCATGAAGTCGCACAATCTCAGCTATATAAATCTCTGATAGCTTATCCACGTTGTACGTAGTTCTCACAGGTATGAAATGAGCCGACTTAGTCAGTCGATCCACGATTACCCAAATCGAGTCATATCCTCTTTGAGTTCTTGGTAATGCCACGACAAAATCCATCGATATGCTATCCCATTTCCATTGAGGTACATCCAAGCTTTGTAGCATACCCGCAGATTTCTGATGTTCCACCTTCGCCTTTTGACAGGTTAAACATGCAGCTACATATTCTGCCACTTGTCTTTTCATTCCTGGCCACCAAAAATTCACCTTCAAGTCCTGGTGCATCTTTTTCATTCCAGGGTGAATGCTCAGCTTACTTTTGTGACCTTCGTCCAGTATCAACCTCCTTAAGTCAGGGTTGTTGGGTACGCAAACTCTACCCTTACACCGTAGGATATTGTCACTTCCTACCTTGAATTCCGGGTCCTTACCCTGAATTACCAAATTCCTTTTTCCGAGTAAAAATTCATCTTGTAACTGTTGGTCTCGGATTTCTTCCATCAATCCATTGGTAATCCTGATCATCCCGAACCTCAGTTCTCCCTCGGATACTCTTACGTCCAAACTCAAATCTCGGAATTGTTCCAGCAGTTGTAGCTCCTTCACCATCATTGACGAGATATGCATTTTCCTGCTCAATGCATCAGCAACAACATTAGCTTTTCCAGGATGGTATTGTAAGGTAAAATCGTAATCCTTGAGAAACTCCATCCAACGTCGTTGTCTCATGTTCAACTCCTTCTGGTCAAACAAGTACTTCAAGCTCTTGTGATCGCTAAATATGGTGAAATTGCATCCATATAAGTGATGTCTCCAGATCTTCAACGAAAACACAATGGCAGCAAGTTCTAAGTCATGAGTCGGATAGTTCTTCTCATGAGTCTTCAGTTGTCGTGAAGCATAAGCTACCACCTTCCGATGCTGCATCAGCACACATCCCAACCCTTGATGCGAAGCATCACAGTACACTTCATACGGTTCCTCTGGTTGCGGTAAGACGAGCACAGGTGACGTCGTCAAACGTTCCTTCATTGTCTGAAAGCTAGTTTCGCACGCTTCGGTCCATGCAAAAGGTTGATCCTTTCTCGTAAGTTGAGTCAAGGGTCCAACGATCTTGGCGAAATTCTCAATGAAGCGACGATAGTACCCCGCCAAACCGACAAAACTCCTGATCTCAGTCACGGTCTTTGGCCGTTCCCATGACAACACCGTCTCTACCTTTGCTGGATCCACAGCTATACCTTCTTTAGAGATCACATGGCCCAAGAATTTTACCTCTTCGAGCCAAAATTCACACTTAGAAGGGTTGGCGTACAACTTTGTCTCTCTCAACACTTGTAAAACCTGACGCAAGTGCCCTTCATGATCTTCAGCGTTCTTTGAGTAGATCAGAATGTCGTCGATAAACACCACGACGAATCGATCCAAGAACGGATGGAATGTCCTGTTCATGTAATCCATGAAGATAGCAGGTGCGTTTGTCACCCCAAATGGCATCACTAGATACTCATAGTGTCCATAACGAGTCCGGAATGCCGTCTTCTGGATATCCTCAGTCTTTACTCTGATCTGATGGTAACCCGACTTCAGGTCTATCTTTGAGAATATCGCAGCTCCTCGTAGTTGATCCATCAAATCATCAATTCTGGGTAGCGGATACCTATTCTTGACGGTTACTTTGTTCAGTTGTCGATAGTCGACACAAAGTCTAGATTTCCCATCCTTCTTTTTCACCAATAAGACAGGTGCTCCCCAAGGTGAAACGCTTGGTCGGATGAATCCCTTCGACAGGAGATCCTCAAGTTGAGACTTCAACTCCACCAATTCCGCAGGTGCCATCCGATATGGTGCAATCGAAATCGGTCCTGTTCCCGGTACGATGTCAATAGCAAACTCAATGTCGCGTACAGGCGGCAAACCAGGTACATCGCCAGGAAAAACATCCGCGAAGTCCCTCACAACTGGAATATTACTCACTTCCGAATTTCCTTTACTCTCCAAGCTCAACAAAACTGAATACTCTTGAGATCCTTCATTCAGAGAGACATTAATATGATTGGCGGATAGATACTCGGAAAGGTCCGAGTCAGGAAATACCACTCTCTTTCGGCTACAGTCCAGAAGACAATGGTAGTGGGACAACCAGTCCATCCCTAGGATAACATCTAGGTTCTTGAGAGTTAGGCACACTAGGTTAGCATGGTAAACTTTATCCCTATAGGTTACTGGGCAATACATGCATGCAGTGTCGGCAAGCAGAGTTTTGGCAGGTGTGGTAACTATAAGATCGAAACTCAAAGCAGTAACGGGAAGTTTTAATCTAGTAGCACATTCCCTAGAGATAAAAGAGTGCGTTGCTCCGGAATCAAAAAGTACAGTTAGGAGATTACCGTCAATCTCGCAATCTCCCCTGATCAGACCATCAACCCCTTCAGCTTCTTCACCATCCATGGTGTAGACTCTTGCCTTGGCAGCAGGACGCTTCCCACGAGCAGTGTTAACAGCTGGATCTGTCTTGGGTGCTCTGCATTGAGCAGCAGTATGCCCCAACTTGTTACAGTTAAAGCATTTGGGCCTCATGTTAGTACAAGCATTGGCATAGTGCCCAGGCTGCCCACATCTGTAACAGGTCATCTCCCTGTTCACAGTCTGACCTCCAGAACCTCCAGCAGTACCCACCATGGGCCTATAAGATCCTGAAGCAATTCCTCTACCTGCAGGACGTTGATACGGCCTCCTACTCTGATATCTCCCTCTGCCTTGAAAATTTTGAGAGCCCGACCTCATCGGCCCTCCTGTTCCAACACGGTTCAGTCTCCTGTTCTTCATTATCTCCACCTCAGTGGCTTTCTCAACCAAAGTCTGAAAACGAGTGATTCCCAACGGTTTCACCGAGTCTTCAATATCGGGCCTCAGCCCATTCACAAAGCGCTTGCACATGTAGGGTTCATCGACCCCATTGCGGAAGAATCGAAAGTGCTTGGCCAACGATTCCAGCTTGGCAGCATATTCCGGGATGGACATGCTACCCTGACGAAGTGTCAGGAATTGCGACTCACGCTCGTCCCGAGCACTATCTGGAAAATACTTTTCCAGAAAAGCAGCACGAAACGAAACCCAGTTCACTTCCAAGTTGTTTGCTTCCATCATTCCTCTGGCGCCTCTCCACCAGTACTCAGCATCACCCAACAGTAGAAAGGTTGCCATTCCCACCTTGGCCCCCTCAGCAGTCTGCAATACACCGAAGATCTTTTCAATCTCCTGGATCCAGAGATCCGCTTTGTCCGGGTCAGTACCCCCCGAGAACTTAGGAGGATCTTGTCTCCTGAAATCATTTAATCCCTTATTCTGATCCAGAGTTATTTCCCTCTGGCGTTGGTGCTGATCACGTGCCTCCTCAGCAGCACGCCTCATAGCATTATCGTTTGCCTGTGCAGTCACAGCTTGGGCCATAGTGGCCATCATCTCAGCTAGTTGGTTAGCGTTCACCATGTTCTGCTAAATTAACAAACAGTTAGTGCTCATCATAAGATAGCATCTAATATAACTATACAATATGATTAAGCAATAACTTCAAACAATTCTAAGCGAATAATCGCTTGGCAGACAATCAATTTTTTACTCTTTGCAGAGTCACACAACCTAGCACAGAAGACCTATTTCCCACGACTCCCAAAAGACTCGACTAAGCTCTGATACCACAAATGTAACACCCCGATTTCGGTGGCGTCACTTTAGTAACCAAAAGAAAATACTTTAAGCGGAAAAACGTGAATTATTTTTTTTCGACAATATAACTAAAGACAGAAAGCAATAAAACTCCCCAACAAAAGATAAAAGGAACTACTATACAACTATATATACATGCCTCGCTAAACACTACCACGTCACGAGTAACCTCCAGTGACGGGTGACAGAAAAAGAGTAACGCCCGAAGGCAATATGTACAGTCCAAGATAAAGATACTGTGTCCGCAACACTAAACTACAAAATCTGAGAGCAAGTTGGCCCAGCGGCCTAAGAAAAGACCCCCTAAATCCAACCAGCTCTCTGTGATCTCCATAGGAAACCACACAAAAGCTACCGGTAGGAAAACTACCCTGTCCCCAAAAACCGGAAACATGACGGTCAGAGCATCGACACTACTCCTACACTATCCCTACCCGAGGAGCCCACACTAGCACTCGATCCTACACGCTAGCGCGGTCGTCATCCGAATCTGCATCCAGGACGACTAGGTCGACGTACTCAACACTGCCCTCTCTGTCCACCCTAATGCGCTCCTGCACTGGACTCTCGGGCTCGGGGCCCGGAACGAGATCCGCGACGACAGCAGCAGCAGTAGACGGACTAGACTCCGTCGAAGCCCCACCTACTGGCACCTCCTCAGAGGGGTCCTCATCATCTGAAGGGGATGGTGGCGGTGGAGGTACTCCCAAGCCGGGTCCACAGTGTACTCCTGGAGGCAGGTTGAAGCTCACTATGTTCCTCCTCATCACTCCCTCCGTCAAGCGTCCAAATCGGTCGACACGGTCCTCCATGATCCGACCGGTGTAGGTCGCACGGTGGCCCTCGGGATCGACCACCCATGCACCTGGGTCGTCTTGATCAAGCATCTCGTACCTGGTCCCCCCCGACGGGCTGACCATGGTAAACCAATCCCCCATACTCATCTGACAAATGGCGTAGTCCGCCCAAACACACACAGCAGACGCGAGGGTCAACTCCAAAGAATTATATAATTAATAAAACCAGATATAATTATAGGATAATAAATACTCGCCTCTCAGGCTTATAAGTTTTGGGATAGCTTCCTAGGGTTGCATGTATCACAATGAATATAAAGAGCCATAAAACAAGTAGCATGCCTCAAAAATAGGATAAACAGTTACCAATCACACTCAGCAACTAAGTCAGCATGTATGTTGCATGAAATGCAATGCTGGGTAACAAAATGCATTCCGGAAGAAGGATGGACATCAACGAGGCGGCCCTAACACCAGCCACGGTGGGTACCTTCCTGCTCGCGTGTCTCTTACACCACACAAAAGTAGTCAGATCAGCAGTGAACCCGTAGGTCTGCCATTCCGTCTGCTACTGAGGACCACCGTAGTGTCCTAAATATGGAAATCCGGGTCTTATGACCATTTTGGAATCCACCGAGGTCCGGTATCACGCCGTGTATTAACCTCAAAATGAGTGCATGAATGCAAGTGATTAGCCAAACAACGTCTCCGACCTCACCCGACACGTCGCCACGTGTTCTAGATAACTTAAAGTCTCTAAAAGAATACCCTAAGGTAAATGTCGATTCTGCGACAAAATACAATTAATCATAAACAAAAGAGTGCAACCACTCACGACAACTCTTCGAGTCATCAATGCTCTCACGAAGTCTCTCGCTTCTGTGGAGTCTCACACATTCACAAAGTCTCACGCTTCAGTGAAGTTTTATGCTTTCACAAGGTCTCACGCCTCAGTGAATTTACACACTTGCACGAAGTCTCACGCTTCAATGAAGTTTCATGCTGTTCACGAGGTCTCACGCCTCAGTGAAGATCCATGCTTTCCACAAGGTCTCACGCCTCAGTGGAGTATCACGCATTCACAACGTCTCACACCTCCGTGAAGCTTCTCGGCTCATCCCTTGGATGGCTAAACAAACTGCTCCCAGAGCGAATGAGTATCAACATACCCAGAACTCGAAATCTTCTCAACACTTAGATCCGACGACACTTCTCGTTTTCCAAAACTAAACTTCAATCCAAAGCTTGCATCCGAGATTGTTATCTTTATTTAAAGGTTTAGAGGTTGTTTAATATCTTATGAATTTTCTTTATAAAAATAGCTCTTTTTTAGTCTTATCGTATTCCCTATGAGTTTCAAAGTTCCCATAAACCCAAGTAATTCCCTGAGAAGGTCTCGATCCATTGGAGCATGACAAGGTCCGAACTCCGTTCGTCCTTTTAAAACTCTCTCAAAATCTCATAAAAATTCGGCATGACCTGCCCGTAAACCTCACTCTTCAGAATCTCAGGTACAAGTGGAATAGCATAAATAAAACAGCTCAGTCAAAAGCATAAACAGCATATTCCAACACATCCTAAGTTAACCATGTAGCACATAGCATGTGAATCATTTAGCACACATTATCATGGCCTCAAGTACTCAACAAGGTCGGCCGAAGCCTCAGAGAACAATTCAGACATTTAGCAATTAAGTGCATAACACATAGATCAAGTCGAACTTGTCGACACCTAAAGCATTATCTAGTAATTCAGAGAGTAGCCCTCACCGGTGGGTCTTCCAGCTTCTTCCTCAAGATGTTCTCCAAACTCTTCTCCTTGATTTCTTGGAATCTCCTCAAACGAACCTTAAGCAAAAATCACAGAAATCAACACCAAGAGTCAGAAACTCAGCAATCAAAGAGTCCTAGGGTTACACAGTACACTACTACCTCCTTGGTACGACAATCTAACGCGTTAAGACAAGTTTTCGAAAAATCGGATTCTCCTCCCCCCTTGATATAGCTCTCGGCCACTTTCCTTAATTGGGAGGGTCGATTTTTCTTCGATCAAACTTGGTTCCTAGGTTAACATAAGCCGTAACTAAGACGGTTCTAGGCTCGGAAAAATTTTCGGATCGAAAACTGATATAGGGGCAGTTTGGTCATTATTTTTAGCTCAGAATTTCAAAATTGGATTTTTGAAAAACAAATTGGATGGGGACGTCCACAACGACGTTTATGACGACAAATCCTACTAGCACTAAGCCAAGTCGATAGATTAGAGCGTAAAGGTTGCGACTTTGCCGAAAAATGGGTATTTAGGGTAGAAATTGATCCCGGCGGCATTTCGTCGACATTTGACAAAATCTAATCCGCAGAACACGCTCAGGAGCATGCAGGGAAGAAGTTTAGACGCTGAAATCAGCTGATTTGAACAGTTTTTCAAAAACCTCAAAATTTTGAACTCAGAAAGTCGCAGGAGAAATGGACAGAAACGACGATTCGAAGGAGAGTATAGATTACCTACCTCGAGGTCTTCGATTAGTGACGAACGGTGAAGCAAACGGGCAAGAAACGACGAAGATCCGGATCTCTCTCTCTCTCTAGGAACTCGCGGTTTTGGGGGTGGGGAAAATGGGTTTTTTTGCAAAAAATCTAATTTTCAAGCTATTTATAGGTTTTGGAAAAAAACGGAAAAATGATTTTTTTGCGATTCCGATTTTTCCTGCGCGTTCCTCTGCGCATTCTAAGATAGGTTCTGGCGACAGAATTCCAGAACTCAAAATAGGATTCTTGGAATTAAACCAAAAGATCCAAAATCGGCATAAGTCGGTGTAAGTCGGTTTATCCCGAAAAACTACTTTTTGCAGTGATCGTCGGATGAGAAAACTTCCTTCTGAAGAGAGATTAGGAATGATGAGAGAAGTAGGAGAACGCGGGTGGAATCTTCATTTGAGTTTCCGGATAGAAAAAGTCTTCATCGTCTGTCGATCTTAGGTTTTTCGAACTATCAGGGATTCCGTTTCGGCAAACTTCCGAGAATTGGAATTTGACGTTCGTACTTTCCAGGATTTCGCATCGAAATGGTTGTTTAAGGACGGAAAAGAGAAGTTCTAACATTTCTCTGAGGATTTTTGGAATTAGTTTCCATCGTGTCCTAAAGCGTAAATTAACTATTCACTAATACCTTCGACCTAGGATTAAGCGTATGTTAGTTGTGCTATAACTCTTTCGGTTTTTCGATACATTCTTGGACTTTTCCTGAACCTCTTTCCTTCCCAAATTTATCTTAATCAAATAACTCTTTTATTTTATTCACTTATCCAAAGCGTTAAAACTTGGGCCTTACATTCTTCATATTCCAGAAGCATACAAATGCCCTGGAGCTGATCTTCAACGTCCTTCCGGCGAGTGGTCAGGCGAAGGAGGTCATTCAGAACTTCTTAAAGGTTCTGAAGACAGTGAATCTGATGGGATGTCAGCCAACACTTAAGAAGATTCTCAATCTTCTCAAGAGCTATAGAAATCTGAGAAGCAGATAGATTAACGCTCCATGGAAAGACTTGGTCAAATACCATAGTCTTGAGTTCAGAAATCAATTCTACAGAAGTCATTCTTGAACTAGAAGTAAGGAGAGAGTGAATTGACTCCATACCCAGTAGCTTGGCAATGGACTCTTCTGAAATTACAATCTTCCTATCCAGCACATGAGAGACGACGTAGTAGTCGTTGTAAACTTCATTTTTCCAGAATTCTATAACCAGCTTGGTGTAAATCGGTCCACAGAGCCTATCAAAGTAGCCAGACCATCCATGCAAGTTGACCTGATCCCTGATATCAAACCCATGATCCGCCAGGTTGTCGAAATCCACTCTTGCTTCGTGGCACACAACCAGTTCTTCAGCTTTCTTGACACAAGTGACCACATTGGGTGTGTCCAGAATCTGTTGAGCTTCTTCAAATCTCTGAGTTTCTTGGCGGTTTGTTTGGAAGAAGTAGTAGCACTTGCTCTTGATTTCCTCGATTCGCCCATGATTTTCCGGTAGAGAGGTTTAGGGTTCAGAGAAAGAGAGGAATATTGGAGAGAAGAGTAAGAGTTAATGCAATGCACACGAAGAGTTTGAAAACCGTATGTGTAAGTGTGTGGGAGATCGTGTGTGAAGAGTGCGTATAGTGGGTTAAATGGTAACCGTTGAGATTTTAAAAAGAAAAGAGTTAAAACAAGATCAACGGTTCTAAAATAGATAGTCTGAAAATAGCATAGTGGAGGAGAGTAGGCATCATCATTATAGCAGATATACCACGCGACTCAAGGAACTATGTCACAAATGAAGTGACACGTGTATTGTTGCCTACCACAGAAGTTTAACCAGTGGGTTAAGTGCTTCTGATCGAGTAATTTCTGAAGGGGGTAACATTTGATGCCTTCAGAGGTACCAAGGTCAGAAGTTCTGAAGAGAACCTTACTCTGGACAAAAGTCCATGTTCAGGTTTTCAAGAATAAATAAAAACCTATCTTCTGCTAAGGGCTTAGTGAAAATATCTGCCCACTGATGGTCAGTATCAATATACTCTAATGATAGAGTGCCCTTCTGAACATGATCACGAATATAATGATACTTTACCTCTATATGCTTTGCTCTTGAGTGTAGAATGGGGTTCTTGTTGAGTGAGATAGCAGCTGTGTTGTCACACTAAATAGGAACCTTCTTCAGAGACAAACCAGAGTCCTCCAGATGATTCTTCATCCATATGGTTTGTGTACAGCATGTGGCAGCTGAGACATACTCTGCTTCAGCAGTTGATAGAGCAATTGTGTTCTGTCTCTTGCTTGACCAAGTGACAAGATTTGCTCCAAGAAAATGGCAGCTTCCATAGGTGCTTTTTCTTTCCACTCTGTCTCCAGCAAAGTCAGCATCACAAAAACCTGAAAGTGTATACTCTGATGTTTTTCTATACATCAAGCCAAGGTTAGTGGTTCCTTTCAGATATTTCAGGATCCTCTAGGATCTGATTGGAATCTAGCACAGAGATGCACACTAAATAATATATCAGGCCTGGAGGCAGTTAAGTAAAGAAGAGAGCCTATCATTCCACGATAGAGCTTCTGACAAACCTTAGAGGAAACTTCCTGTTTCTCAAGAATACATGTAGGATGCATTGGAGTCTTAGAGATGTTGCAATCACTCATGCTGAACTTCTTCAGAAGTTCCAAGGTGTACTTCTTCTGATGGATATAAGTAACTCCTGGTCGTTGATCTATTTGAATTCCCAGGAAGTATTTGAGTTCTCCCATCATGCTCATTTCGAATTCAGCCTGCATCAACTTAGAAAATTCCTTGCACAAGGAGGGATTAGCAGAACCAAAAATGATGTCATCAACATAAATCTGAACTATAAGAATATCATTCTTATAGGTTCTGCAGAAAAGAGTATTGTCACCTTTACCCCTTACAAACTCATTCTGTAGAAGAAAGGAGCTGAGCCTTTCGTACCACGCTCTGGGAGCTTGTTTCAGTCCATAGAGTGACTTCTTGAGCTTGTAGACATGATCTGGATATTTGTCATCTTCAAAGCCAGTAGGTTGCTTGACATACACTTCTTCAGAAATTTAGCCATTGAGGAAGGCACTCTTGACATCCATCTGATGGAGAATGATGTTGTGTGTGACGCCCGGGGCCGACGAGGGCGGGGAGTGATCGCTGGTGCAGTGAGGCACGGACAAGGAGCGGCTCCTAGCAGGCTTCTAGGCGGAGGGTCACAGGAATGAACCGATCTCACACCCAAACAAGAGGTATTCCGAGACTGTGTAGGGATGGACTATACAGTTGAGGAGGGCATAAAAGATTTGATTGGTACTACTCATGACAACAAGTTGCAACTTCTTTTCGGGAGCCCAGCTGATAAGAACTCCATGGTTAAGTGTGCTTGCCTTGGAGCAATATCGTGATGGGTGACCTCCTGGGAAGTTTTCCCAGGAAGTGCGCGAGTGAGGACAAAGCGCACTGAAAAGACTCGTGTTGTTACCGTGAGGCCAGTCGTCAGATCGGGATGTTACAAGTGGTATCAGAGCCAACCTCTCCCAGTACGGTGTGGTTCGAGGACGAACCAAGCGGAAGCTTGTGGGCCTGTCACGCCCGGGGCCGACGAGGGCGGGGAGTGATCGCCGGTGCAGTGAGGCACGGACAAGGAGCGGCTCCTGGCAGGCTTCTAGGCGGAGGGTCACAAGAATGAACCGATCTCACACCCGAACAAGAGGTATTCCGAGACTGTGTAGGGATGGACTATACAGTTGAGGAGGGCATAAAAGATTTGATTGGTACTACTCATGACAACAAGTTGCAACTTATTTTCGGGAGCCCCACTGATAAGAACTCCATGGTTAAGTGTGCTTGCCTTGGAGCAATATCGTGATGGGTGACCTCCTGGGAAGTTTTCCCGGGAAGTGCGCGAGTGAGGACAAAGCGCACTAAAAAGACTCGTGTTGTTACCGTGAGGCCAGTCGTCAGATCGGGATGTTACAAGTGGTATCAGAGCCAACCTCTCCCAGTACAGTGTGGTTCGAGGACGAACCAAGCGGAAGCTTGTGGGCCTGTGACGCCCGGGGCCGACGAGGGCGGGGAGTGATCGCCGGTGCAGTGAGGCACGGACAAGGAGCGGCTCCTGGCAGGCTTCTAGGCGGAGGGTCACAGGAATGAACCGATCTCACACCCGAACAAGAGGTATTCCGAGACTGTGTAGGGATGGAGTATACAGTTGAGGAGGGCATAAAAGATTTGATTGGTACTACTCATGACAACAAGTTGCAACTTCTTTTCGGGAGCCCAACTGATAAGAACTCCATGGTTAAGTGTGCTTGCCTTGGAGCAATATCGTGATGGGTGACCTCCTGGGAAGTTTTCCCGGGAAGTGCGCGAGTGAGGACAAAGCGCACTGAAAAGACTCGTGTTGTTACCGTGAGGCCAGTCGTCAGATCGGGATGTTACATTGTGATTTACTTAGAAGGAGATCAGTAGCCTTATAGCTTCAAGCCTTGTTACAGGAGCAAAGGTCTCAGTGTAATCAATTCCCTCTTGTTGACTGTAGCCTTGAGCCACCAGTCTTGCCTTGTTTCTTGTTACTTTTCCTTTTTCATTCAGCTTGTTTCTGAATACCCACTTGGTTCCTATGACATGGAAACCTTTGGGTTTAGGCATTAAGGTCCATACATCATTCTTGATGAACTGATCTAGCTCTTCTTGCATTTCCAGAATCCAGCCTTTTTCTTCAAGAGCTTCATCAAGTGATTTGGGCTCAATGAGAGAAACAAGTCCCTTCAGCCTCAGAAAAGTCTCTTCTGAAGGTTTGAGCATTGACCTGGTTCTGACGGGAGCATCTTTGTTGCCAATAATCAGTTCTTCTGGATGAGAGACAGCTATTCTTTTCTTCTTCTGAAGCTGATCAGAAGTTGTTGGAGCAGCTTCAGATGCTTCTGCCTCTAGAGTAACCTCCTCTGAGCTGTTCTTTGGTTGATTTTCTTCCGAACAATCAATGCTTAAATCTGCAAATCTTTCAAACAGCTTTGACTTTTCTGAGCCAAGCTTATCATCAAATCTAATTTGAATAGACTCCTCAACAGTTTGATGAATAATATTATAAATTCTTAAACCTTTAGATCTTTCAGAATAACCAAGAAAATGGCATTTTAAAGCTTTAGAATCGAATTTACCCAATTGCTCCTTAGTATTGAGCATGTAGCAAGTACTTCCGAATGGATGGAAGTAAGAGATGTCAGGTTGTCTTCCTGTGCATAGCTCATAAGGAGTCTTCTCCAGAATAGGTCTGATGGAAATTCTGTTCTGGATATAGCAAGCAGTGTCGATTGCTTCTGCCCATAAGTTGTGACATCCCGATCTGACGACTGGCCTCACGGTAACAACACGAGTCTTTTCAGTGCGCTTTGTCCTCACTCGCGCACTTCCCGGGAAAACTTCCCATGAGGTCACCCATCATGATATTGCTCCAAGGCAAGCACACTTAACCATGGAGTTCTTATCAGTTGGGCTCCCGAAAAGAAGTTGCAACTTGTTGTCATGAGTAGTACCAATCAAATCTTTTATGCCCTCCTCAACTGTATAGTCCATCCCCACACAGTCTCGGAATACCTCTTGTTCGGGTGTGGTGCGTCCCTCCACATAGAAGGCGATCAATCCTCGTCCTTCTCAGCTCAGGGCGTCACAGGCCCACCAGCTTCCGCTTGGTTCGTCCTCGAACCACACCGTACTGGGAGAGGTCGGCTCTGATACCACTTCTAACATCCCGATCTGACGACTGGCCTCACGGTAACAACACGAGTCTTTTCAGTGCACTTTGTCCTCACTCGCGCACTTCCCGAGAAAACTTCCCAGGAGGTCACCCATCACGATATTGCTCCAAGGCAAGCACACTTAACCATGGAGTTCTTATCAGTTGGGCTCCCGAAAAGAAGTTGCAACTTGTTGTTATGGGTAGTACAATCAAATCATATATGCCTTCCTCAACTGTATAGTCCATCCCTACACAGTCTCGGAATACCTCTTGTTCGGGTGTGGTGCGTCCCTCCACATAGAAGGCGATCAATCCTCGTCCTTCTCAGCTCAGGGCGCCACAGGCCCACCAACTTCCGCTTGGTTCGTCCTCGAACCACACCGTACTGGGAGAGGTCGGCTCTGATACCACTTGTAACATCCCGATCTGACGACTGGCCTCACGGTAACAACACGAGTCTTTTCATTGCGCTTTGTCCTCACTCGCGCACTTCCCGGGAAAACTTCCAAGGAGGTCACCCATCACGATATTGCTCCAAGGCAAGCAAACTTAACCATGGAGTTCTTATCAATTGGGCTCCCGAAAAGAAGTTGCAACTTGTTGTCATGAGTAGTACCAATCAAATCTTTTATGCCCTCCTCAACTGTATAGTCCATCCCCACACAATCTCGGAATACCTCTTGTTCGGGTGTGGTGCGTCCCTCCACATAGAAGGCGATCACTCCCCGCCCTCGTCAGCCCCGGGTGTCACAGGCCCACCAGCTTCCGCTTGGTTCATGCTCGAACCACACCGTACTGGGAGAGGTTGGCTCTGATACCACTTGTAACATCCCGATCTGACGACTGGCCTCACGGTAACAAAACGAGTCTTTTCAGCGCGCTTTGTCCTCACTCGCGCGCTTCCCGGGAAAACTTCCTAGGAGGTCACCCATCATAATATTGCTCCAAGGCTAGCACACTTAACCATGGAGTTCTTATCAGTTGGGCTCCCGAAAAGAATTTGCAACTTGTTGTTATGGGTAGTACATTCAAATCATATATGCCTTCCTCAACTGTATAGTCCATCCCTACACAGTCTCGGAATACCTCTTGTTCGGGTGTGGTGCGTCCCTCCACATAGAAGGCGATCAATCCTCGTCCTTCTCAGCTCATGGCGTCACAGGCCCACCAACTTCCGCTTGGTTCGTCCTCGAACCACACCGTACTGGGAGAGGTCGGCTCTGATACCACTTGTAACATCCCGATCTGACGACTGGCCTCACGGTAACAACACGAGTCTTTTCAGTGCGCTTTGTCTTCACTCGCGCACTTCCCGGGAAAACTTCCCAGGAGGTCACCCATCACGATATTGCTCCAAGGCAAGCACACTTAACCATGGAGTTCTTATCAGTTGGGCTCCCGAAAAGAAGTTGCAACTTGTTGTCATGAGTAGTACCAATCAAATCTTTTATGCCCTCCTCAATTGTATAGTCCATCCCCACACAGTCTCGGAATACCTCTTGTTCGGGTGTGGTGCGTCCCTCCACATAGAAGGCGATCAATCCTCGTCCTTCTCAGCTCAGGGCGTCACAGGCCCACCAGCTTCCGCTTGGTTCGTCCTCGAACCACACCGTACTGGGAGAGGTCGGCTCTGATACCACTTGTAACATCCCGATCTGACGACTGGCCTCACGGTAACAACACGAGTCTTTTTCGTGCGCTTTGTCCTCACTCGCGCACTTCCCGAGAAAACTTCCCAGTAGGTCACCCATCACGATATTGCTCCAAGGCAAGCACACTTAACCATGGAGTTCTTATCAGTTGGGCTCCCGAAAAGAAGTTGCAACTTGTTGTCATGAGTAGTACCAATCAAATCTTTTATGCCCTCCTCAACTGTATAGTCCATCCCCACACAGTCTCGGAATACCTCTTGTTCGGGTGTGAGATCGGCTCATTCCTGTGACCCTCCACCTAGAAGCCTGCCAGGAGCCGCTCCTTGTCCGTGCCTCACTGCACCGGCGATCACTCCCCGCCCTCGTCAGCCCCGGGTGTCACAGGCCCACCAGCTTCCGCTTGGTTCATGCTCGAACCACACCGTACTGGGAGAGGTTGGCTCTGATACCACTTGTAACATCCTGATCTGACGACTGGCCTCACGGTAACAACACGAGTCTTTTCAGCGCGCTTTGTCCTCACTCGCGCGCTTCCCGGGAAAACTTCCCAGGAGGTCACCCATCATAATATTGCTCCAAGGCTAGCACACTTAACCATGGAGTTCTTATGAGTTGAGCTCCCGAAAAGAAGTTGCAACTTGTTGTTATGGTTAGTACAATCAAATCATATATGTCTTCCCCAACTGTATAGTCCATCCCTACACAGTCTCGGAATACCTCTTGTTCGGGTGTGGTGCGTCCCTCCACATAGAAGGCGATCAATCCTCGTCCTTCTCAGCTCAGGGCGTCACATAAGTGCTTTGCCATACTTGATTCTTGCATCATGGTGCGAGCCATCTCCTGAAGAGTTCTGTTCTTTCTTTCAACAACTCCATTTTGTTGGGGAGTGCGAGGACAGGAGAAGTTGTGAGAGATTCCTTGTGAGTTGAACAATTCTTCAAAAGCTTTGTTCTCAAATTCTCCACCATGATCACTTCTAACAGTGATCACTGAAGTTTGGAACTCCTTCTGAACTTGAGTGATGAAGTTGGTAAACATAGTGTGTGTTTCATCTTTGTGCCTTAGGAACTTTACCCATGTCCACCTGCTGTAGTCATCTACAGTGACTAACCCATATTTCTTTCCTCCAATGGATTCAGTTTTCACTGGTCCAAAGAGATCAATGTGAAGTAGCTCAAGGGGTCTTGTTGTAGATACCACATTCTTTGCTTTAAAGGGTTTCTTGGTGAATTTTCCCTTCTGACAAGCTTCACACAGAGCCTCTGATGAATACTTCAGACGAGGAAATCCTCTGACGAGATTTAGCTTGCTAAGTTGTGAGATTTTCCTGAGGCTGGCATGCCCTAGGCGTCAGTGCCAGATCCATTGCTCATCATTAACTGACATGAGACACTTGACCTTCTGAGACAGCAGTTCAGAAGATTTGATTTTGTAAATATCATTTCTTCTCTTCCCAGAAAACAGAACAGATCCATCTGTTTGACTGACAGCTTTGCAGCCGGTTTGATTGAAGAATACATCGTAACCTTTGTCAGCAATTTGGCTTATAGAGAGCAAGTTATGAAATAATCCTTCCACCAGAAGTACATCATTGATAACTGGATTTCCAATGATTTTTCCCTTCTGGTTTCCTCCAAAGCCAACGTCTCCTCCTGACTTAAGCGGTACAAGCTTTTGGAATATAGACTTTATGCCCGTCATCTGTCGCGAGCATCCACTGTCCAGGTACCATGACAGGTGTCTTAACTGAGCTGCATAAGATGTCTGCAACAGGAATACTTTTTGTCTTAGGTACCCATATCTTGGGTCCTTTCTAGTTAGTTTTCCCAGAAGTTCTTGGAACTGTAACATCCTGACTTGACGACTGGCCTCACGGTAACAACACGAGTCTTTTCAGTTCGCTTTGTCCTCACTCGCGCACTTCCCGGGAAAACTTCCCAGGAGGTCACCCATCACGATATTGCTCCAAGGTAAGCACACTTAACCATGGAGTTCTTATCAGTTGGGCTCCCGAAAAGAAGTTGCAACTTGTTGTTATGGGTAGTACAATCAAATCATATATGCCTTCCTCAACTGTATAGTCCATCCCTACACAGTCTCGGAATACCTCTTGTTCGGGTGTGGTGCGTCCCTCCACATAGAAGGCGATCAATCCTCGTCCTTCTCAGCTCAGGGCGTCACGGGCCCACCAACTTCCGCTTGGTTCGTCCTCGAACCACACCGTACTGGGAGAGGTCGGCTCTGATACCACTTGTAACATCCCGATCTGACGACTGGCCTCACGGTAACAACACGAGTCTTTTCAGTGCGCTTTGTCCTCACTCGCGCATTTCCCGGGAAAACTTCCCAGGAGGTCACCCATCACGATATTGCTCCAAGGCAAGCACACTTAACCATGGAGTTCTTATCAGTTGGGCACCCGAAAAAAAGTTGCAACTTGTTGTCATGAGCAGTACCAATCAAATCTTTTATGCCCTCCTCAACTGTGTAGTCCATCCCCACACAGTGTCGGAATACCTCTTGTTCGGGTGTGAGATCGGCTCATTCCTGTGACCCTCCACCTAGAAGCCTGCCAGGAGCCGCTCCTTGTTCGTGCCTCACTGCACCGGCGATCACTCCCCGCCCTCGTCAGCCCCGGGTGTCACAGGCCCACCAGCTTCCGCTTGGTTCATCCTCGAACCACACCGTACTGGGGGAGATTGGCTCTGATACCACTTATAACATCCCGATCTGACGACTGGCCTCACGGTAACAACACGAGTCTTTTCAGCGCGCTTTGTCCTCACTCGCGCGCTTCCCGGGAAAACTTCCCAGGAGGTCACCCATCATAAATTGCTCCAAGGCTAGCACACTTAACCATGGAGTTCTTATGAGTTGGGCTCCCGAAAAGAAGTTGCAACTTGTTGTTATGGGTAGTACAATCAAATCATATATGTCTTCCTCAACTGTATAGTCCATCCCTACACAGTCTCGGAATACCTCTTGTTCGGGTGTGGTGCGTCCCTCCACATAGAAGGCGATCAATCCTCGTCCTTCTCAGCTCAGGGCGTCACAGGCCCACCAACTTCCGCTTGGTTCGTCCTCGAACCACACCGTAATGGGAGAGGTCGGCTCTGATACCAATTGTAACATCCTGACTTGACGACTGGCCTCACGGTAACAACACGAGTCTTTTCAGTTCGCTTTGTCCTCACTCGCGCACTTCCCGGGAAAACTTCCCAGGAGGTCACCCATCACGATATTGCTCCAAGGTAAGCACACTTAACCATGGAGTTCTTATCAGTTGGGCTCCCGAAAAGAAGTTGCAACTTTTTCTAATGGGTAGTACAATCAAATCATATATGCCTTCCTCAACTGTATAGTCCATCCCTACACAGTCTCGGAATACCTCTTGTTCGGGTGTGGTGTGTCCCTCCACATAGAAGGCGATCAATCCTCGTCCTTCTCAACTCAGGACGTCACAGGCCCAACAACTTCCGCTTGGTTCGTCCTCGAACCACACCGTACTGGGAGAGGTCTGCTCTGATACCACTGGTAACATCCCGATCTGACGACTGGCCTCACGGTAACAACACGAGTCTTTTCAGTGCGCTTTGTCCTCACTCGCGCACTTCCCGGGAAAACTTCCCAGGAGGTCACCCATCACGATATTGCTCCAAGGCAAGCACACTTAACCATGGAGTTCTTATCAGTTGGGCTCCCGAAAAGAAGTTGCAACTTGTTGTCATGAGTAGTACCAATCAAATCTTTTATGCCCTCCTCAACTGTATAGTCCATCCCCACATAGTCTCGGAATACCTCTTGTTCGGGTGTGAGATCGGCTCATTCCTGTGACCCTCCACCTAGAAGCCTGCCAGGATCCGCTCCTTGTCCGTGCCTCACTGCACCGGCGATCACTCCCCGCCCTCGTCAGCCCTGGGTGTCACAGGCCCACCAGCTTCCTCTTGGTTCATCCTCGAACCACACCGTACTGGGAGAGGTTGGCTCTGATACCACTTGTAACATCCCGATCTGACGACTGGCCTCACGGTAACAACAGGAGTCTTTTCAGCGCGCTTTGTCCTCACTCGCGCGCTTCCCGGGAAAACTTCCCAGGAGGTCACCCATCATAATATTGCTCCAAGGCTAGCACACTTAACCATGGAGTTCTTATGAGTTGGGCTCCCGAAAAGAAGTTGCAACTTGTTGTTATGGGTAGTACAATCAAATCATATATGTCTTCTCGTGCAGTGAGTTGAGAAGGACGAGGAAGACATATATGATTTGATTGTACTACCCATAACAACAAGTTGCAACTTCTTTTCGGGAGCCCAACTCATAAGAACTCCATGGTTAAGTGTACTAGCCTTGGAGCAATATTATGATGGGTGACCTCCTGGGAAGTTTTCCCGGGAAGCGCGCGAGTGAGGACAAAGCGCACTGAAAAGACTCGTGTTGTTACCGTGAGGCCAGTCGTCAGATCGGGATGTTATAAGTGGTATCAGAGCCAACCTCTCCCAGTACGGTGTGGTTCGAGGATGAACCAAGCGGAAGCTGGTGGTCCTGTGACGCCCTGAGCTGAGAAGGACGAGGATTGATCGCCTTCTATGTGGAGGGACGCACCACACCCGAACAAGAGGTATTCCGAGACTGTGTAGGGATGGACTATATAGTTGAGGTAGGCATATATGATTTGATTGTACTACCCATAACAACAAGTTGCAACTTCTTTTCGGGAGCCCAACTGATAAGAACTCCATGGTTAAGTGTGCTTACCTTGGAGCAATATCGTGATGGGTGACCTCCTGGGAAGTTTTCCCGGGAAATGCGCGAGTGAGGACAAAGCGAACTGAAAAGACTCGTGTTGTTACCGTGAGGCCAGTCGTCAAGTCAGGATGTTACAATTGGTATCAGAGCCGACCTCTCCCAGTACGGTGTGGTTCGAGGACGAACCAAGCGGAAGTTGGTGGGCCTGTGACGCCCTGAGCTGAGAAGGACGAGGATTGATCGCCTTCTATGTGGAGGGACGCACCACACCCGAACAAGAGGTATCCGAGACTGTGTAGGGATGGACTATACAGTTGAGGAAGACATATATGATTTGATTGTACTACCCATAACAACAAGTTGCAACTTCTTTTCTGGAGCCCAACTCATAAGAATTCCATGGTTAAGTGTGCTAGCCTTGGAGCAATATTATGATGGGTGACCTCCTGGGAAGTTTTCCCGGGAAGCGCGCGAGTGAGGACAAAGCGCGCTGAAAAGACTCGTGTTGTTACCGTGAGGCCAGTCGTCAGATCGGGATGTTACAGGAACTTTGGGTGCAACAGGAGGATAATACATAGGAACCTGATTATAATATTTAGACATGTCAAGTTTAAACTTTCCCTTTGGTTTCACCACCTTTGGTGTAACCTTTTCTGGAATGACAGTGCCAGCGGGAGCGAAATGCTTATGCAATGGTTCGCGTTTGGGCTCAGATAACTCATCTCTCATGGATTGAGAGTAGCCAAGGCCACTGTTCCCATTTCTGCTTATGCCATAGATCATTGAAGTCATAAGACTTCTGTCTATGCCCTTGGCTAAGAACCTCTGAAACGCTTTTTCATATAATGTCTCATGCTTAACGTCAGATGATGCAAGTTGATCTTCTAGCATGGCATTTTTAGCACGAAGAACAGAGTTGTTATTTTTAAGAGAATAATTCTCTTATGTGAGTTCAGAGACTGACTTCTCAAGAACTTCCGATGAGCTGGTTTTAACAGCGTACTTTCTCTTAAGCTCTTTATGTTTACTTACTAGGACATCATGTTTCTTCATTATTTCAGATAAAGCAGTTCTTAGCTCAGATGGAGAAAAATTAGAAAATACCTCATCGTCATTCTCAGAGTCTGAGTCATCTTCTGAAGCTTCAGCACCTCTGCTGGTGGTAGCCATCAGAGCCTCCACAGCTTCATCTTCTTCTGACTCAGCTTCATCAGAATCAGTTGCATCAAAGGTTATGAGAGCTTTTTTCTTGAAGACTTTTCTTGGTCTCTTGTCCTTCTTTAGCTTGGGACAATCACTCTTGTAGTGCCCAGATTCCTTGCACTTGAAGCAAGTGACTTCCTTTCCAGATGATTTCTTCTGACCAGATGAAGATTCATATTTTCCTGAGCTCTTCTTTGGTCCTTTGCCTTTCCTATGTCTGTTCTTCCAGAGTTTGCTTAATCTCTTTGTGAAAAGAGATAGCTCTTCATCACCAGACGCATCTGCTAGCTCTTCAGAGGAATCTTCCTCTTCTGCCTGATAGGCTTTTGCTTTGTCAGACTTTGACTTAAGAGCAATAGATTTGTCTTTCTTTTGGGGCTTGTCCTCTTTGAGTTCAATCTCATGGCTTCTGAGATGACTCACGAGTTCTTCTAACTTCAACGAGTTCAGATTCCTGGAGAGTTTCAGTGCAGTGACAAAGGCCCTCCACTCCTTAGGCAAACTTCTGATGATCTTCTTGACATGATCACCAGTAGAATAGCCCTTGTTTAGCACTCTGATTCGAGCAATCAGAGTTTGGAACCATGAGTACATCTCCTCAATGGTTTCACCATATTCCATCTTAAACTGCTCATATTTTTGTATGAGAGCAAGAGCCTTGGTTTCCTTGACCTCTTCATTTCCTTCATGCGTCATGACCAAGGAGTCAAAGATGGATTTTGCTGTTTCTTTGTCAGAGATCTTCTCATACTCAATATATGATATTGAGCTGAATAGCATAGACTTCGCCTTGTGATGATCCTTGAAACGCTTCTTCTGAGCGTCAGTCATTTCAGAACGAGGGATCTTCACTCCTGAAGCATCTACTGGATCAGTGTAGCCTTCAATGACCATATCCCAGAGATCTGGGTCAGTGCCAAGGAAATAACATTCTATTCTATCTTTCGAGTACTCAAACTTTTCACCATCAAAGATTGGTGCTCTAAGTTGATTGTTGTTGTTGTTGTCAGCGGAAGTATTGGCTTGTGCCATCGTTTGTTTTTCACACAAGGTTCTGGATCATTGAACACTGTTAGCTGTTTAAATCAGAACCGGAGCTCTGATGCCAATTGAAGGTGCGAAAAACACTTGAAAGGGGGGGTTTGAATAGAGTTTTTTAATAAATGTTATACTTTTAGAACTTTTTCAAAACTCAAGGATAAGAACTAAGTGCTGAAGGATAAGAAGTTAAGCACGCAAGTATTTTATCCTGGTTCACTTGAGATAAAAGCTCAAGCTAATCCAGTCCACCTGTGAAGGAACTTTACAATGTAATGTAAAAGGTTTCGGGTTTACAATAAGTGCTTCTAAAAAGCTAATGGTAAACTCAGATGTTTAAGAACAGTGAAGAAATAATGCTAAGAGATTGGTTCGTAAATGTTGAATGATTTCAGCAAAGTTTCTTGGCCTCTTTCTTCTTTCTTCAGCCTTTATATACTCCAAGACTTGTGATGTAGCCGTTGCTAGGGTTTTATCCGTTGGAATGGCAATCTTGTAATATCAGACTGCTAGGCTGAACAAGGTAGGTGGCGGACAGACTGAGACTTGTACGATGTTGTACTATGATAGCGACCTGTCCTTTCACCAGTTGACTTGTGATCTGTAGTGCTTCAGATGAACGTTGGTGAAGCTTCTGATCATCGCCAGATTAAAGCTTGTGATTCTTCTGACTTTGCAACTTCTGCTTCTGAACAAGTTCCTCAGAACTTCTGAACGTCAGAGCTAGAATAGCTTGGGTCTTCAGAACCAACTTCTTGCAGGTCTTCAGAACTTGAGTCTTCTACTTCTGGACCGTTCCTCTGGAACATCTGGTCTTCAGAACTTCTGACTCTGGTTCTTCAGAACCTCTTGAGAGCCTGTATCTTCAGAACTTCTGAAGGATTTGCCACTGTTCTGAACGAACATGGTACGCTTTAGAGCTCTCTTTTTAGTATCCCTTGGTTCTTCTTCTTCTGAATAAATAGGCTTGGATCAGATTCAGAACCTGTTTGTCACAACTAAAAAGACAAACGTTAGGGTACCACAACTGTTCATCATCACAAACCTTAATTGTAATCATCAAAATATAGAGATGCAACCACTGATCAAAACTTGAGTGTCGCACAGTAACCAAATCTTCATAAATTTCATAAAGAATTTTCGTTGGTTCAATTATTAATCTTGAATTAATGAAGATGTTCATTTTACGAAAAATCTTGAACATGAACCTTTTCAAAACTCGCGGAAGTAACAAATATTGCAAACCTTTTAAAATAAACCATCCGAGATAAAGTATGAACATAGGTCTGAATTAAAGTAAATTACATCAAAACTTCCGAATATTTCAAACTAAAGGAAAATATAATGTTCAATGCCCCCAAACTTGAAAACTATCAACCCAAACAGAAAACAGATATCCCTCAGCCCAAAACCCTGTTCTACGTTCTCTTCCTCTTCTCCTTCTTCGTCCTCTTCCTCGGAAGTAAAGTCATCATCCTGTATCGGCTCGTCGGTGAACTTCTTCAGCAGATAGTTCCTTAGACCTCGGTAGATTTCGCCCTTCCCTGTGTAGTACTGAGGTGTCACCAAGACGTGGAAACTCCTAGCCCTCTATTCGTCGTCAGATGGGTTCGCCCAGTTCCAAGGCTCCCCTTGCACAGGTGGAAGCTCCTCTTTTTCCGGCACAGTCTCCAGCATCTTCTCGGGTTCCTCTAAAGGTTCCTTCTTCTCTACGGACATTTCCTCAGACGGATCCGACTCCGGCTCAGATACTAAGTTGGAAGAGTACTCCGATTCCAAATCCGAGGGTACTTGAAAACGATAGGGTGCGAATGGTAGTTGCACCTTCTCATTCAGCAGCTAAGATTCGATCCATTCTCCCTTTTTGTCGGTGCATTGAAGGGTAGCATTGCCGATGTAAGGCCCTAAGTTCAATTTGGAACAATTTTATGAAAGATTGAATAAAATTGGAGTTTTAGCTAATGTTTGATAACGGGCAGATTAGAACTGTCAAGTTGTGCGAATTTTTAGAGGGTCTTAACGACTTCATTTGGGAAAACTTTCTTCATGAGCTTTGTAGCCCGTTAAGTCTAGAAAATTCTCGAAGTGGAATCAGGTCATTCCGACCTCTGTAGCTCGAGATATTCGCATTTTAGTGATTGTCGTTCAGGCTGTACAGTACCAGCGAACTAGTTGAGGAGTTTTTATTTTAATTCCGATTTTGCTTCTGTTTTTACATAAAAGGACTTGGGTTTTAATTGAGTTTAGACCAGATTAAGAACTAAATTGATGGGTCAAGGGCTTGGGCATGGTTCGAGCTTGAAAAGAAAATTGAAACCCTAGCCCACTAGGTTGTGTGTGTTGCGGGTTCAAGAGGGGTAAAGGGGGGGGAAACTTGTTTCTTTTCTCCATATCAGAAACAGAAACCTAGAGCACTCTTTACGTAAGAAAACAGAAGAGGATGAGAGTGGGAGAAACCTTCCTTTGCACCCTTAGCCGCCGTCGACCAAGCCACCACCGCCACCTTGTGCGCGCCCGAGAGAGAGCTCGAGTAGGAGGGAAGAGAGGGACGAGGACAGCAAGCTACTGAGCTCTGAACCTGCAATCTTTTCTCCTTTTTCAGACCAAGAACCCAAGGTAAGGGCTGGTCTTAGGATCTTTTGGGTAGAATAGGGGTTATATCATGAGTTTTCTTGGAAAAATTATGATTCTTGCCATGCTTTGACATGATTTTATGTATGAACTTGATTGATGTGCTTGAGGTTTTGAATATGCAATGTGTGCTGGACTTTTTCCATGTGATATTGGGTTACACTGTGAACATGTTACTATATTTGATGCTGGTAGATGACTTAGAACCCTTAGAATAGAGTGGCTAAAACGAAATTGATGGCAAATGCATTCTCTGTCAGATTTCTGTGCTGGACAGTAAACTACAGGTCCTATTTTCACTTGTTTCTGGTCTCCAAATAAAGAAATGATTAACATACAAATTGTAGATCTTCGAAAGATCTTTCTAGACATATAAAGATCATAAATTTTGGTCTAGTATTGTGTGTTGTAGGTCGTTTTGGGTAACTGTCATACCTGCTGTTTTTCCCTGTGTCGGACAGAAACTTTAAGGAGTAATATCACCTAATTCTGGGGCTCAAATAAAAATGATTTTAACTAGAGAGTTGTAGATATTTAAAATAGCTTTCCAGAAAGATATTATACATGATTTTTTGTTGGAGGACGCATTCTGTAGACCAGTTTCAATGAACGTTGTTTCTGCTGTCCAAAAAGCTAAGTTGCATAAATGTGTTGTTTTCCCTGCATAAGCCTTATGTACCCTTATTTGATAATTTATGCCATGATGTGCCATGCGTAAGTGTAAGTTTATGCTATGCCTTATGTGAATTGTGATATTATTGGAAATTGTTCAAAGGGTCGCTCATCTAGCTGTAATTCCCGATGTGTCTGTGATCGTTTAATTGTTATATTTATGCGATGTTGATGTAAGAATCTAGGTTGACTTTAGAGACTTAAACAAAGAGAAACGCGTAATTAACTCGCTTGCAAGAAGATTGTGAATGAAATTTTATTGGACATAGGTCTAGTGAGAGACTATGGACCATGAGAACGATGGTACCTTGCACGCGAGGGAGTTATTTGGGTTGACTGCGGTCTCCCGTGAACCTTGTGGGCCGGTTTGGCTTCACGTGATTTGGTTGACTGCGGTCACCGTGAACTTTTGTGGATCATTGCGGCTCCACGTGAATTGGTTGACTGCGGTCACCGTGATAACCGTGCCTCTGCGGAAGCACGAAGATGGCCATGGAAGTTTTGGTGGGTTGTGTGAAGTGAGATTCCGTTAGTAACTGACTCTTTCCCATAAAAGACATATAATGTACTTATATTATATATGTTGTTGTTGATTTTGTCATTATCATTCTTTTGTTGGACCTGACCCTGCTTGTTTGCTATGTGTTTATTTGGGGGGGTTAGATGGTCGTGAAGATAATGGCGACGACTCATTCTTGGGAGTTGATGCTACGTGACGAGCCACTACCGGATGACGACTACACTTCTGATGAAGAGGAAGAAGATAAAGAGGAAGGGGCCAAGGATATGGTTGGGTTGTGAGACATCCATTTTTCTTTTGGGTTGAGAGTACCGAGTTTTGGAAGTATTGAACCATTACTTTATTTTAGTTGAGATAGTTTAACTTGATGTAATTTACTTTGAAGTTTTCTTCCGGATATTTATTTCATACTCTTTTCAATGATTAATAAAGTTTGAGGTTTACGTTGATGATTATTTCCGCAAGTTTGAAATGGTTAAGTTTTGAGAATTTTGTAAAATTGAACTTTTATCATTAGTTCAAGATTAATAAGTGAATCGACGAAAACTCTTTACGAAAATTGGTTAATTAGTTACTGTGTAACACTCGAGAAATCGGGGCGTTACAGCCGACGTCAATCTGGCGGACTTGGTGCGCGTCTGTAAGACCTGGAATTTTAGAACAAGTTAATTCCCGACTCACGCGTAGAATCAGTGTAAGCGTGACAGGAGTTTGATGTTTGAGAAAGATTTATGAAGAAGAAAGTTCAGGAATTGCTTGAGGAATGTTGCGTAGTCGTTTTAGGAATTAGTGCGAGCCGTCTGCACACCTGCCTTATGGCGAGCGTGTCCAGAATAGGCTAATTTCGCTTTAGAGCAACGTTTTAAGTGAGATTTCGAATCCTTGGAAAATTTAAAGATTCTCTTTATTTTTCCTTCGACCAGCGTTTCATTTCGGAACTCTGGACTGTACGCATGATAGTATTTACTTTTCAGAAGTCCGACGACGCTAATTTCTTTGCTTCGAAACCCTAGTTTCGAGCGATGGATGAAGACTTTTTCTATTCGGGACTTCTAACGAAGTTTCCGTCCGTGTTGCCAGATTTGTTTCGACATTTCCAATCTTTCTTTAGTAGGAAGTTTTGTCGTTTGAGCATCACAGCAAAAAGTAGTTTTTCGGGTTAGATTAACTTACATCGCTTTTGGGATTTTAGATATCGTTTTTCCCAAATCTTAGGTATTTGTTTTGAGTTCGGGAATTCTGACGCCAGAATCTCTCTTAGAATTTCTCGGTGAACGTGCTGCAAAAATCGGAATCGCGAAATTTTCATTTTCCCGCGATTTCACCCGCCTATAAATAGGCGAAAAAGCAAAAATATCTTCATTTTCCACCAAAGAGGGCCGTGAGTTAGGGAGAAGAGAGGGAGAGGAGATTTTCGCGAAAACTCGACCGATCTTCGCGCAGTTCGTCCCTACTTCTAGGTATTGAGGTAACTAGCATGATTCCTACCTCTGATTACTGTTTCTGTTGCGTTTCTAAAGTCGTTTCTGTGCTCACAGATTTGAGCTTTTTGTAAAACTGTCCGTTTTCTCTGATTTCTTGCTTGGGTTATCTTCCCTACGTTCCCAAGAGTCTAAAACCTCTGTCAGTAATCGCCGATTGCGATCGAGCTGTCCAGGATCTGAAAAACTGTTTCAAAACCTATTTGTCTCACATTTCGAAACTTTATTGTCGAAAAGTCATAATCTGACTTCGTGCCTTTAGGATTTGTTGTCACGGATGTCGTTAGGATCATTGCTGTCAAATTTGTTTTCAGAACTGATAACTTTGAGGTTTTGAGCTTTTATTTTGGACCAAAATGCCCCTAGATAGCCGTATTTCGACCCGATTGTCCGAAAATTGTTCCGACAGTTTCTTTGCCTTAGTTTTACCCTAAAACTACCTTGTGAATTGATTTGATCGAAGAAAAAGGGCCGGAGCTCTTTTTCCTTTGAGGCCGTGGGCTATTTCCTATAGGGGGAGTTTTTCGGTTTCGAAAACTTGTCTTTTCGTACTTGGATGTCGTATTCTGAAGCTTTAATGCTTTGTCTATCGTTTATGTATTGTATTGCGATCGAACTAATCGATTTTGTTTGGATTCTGCTTTGTTTTCTCCGAGGTTCAGTTGAAGGGACTTTAGGAACTTCAAAGCAATTGAGTGAAGGAGCCTTTGCTTGCGAGACTGGAGCAGCTCGAGGCTAGGGCAACTTACTATATTAGCTATGATTGCATGATAGGCGTCGATAAATTCGACTTATGCTTTATCTGATGTTGTTTATGATGATGAGTTGTTGTTATGATGTTTTCCATAACTTGTGATGTTGTGCTTTTGTTGGATTGAGCGTTTTGACGCAACTTCGGAGTGGAGATTCATTGATCTGGTGATCTTTGACATTTCGGGTTGGATGAACAACCAAGGCAAGTTCAAACGAGGGGTTTGAGACTTAGCCATTTGTTGGGATTCGTTTGAATACTTAGACTTTCCTCGGGAAACTTCTTTTGGAAGGTTTTGGAAAACTTAGAATGATTAGAATTTCGAAAACTAGAGACTTTGGGAGACTTAGAATTTGAGAAGTAAACTCATAACTTGACTAATACAATTCGAAACGTTTTTACTAAACGAATAATTATAGGAGAACTAAAGGAGAAAATAATTGCGAAAGACGGGGAAAAGTCGACCTTGTTGTGGGTTTGGAGGGTTATTGGAATTGGGAAAGCCACTAAGGTGAGCTATGGTGATGATTGAAAGTCACCGAGTACTCTAGTACTCTTGGGAGTGTTGTTCGAGTCGTGCTGTATTGACCGGCACAGACTCTGGGTTTTGTTTGTGGGTTTTGTGGTGGGAGTTGTGTTGTATTGACCGAAACTAACTCCGAGTTGTGTTGTATTGACCGACACTAACTCTTGGGTTTGAAGCTAAACACTTATGTGGTGAGGATGAGTCGTGGTTTTGATAATCATATTGCACACGTGCATATACGCGACGAAGTGTTAAGCAGAGTACTTCGGTATAGCAGGAAGTAACGATCAGCCATGCAGAGTTGAATCGGTCCCGACTATACCTGGCACAACAGGAGGTAACGATCATCCATGTAGAGTTGTATCGTGCCTGTTGATGTTCGGCATAGCAAGCAGAAATGGTCAAACCATGTAGAGTTTGTACCGTCTTGACTATAGCCAAAGGTGATAAGCGACGCCCGAGCAGAAATGGTTAAACACGAGGCCAGTGTTACGACCGTCTCGAGGTGCCCAACCTATAAGTGGCAATACCGTTGGTTTGTCCCGTCGCCAAGCAGAGTGACGTCGTTGATTTGTTCCGTCGCCAAGCAGAGTGACGTTGTTGGTTTGTCCCGTCGCCAAGCAGAGTGACGTTGTTGATTTGTTCCGTCGCCGAGCAGAGTGACGTTATTCGGGTTTGTGTCAGCATATTCTGTATTGACACAATGCATCTTATTATGATTTGATGTTGATAAACATCGTTATGTGCTTTGACGATTGAATTGTGTAAGAGATTCGATAACATGCTATGTATATACCTTAGGGTAGGCAATACATAACTTATATGTATATATACAACATATAAATATATATACCCCTTTATCGCATGTTGATTGTATATCTATTGTATTCTGTAAGTTGACCCTCGCACCTTGGCTTTGTTGGTATGTTTGTGTTTGGGCGGTCGGCCTGCTGTCAGGCGTCCGTCAGCCGGTTCGTGATGATTCGTTGTGCGGGAAAGACCCAGAGCGAAAGGACTATTACTAAAGCTTTCGACGAGGACCCGGACTTCATGCCTGATCGAGGGAGGGTCGATGATAGTAGTGTGGGATATGGGTGGTTAGAGTCTTTTGAGTTGGTTGTTACTGTAATAGCTCTGATTCGTTTTGCTTTTGGGACAGGGTAGGTTCTCGACGCATGGCTTTTGTGTGGTTCTCTTACTGAGGGATCACAGTGAGTCAGTCGGACCATAGGGGTCTTTGCTTAGGCCATTTTGAGGCCGACTTTCTCCTAGTGGGTTGTACTTGTAAACTTTCTTACTCACACTTCTGGGTCTGTATATATTTGCCTACGGGCACACTATTTTGGAGTCACTACGAGTGCGCGTGACGTGGAAGTGCAGCTGAGGCTGTACATGTCTATATTTGATGTACATTGGTTAGTTAGTGGTTGGGTTATGTTGTTATTTTATATTGCTTTGATTAAAAGGAATCAATCGAAAAAAAAAATTACCTGTTTTTCCGCGAAAGTTTATTTTTTGGTTACTAAAGTGACACCTGGAAATCGGGGTGTTACAGCGTCGGTCACCCAAGCCTCGTCCTTTTGCTCATCACGGAGTGTCAGTTCCCACGAATGCACCGCATTCCTTGTCAGAGTCATAAGCCCCCCCCCCCCCAGAACAAACAAATAACAGATAATAGAGGGCCAGTTCCCGTGCATCAGTCACATATAAAGAAATACACAATAACCATAAGATTAAATAGCGGTCTCAAATACTCATCTCTAGAGTTAGCAACCCTAAGGTTCAGTTAGACTAAGGTCCTCACCATCACATAACCACCTCAACACCTTGGATCCAATCCCGATCATCCACAGATGAACAATCTCTTGGGGACCAACACAGTCGACCCAAATTGCGTGGAGACCAACACAGTCAATCCACAAGTTCTCAGGGAGACCAACACAGTCAATCTTTATCCCATGACTAAA
Source organism: Lotus japonicus (assembly GCF_012489685.1). NCBI lineage: Eukaryota > Viridiplantae > Streptophyta > Magnoliopsida > Fabales > Fabaceae > Lotus > Lotus japonicus. The sequence continues at coordinate 37,024,242 of NC_080042.1, forward strand.
TCATGGTTATCACGTGGAGACCAACACAGTTAGTCCACAAGACGAAAATGAGGTATTCGCATCCTTTTCATTGTCTGAACTTAAAACTACTTTGTCTGAAATTATGGGTAAATATGATTCTCTTATGACCAAGCATAAACGTTTGAAAAAGGATTTTATTCCTGCTTCAGAAGTTACTGCTAAGAATGAGAAAACCGTTTCTGATCTGAATGAAAACAACTTCTCTTTAGTTAATTCTAACTCTGTTCTTAAAAATCAAATTTCTAAGTTAGAAGAAGTTATTACATCTAGTACTTCTGATGATAAGAATGAAACCAACTATGAAAAATCTTTTCAGAGATTCCTAGCTAAAAGAAGAGACAGAAGCTTAATAGCTTCAATGATCAACGGCGTTAGCAGAAATGAGATGAACGGTATTGGCTATTCTAGACCTAGTAGAAAAGAGCCTCCTATGCCTAAACCAAAATCTCTTTATGAACATTTTGTACCTTCTGTTACCATTATACCTGAACCATCATCTTCTGAAGTTGCTCCACCACCTCTTAAGAAAGGAACATTTTCTATGTCAAAATATCATGCTAAAATTCCTTTATATTATCATGTTGAAAGACCCAAAGTTATCAGAACTTCTGGGGTAACTAACAAGAAAGGACCCAGAAAGTGGGTACCTAAGGAAAGGATTTTATATGTTGCAGATATCCTTGATCGCTCCACTGAAACATCAATCATGGTATTTGGACAGTGGATGCTCACGACACATGACGGACGAAAAGCGTATGTTCCAAGACCTAAAAATTAAACCTAGAGGTGAAGTTCATTTTGGAGGCAACGAGAAGGGTAAGATCGTTGGTTCTGAAACCATAGGTATCGGTAAGAGCCCATGCATTGATAATGTTTTGTTAGTTGATGGTTTAATGCATAACTTATTGTCAATAAGTCAATTAGCTAACATTATTTTCAATCAAAAGTCCCGTAGGGTTGTAAGTCAGATTGATGGCTCTAGTCTATTCAACAACAAGAGGTGGAACAACATCTGTAAGATCAGATTATCTATGTTGGAAACTCAAAAAGTAAAGTTCCTTCTTTCTGTTAATGAGGAGCAATGGGTATGGCATAGACGTTTAGGATATGCTAGCATGAGAAAGGTTTCTCATCTAAGTAAGCTTGAGCTTGTCAGGGGCTTGCCCAGTCTAAAGTATTCTTCATATTCTCTTTGAGAAGCATGTCAGAAAGGCAATTTACAAAAGTCCCCTTTATGGCAAAGAATGTTGTTTCCACCTCAAAGCCCTTGGAACTTCTGCATATTGACCTATTTGGACCGGTGAAAACTTAGCCTATAGGCGGTGAAAACATAGTCTATAGTGTAGGATCACGCGCTTACCACTACGCCAAAACCAATTGGTATTAGTGAGGGCGCAACGTTATTTCTTATAGCGTAGCAGACAGCGCCCCGTTTCGAATGCTACCTGCAGGCAGGATGCTGGCCCACCTGGACCCAACAATCCCCCCCCAGCACCTGCCAGCCAAACTAGCTGCACAACATGCCTTCCGTGGGATTCGAACACGGGACCTGGCTCTGATACCAATTGTAGGATCACGCGCTTACCACTACGCCAAAACCAATTGGTGTTAGTGAGGGCGCAACGTTATTTCTTATAGCGTAGCAGACAGCGCCCCGTTTCGAATGCTACCTGCAGGCAGGATGCTGGCCCACCTGGACCCAACATATAGGTGGCAAGAAATATGGGGTGGTCATCGTTGACGACTATAGCCGTTGGACATGGGTAAAGTTCATAAGACGCAAGGATGAGTCGAATTATGTGTTCTCTACCTTTGTTGCCCAAGTGCAAAACGAGAAGGGTTGCAGGATTGTCAATGTTAGAAGTGATCATGGTGGAGAATTTGAGAATGAAGATTTTGAGAATATTGTTGATACCTATAGGATATCACATGATTTCTCATGTCCCAGAACTCCTCAACAGAAGGGAGTAGTGGAAAGGAAGAATAGGACACTTCAAGAGATGGCTAGAACCATGATCCAAGAAACTGACATGGCAAAGCACTTCTGGGCCGAGGCAGTAAACACAGCGTGTTATATTCAGAACAGGATCTCCATAAGACCAATTTTGAATAAGACTCCTTATGAATTGTGGAAGAATACAAAGCCCAATATTTCTGACTTTCATCCTTTGGTTTTGTTTGCTATTGAATACTAAGGATAGTTTGCATAAATTTGATTCTAAGTCTTTGAAATGCTATCTGCTAGGATATTTTGAACGTTCTAAGGGTTATAGAAATTACAATATTGAATCTGGAACTATTGAAGAATCTATTCATGTTAGATTTGATGACAAGCTTGACTCTGACAAGTCAAAGCTATCTGAAAAGTTTGCAGATATGAGCATAACCATTTCAGATAAGGACCAAGATTCAGAAGTTGTTGAACCAAAAGCAACAACATCAGAAGATGCTGCTACAACTTTTGATCCACCTCATCAGAAGAAGAGTGGAGTAATAGCATTTCATCCTAAAGAATTGATTATGGGAAATAAAGATGAACCAGTCAGAACCAGATCAGCTTTCAGACCTTCTGAAAAGACTCTTCTGAGCTTAAAGGGTTTTGTCTCTCTGATTGAGCCAACTTCTATTGATGAAGCTCTTCAAGACAGAGATTGGATATGGCTATGGAAGAAGAACTGAATCAATTCACAAAGAATGATGTTTGAAATCTTGTCCAGAAACCCGAAGATGTTCATGTGATTGGAACGAAGTGGGTCTTCAGAAACAAACTCAATAGAAGGTTGAAGTTGTCAGAAACAAGGCAAGACTTGTTTCACAAGGCTACAGTCAACAAGAAGGCATAGACTACATTGAGACCTTTGCTGCTGTAGCAAGGTTAGAAGCTATAAGGTTGTTGATTTCATTTTCTGTGAATCACAACATTAATCTTCACCAAATGGATGCTAAGAGTGCGTTCCTCAACAATTACATTTCTGAAGAAGTGTATGTTCATCAACCCCCTGGGTTTGAAGATGCTAAACTTCCTGACTGTGTCTTCAAGTAGAAGAAATCTTTCAATGGTTTGAAGCAAGCTCCAAGAGCTTGGTATGAGAGACTTAGCTCATTTCTCCTGGAAAATGAGTTTGTGAGGGGTAAAGTTGATACAACTCTCTTTTGCAAATCTTACAAAGATGATATTCTGATTGTGCAAATTTATGTTGATTATATTATATTTGGCTTTGCTAATCCCTCTCTTTGCAAGGAATTTTCTAAGTTAATGCAGGCTGAATTTGAAATGAGTATGATGGGAGAACTCAAGTATGTTCTGGGTATTCAAGTAGATCAACATCAGAAGCAACAAACATTCATCAAAGTAAATATATTAAAGAACTTCTGAAGAAGTTCAACATGTCAGAATGTACTCCAGCGAAGACACCAATGCACCCAACATGCATTCTGGAGAAAGCAGATACAAGTTCAAAGGATTGTCAGAAGCTCTATCGTGGTATGATAGGCTCTCTTCTCTATCTGACTGTATCCAGGCCAGATATTCTGTTTAGTGTACATCTATGTCCTCGTTTCCAATCAGATCCTAGAGAAACTCACTTAACTGTTGTTAAGAGAATTCTCAAATATCTGAAAGGTTCAACTAACCTAGGCTTAATGTATAAAAAGACATCAGGGTATAAGCTTTCAGGTTATTGTGATGCTGATTATGCTGGAGATAGAACTGAAAGGAAAAGTACTTCTGAAAATTGTCAATTTCTGGGAAGTAACTTAGTTTCATGGGCAAGCAAGAGGCAATCTACAATGACACTATCTACTGTAGAGGCAGAATATATCTCAGCAACTATTTGTAGCACTCAGATGCTCTGGATGAAACATCAGTTGGAAGATTTTCAAATCTTTGAGAGAAATATCCCAATCTATTGTAACAACACTACTGCTATCTCTCTAAGTAAAAGTCCTTTCTTACACTCAAGGGCCAAACACATTGAGGTAAAGTATCACTTTATTAGAGATTATGTTAAGAAGGGCGTACTTCTTCTGAAGTTTGTGGATACTGACCATCAATGGGCAGATATCTTCACAAAACCCTTAGCAGAAGGTAGATTTAAGTTTATTCTGAAGAATCTGAATATTGACTAGTGTCCAGTATGAAGATTAGTTCAGAACCTCTGACTATGATACTTCTACTTTTCATCAGAAGTTGTCTAGTTCAAAAGGTAACTAAATCAGAAGATGAGAACCCATTGGTATTCCATTTTGGATAAGACATCAAATGCGTATCAATTTTTTTGATGCCTCGTTCCTTGTGCTTCTTGGGAATTTATGTTATAATGATTACATCTACTTAATTCTCCACCGCATGTTTTGTGTATTTATTGCTTATTATTACTACATTAATTTCTGGCCGTTGATTTTTACCTTTTGGCGTTTGGTTTTTAATCTACTCAACGATTGCCTTTCAAATCACTACTTACCAACGTTCAGACACACGTTCCCATCACTTCATTCACTCGCTTGAATTTCTCAAAACCCTAAGTGTTTGCAATTCTCTCCGTTCTCTCTCTTGTTCTTCATCCCTCTTCACCCAAAGCCCAGATTTCTTCATCATGTCTCACATTAACTCCGCCGATCCTCAAGAACAAGCATCACTTGAACATATGGCTGAGTTCCTCGCTGAAGAAAGGGCACAAAAGGCTGCTTCTGAAAGAAGCTCTCAATTTCCTACCATGGTTGTGTTTCTCGCTATCGGGCACTCTGCACCTAGAGTTCAAGCTCAACCCAGAACTCAGAAGCAACAACAAGAGCAACAGCAAGAAGAAATTGACATGCAAGATCAAGAAGAAGTGATTCCTATCACAAAAAGGGAAGTTGTTTTTCACTGCAACTTCAATGTGGAAGAACTCACCGTTCTCAAGGAATTAAAAAGTGGATTTTGACAACTTAGCTGCAAATGGGGTAGATATCTGAACTGAGATGATGGCTCAAGGTTGGAAGAGCTATTTTGATAGGTTATTTGGACATGTTTATGAGAAACTTGTTAAAGAATTCTGTAAACATGCTGAGTGCGATGACTACCATGTTGTCTCGCATGTTCTGGGGAGGAGAATAGTCATTTCTGAGAAGTTCATCACTCTACTTCTAAGAATGGAATTGGCTAAAGGGAAGCGATTACAGAAAGTTGATAATAGGATGTCTAGAATGAGGACAACAGTCAGCCAGGAACTGTTTGTCAACTGAGAAAGGAAGAAGACCGAGTACAAGTCTAGTGATCTTAATTCAAATCTGAGGGTATGGCACGAGATCATTATCTCCTGCATCAACCCAAGGACTCTAACAAGCTTCTCAGATTATATCAACTCCACTTAGAAGGTGATGATCTATTTCATCAAGCAGAAGACGCAACTGTGTCTTCCATTCTTCATCTTTACCTATCTGAAGGAGTGCCTAAGGAAGTCCAGAACTACAGCTTCTGAGAAGAAGATGGTGATATCTTACATTCCCTTTCGCAAGCTTCTTTCCGACGTCTTCGTGGAGAGTGGCTTGGTGTAAGATTTGATTGATACTGGGATGCACAGAAGATATGACCACAACTTCTGCAGATGCCTTCAATGCCAAGAACTTGAAGAAAATGAAGATTGTGAAGACAGTTGTGGTTCCTCCTTCTGATGATTCTCCAGAGGATATCATTCAACGAAGGATTCTTGTTGATGATTATCCCTTGTGGACCAAGCAGGACGATAAGGTTGCTATCCTTCACTGTCTGAATATGATGAGAGAAGAAGGCTATGAAGTGGATGTGGAGGAATTCTTCAGAAAACTTCCAGAAGGAATCCCTGATGAAGATGTTCCTTCCCGGAAGCAGAAATGGGATGATTCAGATTCTGAATCTGATAAGAAGCCGAAAAAGACCAAGGCATAAACCAAGGCAGTTAATCTTCCTCTGACTCAAAATCGAGCTCCTAGGATCACCAGAGCTTCTGCAAAGGAGTCAACTAAGATTGTTGTTACTTCTCCTGCCTCTTCCATTGTTATTGATGTTGATGCAATTCCAACCTCTGCCCCCACACAAGCACTCCCTCCCTTCACTGCACCTCTCATTCCCCTTTACACTCCCTTAACCTCATCTGCCATTTCAACCACTGCTACAACCGTCACAACTATCATTGCACCACAACCTGAACCTTTATCTCCCAAAAACACTCCAGAAACCAGAAAGAGAGAAGAAGTTGCTCAGAAAGCAAAAGCCGAGGCTGAAATATTACAAGCTGAGAAATTAGAAGCTAAAGCTGAAGAACTTGCAAGAGTTGTTGCTGAAAGAGTTGAACCTGCAAGGGTTGAAGCGGCAAAGAAAGAAGCTACACGACTGGAAGCTCTAGAAAGAGCTACTAAGTTAGAAGCTGAAGCTGCTGCTCTGAAAGCACAGGCACTTGCTTCTGGCTCTGAGGTTGTGACAAGTTCTGATCAGGCTACACCTTCTTCTCAAGCCGTACCTTCTGCTCTGGTTGCATTAGATCTTTCTGCAATAGTCTCTAGACTCGACCATTTCCAGATGCATATTGAGGAACAAACAATTGTCAATCAACGTCTTACTAGGATGATGGAATGGTTTATGAAGAAGTTTCCTAACACAGATCCTAAGCCTTAGTCCCTTAGGAATTATTTTTCTATTTTCTTCTTGTTTCTTAAGTCTTTATTTTTTTATTTTATCTAAATATATCAGTTTTGCATCTGATCCCTTTATTTCTTTTGCTTATCTTATCTCTTGTGAACTTAGTTTTTCTGTTCTATTTACCTTAACCAGGGGGAGTACCTAGTACTTCTGTTTTCAAAGCTAAGTTTTTCACACTCTTTTTGCTTATGACAAAAAGGTGGAGTACAACCTATGTTTTTGATAAGTTAAAAGTTTTGGAGATTAAGTGATCAATTGTTATAACTATAGATCTTTCATGAGGCAACAACATGGAATACATTTCACTTCTTCTGAAGTGATTATAAGCTCTGATCAATTATAATTCTGAATAGTACTGATACAATTACATTGCTTATTTCATATGTCAACTATTTATATATTGCTCAAATTTGATATCGCTCTAATCACATATCTCAACTTTAGCTCAGAATCTAGACTATTCTAACGGTTTCATTAAAGCATAGATTCAGGGGGAGCTTAGTTCAGAATCAAGCTCCAAACTTGGATTCAGAAGGAGCTCGATAAACTATACATATGAGGATAAGTTTAACTCTGATACCTTAAACTCTGAGTATATTCAGTTTATTGTTTAAGAATTGTTCATCAAAATACATGGTTTTGTCATCATCAAAAAGGGGGAGATTGTAAGACCAAGTTTTGGTCAGGTTGTACCACTCTATGTTTTGATGATAATAAGTTTATATTTGTGTATGAACAATTATGGTACTCTAACGTTTGTCTTTTAAGTGTTTGACAAACAGGTTTTGATTCTGATCCAAAGACGTATGCATCAGATGTTAAAGACCAAAGAGTGACCAGTGAAACGCTTCTGCAATCACTACGTTCTTCGAAACGGTAGTAAATGCTTCAGATGTTCTAAAGATTAAAGCTCTGATGTGGGCTCTGAAGATTCAAGTGCTGAAGATTCTGAAGACCAGAAGTTCTGAGCGAACGGTCCATAAGCTGAAGACTTGAAGATTTTGAAGTCCAAGAGAAAGCTGACTCTCAGACCAAAGTGCTTATGATTTTGAAGACTAGAAGTTCTGAGTGAACGGTCCAGATACAGAAGTTATGAAGGTCAGAGGATCCAAGCTTCCTCGTGATTCTGATCAAGTTGCTTCACAAGTTCCAACATGAAGCGTCCCCAAAGATCAGAAGTCAAGTAGGATAAGCCAAAGGTCATTTTCAATAGTACAAGAGCAGTGTACTATTCTGACGCCTTACCTATGAGGTTCAGCCACAACAGGTTATGGAATTTCCAAAATTTCCCACCAACGGTTAGATTCTTTCAACGGATACAACACCTACACCTAGGAGTATTTAAAGGCTGAAGAGGGAAGAAATTGGCTAAGAAACTATTGTGAAATTCAAGTGAAACTTACCAGCGAATACCTTAGCAATATTTCTTCATTGTTCTTATTGTGTTTACTTCTACTTCTTTAGAAGCAACTAATTGTAAACCCAAACCTTTTACAAATATGTTTTTAATTCCTTAAGGGACCGGGTAGGTCAGATTCCTTGAGAAGACTAAGACTTGTGTATCTTAGTGTTGCTAGTTCTTAGATTTTAAGTCACTGAGCAAGGTGTTAGTGCAGTTGTAACAATATTTGATTAGTGGATTACCTTCATTCTACGGAGAAAGAAATCACCTTAACGGGTGAACTGGATTAGCTTGAGGGATTTATCAAGTGAACCAGGATAAAATACTTGTATGCTTTTCTCCTTTCTTTTTCTCTTGCATATTCTGTTCTTAGAAACCGAGAAGATTTGTTAAACTCTTAAAGAGAAAGTTTTCAAACGTAAAACCTATTCAAACCCCCCTTTCTAGTGTATTTCATACCTTCAAGGGCATGCTAGCATGGGAAAGATTTATCAGCTAAGTAAGCTTGACCTTGTCAGGGGCTTGCCCATTCTGAAGTATTCTTCAGATGCTCTTTGTGAAGTATGTCGGAAAGACAAATTTACAAAAGTCCCCTTTAAGGCAAAGAATGTTGTTTCCACCTCAAAGCCGTTGGAACTTCTGCATATTGACCTATATGGACCGGTGAAAACTGAGTCTACAGGTGGCAAGAAATATGGGATGGTCATCGTTAACGACTACAACCGCTGGACATGGGTAAAATTCTTAAGACGCAAGGATGAGTCCAATTTTGTGTTCTTTACCTTTGTTGCCCAAGTGCAAAACGAGCAGGGTTGCACGATTGTCAGTGTCAGAAGTGATCATGGTGGAGAATTTGAGAATGAAGATTTTGAGAATATTGTTGATACCTATGGGATATCACATGATTTCTTCTGTCCCAGAACTCCTCAGCAAAAGGGAGTAGTGGAAAGGAAGAATAGTACCCTTCAAGAGATGGCTAAAACCATGATCCATGAAACTAACATGGCAAAGCACTTCTGGGCCGAGGCAGTAAACACAACGTGTTACATTCATAATAGAATCTCCATAAGACATATTCTGGATAAGACTTCTTATGAATTGTGGAAGAATGGAAAGCCCAACATTTCTTATTTTCATCCTTTTGTTTGTGTTTGTTATATCTTGAATACTAAGGATAGATTGTGAAATTCTGGCACACGTAAGGACAGATGTTTTACACGATGTCAATATCATCTTGCATAACATATTACAATCAGAAAAACAACTTTGACAGAATGTAAAATAACAGCAAAAGAACACACATGATTGTTAACCCAGTTCGGTGCAAATTCACCTACGTCTGGAGGGTTTTCACCCGAGAAAGATGATCGTCCACTATACCAGATAATCAAGTACAAAAGATCTTAGATGAATAGCCCCTATTCATAGCCCCTTTCCCTATTTCTATAGTGTCTTATTACTTAATCATCCCCCTAAGTATGAGAGCCCCTCTCACTTTCTCACACAACAGATCCCTTACAATCAGAGTAAAGACAGATCACATGATCAAACAAACCACACAAACTACTCTTAGCCTAACCAGATTTAGTAAAAGCTGTTAAGAGAGTTACGTTACACACAAAGTACACAGTATGAACTCACTAGAAAACCCTAATATTCTCACTGCATAAACTCGTAACCTATCAGCTAGGTCTTGGTTTTCACATATAGCAGTTCCTCAGACCTTGTCTTCGATGGGCTTGAGCAACAAAGAGTCTATAACACAAACAGGAATAAAACACCTAAAACAAAGAGTCCACTTCCACAAAAGATACCACTTCCACAAACAACCGTTAGATCAAATCTGCTGGAATAAATTTGATCACACTCGGCATATCCATTATATAACGCGCAGAAGCCTTATAACAAACCCTAGCTTGTTAACCACTTGATCAATCCAATGCTTCTGAGATAAAACACCTAATCACACACAGCAGGCCCACAGGGACATATGTTACATCCAAGATGCTACAACATCGTGTCCCACATCTTGCCACAGAAACACTTAGCTAAAATGTAGACAATCCAAGACAAGGTAACAACAATCTCCCCTTTTGTCAAATTTTATCTAATAACATCATGCTACCAAAGAAACTTAAGTCATGCAAAGTGAAGGTATGAAAAACGGTAGAAAGGGGGGGTTTGAATAACGTTTTCAGTACAAAAACTACCACCTTAAAGATTTTAACAAATCTTTTCGAGAACTAAGTGCAAAAGATAGAGATAGAAAAGCACACAAGGATTTTATCCTGGTTCACTTGATAAATCACTCAAGCTACTCCAGTCCACCCGTTAAGGTGATTTCTTCCTTCTTAGAATGAAGGCAATCCACTAATCAGGTAAGAGTTACAACTGCACTTGAAACCTACAAGTGACTAACAATTACACTGACTTAGCTCACACTAAGATTCACTCTCTTAGTCTTCTCTAGGATCCGATCAACCTTGATCTCCTAAAGGAAAAATCAAACAACTGTTTGAGGTTGGTGTTTACAAGGGTTTGCTTCTGAATAAGCTGAGTGTAAACTAAAATAAATTACAAGATGAAAGAAAGCTTAGAATATTTTGAATATCTTGCGCGTGTGTTGCTTCTTGTATTCACTTCTCTTCTAGCCGCTTCTTTCAATCTTCAGCCTCTATATATACTCCAAGGATTAGGGTTGAGCGTTGCATGGGAAATGCTACCGTTGGAGGGCAGTTCTGGAAAATCCAGCTTCTGCTGTGGCTGAGAACGTTAGGTAGGTCGTCAGGAAGGTACACTTGCTTTTGTACTTGGATAGCGACTTGACCTTTTAACCTAGGAGACTTCTGATCAGAGGAATACTTCATATTGGAACTTGTGAAGCCGGTTGATCAGAGTCAGAGGGAAAGCACAGATCCTCTGACCATTGTATCTTCTGATTCTGAACTCAGAGGGAAGAACATGGCCTTCAGAGTTTCTTGCTTCTGGACTTCAGAGTTTCCACTATTCAGCTTCTGGATCTTCAGAGTCTTCTACACCATCGGAACATCTGAACCTTCAGTGTTTCTTGGTTGTCAGAACTTCTGGATCATCAGAGCTTCTAGCGACTGAGTCCTCATCAGAGTTTGTATAGCTTCAGATCTTCTGAAGCTTTTCCACTGTTCATACTGAACATGGTGAATGCGAAAGCGTTGCTTGGGTCACTCTTTATACACAGTGCTTCTGATTTGTGTGAAATTGAGTCAGGGTCAGAGCCTGTAAATAGCACACTCAGAAAAACACGTTAGAGTACCACAATTGTTCATATCAAAAGGTTAACTTGTAATCATCAAAACATAGAGTTGTACTACTAGATCAAAACTTGATCTTACAATCTCCCCCTTTTTGATGATGACAAAACTAAGATTTTTGATGAACAATTCTTAAACATTAAACTGAATTCACTCAGAGTTTAGAGATATAGAATAAGACTTATCCTGATGTGAATAGTTTATCTTGCTCATTCTGAATTCAAGTCACTGCTTGATTCTGAGCTTAACTCCCCCTGAATCTAATACTTGATGAAAACGTTAGTAAAGTCTAGATTCTGAGCTAAATCATATAAGAGTTCAGAGTGAAAAGCTTATGACATAGATGAAAAACGAATAATCAGAGCGCATAAGTGATCAGAGTCATGGACAAGGTATCAGAGTCTTGGGTATCAGAGTCAACTTAGAATCACTTCAGAAGAAGTGAAATGTATTCCTTGTATTTGCCCAGTGACACATCTATGGTCATGAAGGTGGAACTCTTAAAATCTCCAAAAGAAAAATAAGTCACACTAACACATCTTACACATCAAAAACTGGGTTTACTCCCCCTTTTTGTCATAAGCAAAAAGCTTGGGGTGTGAAAAACTTAGCTTGAAGTACAAGGTACTTCCCCCTTAGAGAAGGTCTAAGTTGAAAGAAAATGAAGACGATGTAAGAATCAGAGTGAGGCGATAATAAATAGAAGAGTTAATGCAAGGGATGAACGTTTACCACCGGTCAAGTGAGGAAATAGAAGGGTCAGTTACCAAGTACTTAACCTCGAGAAACTGTAAGAGCATTAACTTTCAGAGAGAAAGTGAAGCCTATAAAAACGTTGGAGAGAAAGGTAAGCTTCACACCTCGAATAATATTCAGAAAAAAAAAATGGCATCATACAGAATGGCATTAGAAGAGCTCAGAAGGAAGGCGTTTGAGGAAGATATGTTCCTCAATATTAGGCATCCCGATGGTACAAAGACCATACAAGAGCTGACGAAGACACTGCTTGAAGAAGATCTTGGTCCAGAGATGGAGAAAGATCTGAAGGAGTTCCTCTGCTTCGTGGAAGAGATTCAGGAGCTTTGCCAGCGGGAGCTGAATCTGCTGGAAGAGAAGGAGACTGTGGAAAAGAGACTCAAGACGACAGAAGATAGTCTAGAAAAAGATGATCTGAGCATCAAACTTGGCAACATAGAGTATGCATTGGATCGTCTGGAGAAGGAAAGAGTGGAGCAGCGCCAAGAATGCAGAAGAATGAGGAAGGATCCTCCATTCTAGATATAGGGAATAATGTATGATGGAAAGAGTTATGATGTAAACATAGAACAATTATGAATAAAACAGGTTTTGCAAACATATGTGCCACAAATATATATAGATATATGCATATAGAATCACAAATGAACAAATTAAGGTAAGTAAATAAGCAGAGTTTAAATAAAACAACGTTAAATAAAAAGGAAAAGGAAGAAAAAGAAGAGATCCTAAAAAACTAAGATTTGTCAGAACGGCGCAGAAGTTCCATCATCATGTGCTTCATCTCAATCAGCATGGATTCATGAGTGTCAAGACGTTGTTCCATGATGTCGAGTCTGGATGAGCTTGTCGGAGTAGAGCTGGAAGGAACGTTCTGAGCAGCTTGAGGTTCTGGAATGGAAGCAGAAGCAGCAGGAGTAAACAGAACTGGTGCAAGTCGCTCTGCCTCAGCCTCAGCTTCAAGACGTTCTGCCTCAAGTCTGGCTTGTTCAGCCTGAGCTGCTGCTTGACGGGCAGCTTCTTCTTCTTGTTCTTTCTGTCTCTTGGCTTCTTCAATGGCTTCAAGAAGCTTGGTTCTCTGTTCGAGTTCATGAAGAGCCACCCTCCTAGCAAACCTTTGCTTTGCAGCCTCAATGCTCTGACTTCCCTCTGCATGCAGGAGCTGCAGCATAACGGGAAACTGAGCCACCAGCCAAGTGCTCAAATTGTTCCACTCATCAGCCACATTTTCAGCATTCTCACTGAGGTCAGTCTGACCGTGCACATTGCGGAGCCTCAAGGAGGCTTCATGATTGAAAATATTGATGCACTCAGAGAGAGATGTGGGTTGAAGGTGAGTATAGGGAATGATGGAGAGGTTGGGTGCAGGAGAGGCTGGGTGATTGCTGCTATGAGCTTCAGAGGCACCTTGTGGAGAACCAATGTTAATTATGGGAGCATTGGGTTCAGAGGTTCCACGGTGAGGGTCTGAAGTTTCAACCAGAGGGTGAGGTGATCTAACCGAGGATTGGTTAGATACTGATTGTTCAGGTTCAGGGTCTGGTTGAATTGGCTCTTGTTGGTCAGGGACAGGGTGAGCCTGTTGGACTAAGGGGTCTGCCTCTTGGATAGGATTGGCCAAGATAGGTTCATCTGGGTCAACTAGACGTTCAGGTCTAGGGCCAGGATATTGCCTAGGGCTTGGACAGGTAAGGTAATATTCTTCCAGGGCAGATACCTTCTCTTTCCTAACCTCCATGAATTTTCTAAGTGATTCAGAGGTATTGGAGGGAGGAGAGTCAAAGACATTGATGGGGAAGGATACAGGTGTGAAGGCTGATGAAGAGTCTGTATCCGTGGTTCTGACAGCAGGACGTGCTGATGCTCTGGGAGCAGAGTGATCAGACGTTCTGGGTTGTGGTTCTGTTGGTTTGGGTTCTGGTTGGTTGGGGATGATGGGTTCAGAAGTTAATGAGTCGTATGGAATGGTAAGGAGAGAGGTTGGATCGTCTGACCTAGAGGGTTGGTTCTGAAGCAAATTCCAGAGTGGTGCTTCAGTAGGAGAAGGTTGAAAGAATGAAGATCTTGGGGAATGTGGTGGAGAGGTGGTTTGTGCGGCTGGCTGGGATTCATGAATAGGAGTGAGGGGATTTGAAGAGTGTTGGAGTAAGGCAGAAATTGGGAGTGCATCAAATAAATTCAAATCATCATCAGAGGTAAGTGCAGGCTTACTTGTATGTGCTGATGATCGAGTCACTCTGGCAGGAGGTTCAGTCCTTCTGACCTCTGCAGCAGCTGGTTCCACCCGAGTAGGCTTCACCACAATTCTGACTTTCTTCTGCTTCTTCTTTGGAGGACCATCCTCACTATCATCACCATCATCATCATCAGGCTTGCTCTTCGCCTTCTTGACCAGAGGGACATCAGATTCCTCTGAGGATTCGTCCAGAACCATCTTCCTCTTGGTTTTCTTCTTGGGAGGAGAAGGAAACTCTGGAGCTGGTGGAAGTCTGCTGACGAAATCATCAAGGTCAATCTCGAATCCTTGAGCCCTGAGGTCTTCAACATAGCATCTGATGGCTTCAGGATGGTCTGCTTGAGTCCACAGAGGGTAGTCATTCAGAGGCATTCTTCTTCCTCTGATCTCAGAAGATGTGTCCTCATGAGCAGGAGCAATCTTCTTCTGGACCAAACCCATCTTCTTCAGAGAGTTGGCAGTGAAGACATCGCTAACAATTGTGCTCAAATCCTCTGTGCAACCAGCATTGATCAAATCTTGCACCAAGTTGCTTTCAATGAGAAAGTCTGAGATCAGCCTCCCAAAAGGGATATATTTGATGGCTGACTTGATGGAGGAGGTGGTGCGAGACTTCCGGATGCATTCCTTCAAATAGGAGAACAGGAAGTAGGGAAGGCAGATCTTCTCCTTGTCTTGAATGAAGAACAGCATCGCCTTCTGATTGAAGTTGATGTAGTCTGGAGAACTGCCCTTTGGTCGTTGATTGATGCAGTTGAGCAGGATCTTGTGCCAGACCCTGAGTTTGGGTTGAAGGTCCATCACTTTGTAGCTCGTCTTGCCCGGTTTGAAGGTGGTGTACAGGGCCTTGTTGACGATGTCCTTGGTTCTGGGTTTCAGCTTCGATTCCGTCAGTGAGAACCGATACCCATGAGCAGTTTCTGCACCTAGCAGATTCACGAATGACTTCTCCGTGATGATGATCTTCCTACCCAGTATGTAAGAGACCACCTGAGTGTCATCACAATCAGCGTGCTTCCAGAATTCCTTTACCAGCTTCTCATACACCGGTCCTCGAAGTCGATTGAAGTAGTTTCCCCAACCTTGAGCTTGGACTTCAGGACGGAGATCAAACCCATTTGCAGCCAAGTTGTCGAGGTTGAATCTCCATTCTGCAAGGACTTGGAGTTCCTCAGGAGGAAATACACAGTGAACGGCACAGCCCCGTTCTGCAATAGGAACAATCTCCTCTTGAGCTTGAGCTTGTTCTTGTGCTGGGTTCTCAGAGCCCCGTTGACCCGTTGCCAACCCGACTACCATGTGAGGGAACTGAGGTGCATCTGCAGTAGATCTTCTGGTTTGTCTCACCATTTTGAAGAGGTTGAAGGTTTGAGGTAGAAGATGAAGTTTGAAGGATGAAGAGTGATCGAGAGAGAAATCACGAAGGAGGCGGTTTTGAAAAGCAGGGAGTGCGAGAGTGAAAACCGGAAGTGAGAGAGAACGTGTGTGTATAGTGGGTTTTATCAAATAACCGTTGTTGATTCAAAAAGCTCTTTAAGATCAACGGTTGAAAATTAAAGATTGACAGTAACAGTAAAATACACAATCACACACAGAAGATAAGCATATCTACACGCAATCACAACAGACTGTCACACGGGCACAAGGAACTATGCATCAGAAATTCTGACGCACGTGTTGTTGTCTCAGCTTCAGAGTCAGTACCAGTGGGCACACACACTCTGATTGAGTTACCTTCTGGACTAGACATCTTCTGATCAAGAAGTATCATAGTCAGAGGTTCTGATCTATCTTCACTCTGGACAAAAGTCCATGTTTAGATTTTTCAGAATAAAATTAAATCTATCTTCAGCTAAGGGCTTTGTAAA
Source organism: Lotus japonicus (assembly GCF_012489685.1). NCBI lineage: Eukaryota > Viridiplantae > Streptophyta > Magnoliopsida > Fabales > Fabaceae > Lotus > Lotus japonicus. The sequence goes on from NC_080042.1 coordinate 37,040,473, forward strand.
GATATCTGCCCATTGATGGTCAGTATCAACAAACTTCAGAAGAAGTACGCCCTTCTGCACATAATCTCTAATGAAGTGATACTTTACCTCAATGTGCTTTGCCCTTGAATGCAAGATAGGATTCTTGCTCAACGAAATTGCAGCAGTGTTATCACAATAGATTGGGATATTGCTCTCAAGGATCTGATAATCCTCCAGCTGATGTTTCATCCAGAGCATCTGAGTGCTGCATATTGCTGCTGAGATATATTCTGCCTCTGCAGTTGATAGAGCAATGGTTGATTGCCTCTTGCTTGCCCATGAGACTAGATTGCTTCCCAGAAATTGACAATTTCCAGAAGTACTTTTTCTCTCTGTTCTATCTCCAGCATAATCAGCATCACAATAACCTGAAAGCTTATACTCTGATGTTTTCTTATACATCAAGCCAAGGTTAGTGGTGCCTTTCAGATACCTTAGGATCCTCTTAACAGCAGTTAAGTGGGTTTCCCTTGGATCTGATTGGAAACGAGCACATAAATGAACACTAAATAATATGTCTGGCCTAGATGCAGTTAAGTACAGAAGTGAACCTATCATGCCACGATAGAGCTTCTGACATACTTTACCACTTATATCTTCTTTTTCCAGAATGCATGTTGGATGCATTGGAGTCTTGGCCACTGTAGATTCCAGCATATTGAACTTCTTCAGAAGTTCCTTAGTGTACTTGCTCTGATGGATATATGTTCCTTCTGGTGTTTGATCAACTTGTATTCCCAGAAAGTACTTTAATTCTCCCATCATACTCATCTCAAATTCAGCCTGCATCATCTCAGAAAATTCTTTGCATAGAGATTGATTAGCAGAACCAAATATAATATCATCAACATAAATTTGCACAATTAAGATATCATCTTTATAAGTCTTGCAAAAGAGAGTTGTATCTACTTTACCCCTTACAAACTCATTCTCCAGAAGGAATGAGCTAAGTCTCTCATACCATGCTCTGGGAGCTTGCTTCAGACCGTAGAGTGATTTCTGCAATTTGAACACATGGTCTGGTTTCTTTTCATCTTCAAAACCTGGGGGTTGATGAACATAGACTTCCTCTGAGATATAACCATTTAGGAAGGCACTCTTTACGTCCATCTGATGTAGAACTATGTTGTGATTTACTGAGAAAGAAATCAATAGTCTGATTGCTTCCAGTCTTGCTACTGGAGCAAATGTTTCAGTGTAGTCTATTCCTTCCTGCTGGCTGTAGCCTTGAGCAACTAGCCTTGCCTTGTTTCTGACTACATCTCCTTTCTCATTTAGCTTGTTTCTGAATACCCATTTCGTTCCAATAACATGGACATTCTCAGGCTTCTTCACTAAGCTCCAAACATCGTTCTTGGAGAATTGATTCAATTCTTCTTCCATGGCCAGAATCCAATCCTTGTCCTGAAGAGCTTCATCTATGGACTTGGGTTCAATTAATGACACCAATCCTTTCAGACTCAGCAAGGTCTCTTCAGAGGGTCTGAAGGCAGATCTGGTTCTGACTGGTTCATCTTTGTTGCCCAGAATCAATTCCTTAGGATGAGCTGCAGTGATTCTGCTCTTCTTCAGAGTTTGTGAGTTAGAGGGACCAGCTTCTTCCTCTGGTTCATCTTCCTCTGGCTCAACTTCCTCTGGAGCTTTGCCTTTGTCAGAAACATTAATGCTTAAATCTGCAAACTTTTCAACTAGCTTTGACTGGTCAGAGTCAAGCTTATCATCAAATCTAACATGAATAGATTCTTCAATAGTCTTAGCATCAGTATTATAAAATCTAAAACCTTTAGATCTATCAGAATAACCAAGTAATAGACACTTAGAAGATTTAGCATCAAATTTATGCAATCTATCCTTAGTATTGAGAACATAACAAACACAGCCAAAAGGATGAAAATAAGAAATGTTGGGTTTTATGTTCTTCCACAATTCATAAGGAGTCTTTTTCAGAATTGGTCTCACAGAGATTCTGTTCTGAATGTAACATGCTGTATTTACTGCCTCTGCCCAAAAGTGCTTAGCCATGCCAGTTTCTTGGAGCATGGTTCTAGCCATCTCCTGAAGAGTTCTATTCTTCCTCTCAACAACACCATTTTGTTGAGGAGTTCTGGGACAAGAGAAATCATGTGTAATTCCATAGGAATCAAACAGACTCTCAAACTTGTCATTCTCAAACTCTCCACCATGGTCACTTCTGACACGCACAATTCTACAAGCCTTCTCGTTTTGCACTTGAGCAATGAAGGTAGAGAACACAGCATGAGACTCATCCTTGCGGGTTAGAAATTTTACCCATGTCCAGCGGCTATAGTCATCAACGATAACCATCCCATATCTCTTGCCACCTATAGACTCAGTTTTCACTGGTCCAAACAGGTCGATATGCAGAAGTTCTAACGGCCTTGAGGTTGAGACAACATTCTTTGCCTTGAAAGGGACTTTTGTGAATTTGCCTTTCTGACATGCTTCACAAAGAGCGTCTGAAGCGAACTTCAGATTGGGTAAGCCCCTGACAAGGTTTAGCTTGCTCAGCTGAGAAATCTTTCTCATACTGGCATGCCCTAACCGTCTATGCCATACCCACTGCTCTTCATTAACAGACAGAAGGCACTTCACATTCTGAGCCTCCAACTCAGATAATCTGATCTTATAAATGTTGTTCTTCCTCTTGCTGTTAAACAGAACAGAGCCATCGATCTGACTTACAGCCCGGCAGGACTTTTGATTGAATATAACATCATAACCCTTGTCAGCTAATTGACTTATAGACAATAAGTTATGTGTTAAGCCGTCTACCAATAAAACATTATCAATGCATGGACTACTATCTACACAAATAGTACCAGTACCAATAATTTTACCCTTTTCATTTCCTCCAAAGCCAACTTCGCCTCCAGGCTTAAGTTTCAGCTCTCGGAACATACGCTTTTCTCCCGTCATGTGACGCGAGCATCCACTGTCCAGATACCATGATTGGTGTTTCAGTGGAGCTATCAAGGATATCTGCAACATAGATAATCTTGTCCTTAGGTACCCACTTTCTGGGTCCTCTTTTGTTAGTTACCCCAAGGGTTCTGATCACCTTGGGTGTCTCAACATGATATTTTAAAGGAATATTTGCATGATATTTAGTCATAGAGAAAGATCCCTTTTTAAGAGGGTTTTTAGCAACTTCAGCAGGTACAGAATCAGGCGATATGGTACCAGAGGGAACAAAGCATTCATACAAGGATTTAGCTTTAGACACAGAAGGCTCATTTCTAATTGGTTTAGAATAGCCAATGCCATGCATTCCATTTCTGCTTACACCATAGATCATTGAAGCCATTAAGCTTCTATCTACGCTTTTAGCCAGGAATCTTTGAAAAGATTTTTCATACTTAGATTCATGCTTACTATCAGAGGCATCGCAGGCAATAACTTCTTCTAACTTTGCAATTTGATTCTTAAGCACAGAGTTAGAATTAACTAAAGCATGGTTATCATTTTTCAAATCAGATATGATTTTCTCATGTTCAGAAGGAGTTTTAGAAACAGCAGATAAGTTCTTTTTCAGCTTCTTATGCTTAGACAACAAGGAGTTATACTTATCCATGATATCAGACAAAGCATGTTTCAGTTCAGAGGTAGAGAAGGAAGCAAATACCTCATTTTCATCGTCAGAGTCTGGATCTCCTTCTGATTCTGAGTCAGAGTCAACAGCTTCCTTTGACTCTGTTCCTTTGTCTTTGACAATAGCCATGAGTCCTTGGACTTCACCATCAGAGTCAACATCCTCTGACTCTGATTCATCGAATGTCACCATCAGACTCTTCTTGGTCTTGAAGTGCTTCTTTGGCTTCTTGTCCTTCTTCAATTTTGGACAGTCACTTTTGTAGTGCCCTGATTCTTTGCACTCAAAGCAAGTGACTTCCTTGATTGATGACTTCTTCTGACCTGAGGATTCAGACTTTCCTCTTGCCTTTCCAGAGCCTTTGAATTTGCTCTGCCTGTGCTTCCAGATGCGGTTGAGTCTCTTGGAGATCAGAGTCAGCTCATCTTCATCAGAATCTTCTGATGCTTCTTCAGATTCTTCTTCTTCAGCTTGAAGAGCCTTTGACTTCTCAACCTTAGCCTTTTCAGATTTGGATTTCAAGGCTATGGACTTTTTCCTCAGATCTTGCATCTCTGAGCGCTTCAGCTCATGGCATTTCAAAATGCTGATGAGTTCTTCTAAACTCATATTCTCAACATCTCTCGTGAGCTCTATTGAAGTCACCAAAGGCATCCAACTTTCAGGAAGACACCTGATGACCCTTATGACGTGATCTTTTGTTGTGTAGCTCTTGTTGAGAGGACGTATGCCAGCTACAAGCAGTTGAAATCTGGAGAACATTTCTTCAATGGACTCATTTGGCTCCATGATGAAGGATTCATACTTTTGGATCAAAGACAATGCCTTTGATTCTTTGACTTTCTTGTTTCCTTCATGAGACATCTTCAGAGAATCAAAAATGCCTTTAGCAAACTCACGATCTGTAATCTTCTGGTACTCCTCATAGGAGATAGCACTTAGAAGAATTGCTCTTGCTTTATGATGTTGTGAGTACAGCTTCTTTTGATCTGCAGACATCTCTGACCTTGGGATCTTTTTGCCATCTGCATCAACTGGACGCTCATAGCCATCCACAATAATATCCCAGAGATCTGCATCGAAACCCAGAAAGAAACTTTCCAGTCTATCTTTCCAATATTCGAACCTTTGACCATCGAACATAGGAGGCTTTGCGTTGTAACCATCTCTTTGAGTTTCACTGGTGGTGGCAGCCATTGTTTTTCACACCGGCCCGGATCACTGAACACTGTTAGGTGTGGTAATCAGAACTTGCGCTCTGATACCAATTGAAGGTATGAAAAACGGTAGAAAGGGGGGGTTTGAATAACGTTTTCAGTACAAAAACTACCACCTTAAAGATTTTAACAAATCTTTTCGAGAACTAAGTGCAAAAGATAGAGATAGAAAAGCACACAAGGATTTTATCCTGGTTCACTTGATAAATCACTCAAGCTACTCCAGTCCACCCGTTAAGGTGATTTCTTCCTTCTTAGAATGAAGGCAATCCACTAATCAGGTAAGAGTTACAACTGCACTTGAAACCTACAAGTGACTAACAATTACACTGACTTAGCTCACACTAAGATTCACTCTCTTAGTCTTCTCTAGGATCCGATCAACCTTGATCTCCTAAAGGAAAAATCAAACAACTGTTTGAGGTTGGTGTTTACAAGGGTTTGCTTCTGAATAAGCTGAGTGTAAACTAAAATAAATTACAAGATGAAAGAAAGCTTAGAATATTTTGAATATCTTGCGCGTGTGTTGCTTCTTGTATTCACTTCTCTTCTAGCCGCTTCTTTCAATCTTCAGCCTCTATATATACTCCAAGGATTAGGGTTGAGCGTTGCATGGGAAATGCTACCGTTGGAGGGCAGTTCTGGAAAATCCAGCTTCTGCTGTGGCTGAGAACGTTAGGTAGGTCGTCAGGAAGGTACACTTGCTTTTGTACTTGGATAGCGACTTGACCTTTTAACCTAGGAGACTTCTGATCAGAGGAATACTTCATATTGGAACTTGTGAAGCCGGTTGATCAGAGTCAGAGGGAAAGCACAGATCCTCTGACCATTGTATCTTCTGATTCTGAACTCAGAGGGAAGAACATGGCCTTCAGAGTTTCTTGCTTCTGGACTTCAGAGTTTCCACTATTCAGCTTCTGGATCTTCAGAGTCTTCTACACCATCGGAACATCTGAACCTTCAGTGTTTCTTGGTTGTCAGAACTTCTGGATCATCAGAGCTTCTAGCGACTGAGTCCTCATCAGAGTTTGTATAGCTTCAGATCTTCTGAAGCTTTTCCACTGTTCATACTGAACATGGTGAATGCGAAAGCGTTGCTTGGGTCACTCTTTATACACAGTGCTTCTGATTTGTGTGAAATTGAGTCAGGGTCAGAGCCTGTAAATAGCACACTCAGAAAAACACGTTAGAGTACCACAATTGTTCATATCAAAAGGTTAACTTGTAATCATCAAAACATAGAGTTGTACTACTAGATCAAAACTTGATCTTACACAAAGTAGCTTGGATAACATTCAGAGTAAACACTCAGGCAGGACAAAGAACACCTTCCAGCATCATAGCTATTTTCAGCAACCATATTGTAAGACCCGGTTTTAGGGCATATTATTTTAATAATAATATTGAATAATATTCTGTGAACTATTTGTGTTAGATGCGATACTATGCCTTTATAAAGGGAAATTATTTTATTAGGAACATTATTAGACCTTAACAATATCTAGATGATGATGTACTCGTCATGTATGAATATGCATATGTTAGTTGAGTTGTGCACAATACACTGCATAGTTGTCAAGAGGCAATGTTTGCTAGTTCTCGTGGAGACTAGTGACTTCTCCCAAAACTGGAGTGGTTTTAAAGCCTAGAGCGAGGGCTTTATTGGTGGTTATCTGTCTGGCGCGGACGCGGTGATACCGCTAAGGATAACAACTTTGGTACCAAAGGCATTTGCACAGAGTCACACTTGAGTCATATATGTTATTATAGGGAACTGTTGATGTTAAATAATGATAACTGCGATATTTTTGGAGAATTTGTGGTTGTGGTAATTGAAGATATTTATATTTGCTTTATCTGAGCTGTTAATTATGGATTATTGTCATATCTGTGAAGTAGATTGATTATATAAAATTACATAATTTATTATTCGTTAGTGAAGTGTGAGGAATTTAGGTGGAAACACTTATAAGCTTTTACATTACTTATAATTATGCTTATCCATATGATATGAGTTCTCACCCTTCTGTTGGAATGATGTTCTATGCGACATCGCTCAGGTGCCGAGGATAGTGGAGCTTCTCGCAAGGGTTAGTCGGAGGAGCTAGTCTTTTATAGGTACTTTAGTTACGGGAGTCATGCTCTGTTATGTAACACGGGGAAACGTTTAGTATTTTACTTGGATGTTAAGAGTTATTTCATGTACTCTCTTTATTTATTCTTGGATTTTCTTTTATCTAGGAGTTGAAAAATAAATCCGTTGTGCTATGCATAAGATGTTATGACACTAAAGTTGGAAATTTATATATTTATTTTGAGCATGACAGGTGTTTTGATTTATGGTTTTGGAGAATAAGTGTGACACCCTCTATGTTATGCATTTTACTCTGATTTATGCTATAATATTTACGCGGGGTTTAGAGAGTGTTACATTAGTGGTATCAGAGCATGATCGGTCAATAGGCTAGGTATATTAGCATGTTTAATTCCTGTTGTATTCGATATGTGTTTATGACACAATCGATACTATTTTGGTCAGTAGGATAGAAGGACTCCTACCCCGAGTTGTTTGTTTAAAGAAATTTTTTAGGGTGAAAATTCTTAAGTGGAGGAGAGTTGTAACACCCCATTTTCTATTATTAGGTAATTTATTATTTTATTAATTAATTTTAATATTTTGAATTTATAAAGTTATTTAAAAGTAAGAATTTAATTATAATTATTTTTGTATGTATTATTTTATTTTTAATTTTAATAATTTCTATTCTTTAATTTATCTCTCTTTTATGAAGAGATGACCTGCTCTAACAGGTCATCTTTGTTATTTACTTGTGATAGCCTATCAAGCATCACAAAGGAATATCCTTTATTCTTTTCTCAACTCAACCACCAAATTAATTCATTCTTATCTTTCCAACTCACCATCTCTATTTCCAACCACTCATTCAAATTTCAAATTTCTACTCTATCTTTCTCTCTCATTTAAATTATTCAATTTTCTGATCACTTTCTCTCTCTTACGTGGGCCCCACCCCAAGAAGAAATCAATTCACTCTCTCACTCACTTCACCCACTCACGCTCTCTCTCTCTCTCTCTCTTCTCCCTCACTCGACATCTCTCCCTCACTTTCTTCTTCTTCTCCATTTTTCTTCTCCTCCATTTTCCTCTGCAACCCTAAGCCACACACCACCTCCTTCTCCTCTCATGGCCGCCGCCACCCAAGGCCAAGCCGCCACCACAGCGAGCCTTCTCCGCTCACGCGAACCACCACTTCCATGCCTCTTCACCGCGAACGCACCACCACCATAGGTGACCCCCGCCGCCTCTCCTCAGTTCTCCAGCAAGCATGGCGGCCACAACCGCCATCACCCACTCCCAGCGCCATGAACGACGCCACCAACGCAAGGACAAGAGAGAAAACGAAACCCTAAAAACCGCCACCTTCCAACTCCGATCTCCGGCGAACCACTGAGTTTTTGGAGAAACCAACCACACCATGGAACTCCCCTCAACGTGCGCTGCAAAACCCCTGAAGAAATTTTGGATTCCGACCACCTTCGCCGGAAACCGCCGCCAGCCACCGTGAACCACCGTCTTCTCCGGCCAACCTTCGCCGGAGATGTCACTGAACTCAGAACCAGGAAGCTCTCCTCCTCCTCTTGCTGAATTGATTATCAATTTTGGGTAAGAGATTAATCCTCCCTTCCAATTTCTGCTTTTCCCTTTTCAAAACCCTAATTTTAATCCTCTTATTCATCTGCTGAGTCCTTGCTTGAACTGTGCCAGTGTTGTTCAACAATGATGGTCCTCAGAGGAAGGCAGAAGCTGCTGTTACAGAAGATGAAGAAGCAAATTCAGAACCTTAGCCATGAGGCTTAAGGTAGAAAACGAAATATTTTTCTGTGGTATCGTTTTAATTCTTGTAGGGGCTGAAAATGTTTTTGAAAATGTAAGGGCATTGGAGATGGTTAATCTCTAGTTAGTTCTGTTTTTGATGTATTGATTACCTCTCGATGAGCATGGGTTCAATATTAGATTAGGAGAAGTTATGCTATTGTTGTCCTGTGACTATAGTAGCTGCTGTTCTGTGAAATTCGTAGGTTTAATGACCGAATTTGAAGAAGTAGTCTTCATAAGAATTGTAGCATTTTCTGTTAGCAAACTTTTGCCACTGGTTTCATGTCATTTAGATTTCTCTAGCTCAAGTTACACGCATTTTAGTGAGCACGGGTTAAGCTGTCCGTTTCTCACGAACTGCTGTAGTATTTGATTTTTCCTGAATTTTGTACTTCGAATTTGGACTTGAAAATTTATGAGGATTTACAAAACCTGTAGATGAAGTCAGGATAAAAATATTAGATTTTTCGGAGTTTATTTGACGTATTTAAAAATTAGCTAAAGTCGCTGTACAGTTGATGTTCGTTTTGACAAAATCACTTATTTCAAGCGAAAAGCGTTGCTTATGAAAAAGTTTGAGAAAACCTTACATTTTAAAATTATATTACAATGTTTGGAGTAGGAAAACATCTTTCGAAACTTACTTATGTATGTTGTTTTTTCGTTTATGAAAGTCAAGAACGTTCGAGTCTTTACGCATATTTATTCGTTAAAAAGCGATTGCGAAAAGTTTTGAAAGTCGAACGAGTTTTTTGAGTGTTATAGAATAAGTGTTCGAATATTACCTCGTTGTTAAGGGATGCTGAGGAATAACAAGATTGGATAGAGATAGAATAATTAAGTTTGGATTTCCGAGTGAAGAATTAGACTTCGAAAGATATTAATTAGAATGGATTAAGTTGTGATGGAAATCTTGATGTTGGAAGATGACTTAGGATTGAATCTTGAATTCCAAGAAGTTTATGAGCTTTATTGTAAATACTTGATTTTAGAAGGTCTAGATTGAAACTTTGGAAGTTCGAGGACTTAGATGTAATTAAGGGATTAATTGAGGACTAGAACTCGTTTTCTTAGAGATTGAGGACTTATCTATAAGTTTGGAATTTTTGTAGAACCAAAGTGGAGTTTTGAAGAGACTAGGGTTTTGTGTCTAACGAGATATCACGAGTTTAAGATTAAGAGAAATGATTCGATCGTTTTGAAGGAGCTTATGAGGCTTGAATAAGTACATGATCATTAGATAAGAAGAGTTGTTTGTCTTGGAAGTTAACTATGGTTTATGGATTTCTTTATAAGAGTTAGTGAATTTGATAAGAATTGATAATGATATGGTGTTCGACTTGAGGTATCGATTGCGAGGGTGACGTTGAGATGTTAAGTTGTTGTAAGTGATTTGATAAGTAATCTTGAGAATAAAGAGATTAACTGAGGAAGATGATGGGATAATGTCGTTGCGAGATGTTGTGTTAATTGATTTAGCAAGAAGCTTTGCATACGTGTTATTGTGAAAAGCCTCAATGAGTATCCTAATAGAGAGATTGAGAACTCTAAGGAAAACGAGAGGAATAAGTATTCGTTATGTGAACGTTTCTACTTTAGCAAAGGTATATGATTTGGTTTTAAAGTCGTTTCAGTATGTCAAAAGCTTTTGAAGCATCTTAAATTGTGTTATTGTTTGTTGTCATTATTACGACTTGTCTTGATTTCTGAAATTGATCATAATGGGTTATAACCATTATGGGGATTAGGTTTAACATACGTTCGCTTCGAGTCAATTTCCTGAAGTCGTAGATTTAGACCTTAAGTTAGTAGGTTAACTCAATTAGTAATTACGTTATGTGTACTTATGAAGGGTACGAATGACGGGAGCGCTTGACGACGAAGCTAAAGAATAAAAGGAAGCGATCCGACACGGAAAAGCAAAGATATGTTGAGATTGGAATTGCAGTTAGTATGGGAATTGGCTAAGGTGAGGGCTACTCTCTGAATTACTAGATAATGCTTTAGGTGTCGACGAATTCGACTTGTTTTATGTGTTATGCACTTACTTGCTAAATGTCTGAAATGTTTTCTGAGGCTTCGGCCGATCTTGTTGAGTATTTGATGCCATGATATTGTGTGCTAAATGATTCACATGTTATGTGCTAAATGGTTAATCTAGGATATGTTGGAATATGCTGTTTATGGTTATTGATTGAGCTGATTTATGTTATTCCACTTATAACTGTGATTCTGAGGAGTGAGGATTGCGGGCAAGTCATGCCGAATTTTTATGAGATTTTTGAGAGAGTTTGAAAGGACGAACGAAGTTCGGACCTTGTTATGTTTTAATGGATCGAGATCTTCTCAGGGAATTATTTGGGATTATGGGATCCCTGAAACTCATAGGAAGTATCATAAGACTAAACGAAATCTATTTTCTCAAGGAAAATTCATAAGACATTAATCAATCTCTAAACCCCTTGAACAATGATAACAACCTTAGATAAGAGCTTAGAGCCTGAATATTAGTTTTGAAAATATGAGAACTGTCGTCGAGTCCAAGTTTTGAGGAACTTACAAGTTTTCGAGTATGTTGATACTCTTTTGCTCGATGAGCAGGTTATTGTTTGGCTATCTAAAGTTTAGCCGGAAATTATAAGTTTCCAAGTACATTCGTACTCTTTCGCTCGATGAGCAGTTTATTGATTGGCTATCTAAAGTTTAGCCGGGAACCATGAGTTCCAAAGTACATTCTTTCTTCTCTTGATTAATTCATTTTGTCGCAGAATCGACATTTACCTTAGGGTATTCTTTTAGAGACATTAAGTTATTTAGAAAACGTGGCGACGTGTCGAGTGAGGTCGGAGACGTTGTTTGGCTAATCACTTGCATTCATGCACTCATTTTGAGGTTAATACACGGCGTGATACCGGACCTCGGTGGATTCCAAAATGGTCATAAGACCCGGATTTCCATATTTAGGACACTACGGTGGTCCTTAGTAGCAGACGGAATGGCAGACCTACGGGTTCACTGCTGATCTGACTACTTTTGTGTGGTGTAAGAGACACGCGAGCAGGGAGGTACCCACCGTGGCTGGTGTTAGGGCCGTCTCGTTGATGTCCATCCTTCTTCCAGAATGCATCTTGTCAACCAGCATTGCATTTCATGCAACATACATACTGACTTAGTTGCTGAGTGTGATTAGTACTTGTTAATCTTATTTGAGGCATGTTAATTGTTATTATGATTCTTTCATATTCATTGTGATATATGCAACCCTAGGATGTTATCCCTAAACTTATAAGCCTTAGTGACTATTATTTATTATCCTTACATATTGGATTTATTATTTATATAATTCTTTAGAGTTGACCCTCGCGTCTTCTGTGTGTGTTTTGGCGGACTACGCCCATTGTCAGACAACGATAGGTGGTGATGCGAGCAGATGCTACTTCATGTCGAAGAACTATAGAAGACTCGAAGAATAGAGTCGGGTGTAAGGCTAGAGACTTTTGGGTAAAGAGCTTATCATTGTTGGTTAAAGCTTATAGGATTATTTTATAAGTATTGTTTAAAGTTTTGGGTAGGTTCCGGTGCATTGCTATCTTGCGATTCTCCGATTTGGAAATCGTAGGGAGTATATCGGATTTATGAGTCATTGCATAATAAGACTCCTCATTGAATCTAATTCTATTCGTTAGGTTTGTAAGTCGGGTTCATCTGTTGTTACCTCCGGGTACTTGCCTTGTTTAAGGCTGGATGTAAATCTATATACAGTTGGGAGTATGCATTTCATGATTTAGAAATACTTTGAAAAGAAAAAAAAATACTCGCATTTATAAATCCCTTTTAGAAAATATTGCATATTTATTTTAATAGGTTACTAAAGTGATCCCCGGAAATCGGGATGTTACAAGTGGTATCAGAGCGGACCTCTCCCAGTACGGTGTGGTTCGGGGACGAACCAAGCTGAAGCTGGTGGGCCTGTGACTCCCGGGGCCGACGAGGGCGGGGAGTGATCGCCGGTGCAATGAGGCACGGATAAGGAGCGGCTCCTGGCAGGCTTCTAGGCGGAGGGGCACATGAATGAATCGATCTCACACCCGAACAAGAGGTATTCTAAGACTGTATAGGGATGGACTATACAGTTGAGGAGGGCATAAATGATTTGATTGGTACTACTCATAACAACAAGTTGCAACTTCTTTTCGGGAGCCCAACTGATAAGAACTCCATGGTTAAGTGTGCTTGCCTTGGAGCAATATCGTGATGGGTGACCTCCTGGGAAGTTTTCCCGGGAAGTGCGCGAGTGAGGACAAAGCACACTGAAAAGACTCGTGTTGTTACCGTGAGGCCAGTCGTCAGATCGGGATGTTACAATGATAGTAGGTAATGATAGGAAGCATGATTTAAGATACATAAATTCTCAAATTGAAATAATTAGGGTTTGATATTTGGGACAAGCTTCCATATGCCACTTTTCTGAAGAGGCATGGGTGCCTCCCCTGTCTTAGCCATTGATTTATAATATTTTAATTGAATGGTCCAGATCAGTTGAGGAAAATAATTATGGCTTGGTCCTATGGACTATTCGAAGTATAATTTTGTTCCTATTACATTTCGTTATTCACGTAAATGGCTGCAAGGTTTCTCTAATCCAGTATAGACCCTTTGAGTTGTAATATCTTGAAACTAGTCCTAACTATATATACCCAAAACCAAGCAATTTCAATACTCTCCTTCTCCTACGATACCATGGAAGCTTGCCTTCTCTGAGTCTTTGGATAGCTCTTTTCCCTTCTATAAGATTAGTTTTTGGTTCTCATACATACAACCGGCAGTAAATTCAGCTTACAAAGTTCCATAGTTCTCCCCGTTTCGTAGATCTGGTAAACTTAACTTCCATTAAAATCACTACCCCGCAGATCTTGATCTAGTAAACTTCTTTGTCAAAGGTATTAGCACCGGAATGTGTGGCTCCTTGAGCTGATGAGGGCGAGGATTGATCGCCTTCTATGTGGAGGGACGCACCACACCCGAACAAGAGGTATTCCGAGACTGTGTAGGGATGGACTATACAGTTGAGGAAGGCATATATGATTTGATTGTACTACCCATAACAACAAGTTGCAACTTCTTTTCGGGAGCCCAACTCATAAGAACTCCATGGTTAAGTGTGCTAGCCTTGGAGCAATATTATGATGGGTGACCTCCTGGGAAGTTTTCCCGGGAAGCGCGCGAGTGAGGACAAAGCGCGCTGAAAAGACTCGAGTTATTACCGTGAGGCCAGTCGTCAAGTCAGGATGTTACAGAATGCAACCAACCGCATTTCTAAGGCGACGCGTTTTGGTGTTCAGTCACGCGTCTCAGTTCTGATTCGTGAGCTACGAATCTGGGCCGCGTTTGAAAACTGAACAACGCATATCATATCGGAGCGTCTATAGCGGGGCGGAGAGGTGCTATTCGTTTGGTTGTTTTGGCTATAAGAGGATGGGATGAGGTGTTTGGCTTTTAAGGTAAATTGTAGTACCAATAGTATGTTATTTATGTTGAACTAATTCTGGAATCAACTATGGGATCCCGAAAACTATTTCTTGTTAAATTTTTATAAATCTGGAAAAACTTGGAAAATTTCCAGATTTTCCACGTCGGAGAAAACGAAGTTGTGGTTGCGGCCACGGCGGAGTGCATGCCAGAGAACAATGGACCACATTATTTTTTTGGTCAGCAGAATGGCCCACATATTAGCTCTATGGACCATAAATTGGGCCAGGTAAATGCACGACCTCATTCATAATTGCTGAAACTACCAGGCACAAGCTCATGGGGAACAATAAAAACATTTCAAGTCTTGCCACAATTTGAATGGGCCAAGGTAATGCAAGCCCAATACTATGATTGGTAACATGGTCCATTAAATCCTGCAAACGCTCTAAAGGCCTAATACTGCGCCGTTTAATGGAATTCACTGCCCCATTCAGAGTACAAAAATAAATTTGGACCCAAGATACTACAAAAATTAAGATTAATATGGTATCACCAACCCACACATGTAACTTACAACGATGCTTCGCCGCTCAATTGCACCTAAAGAGTGAAGAGAAGATGCATTGGATAAAAAACAACAAAAATAAAATAGAAGATACATAGCCTTATTGTTTGACGTTACAAAGTAGAGAGAGGAGCAAGCTACCCCTGCTGTTTCACGTGCTATTGTTTATGCAGCTTTATGAATTGAAATGACATGTTTCTTTTCTCTTCATGTGACTGACTTGACCATTGACTAACTTTGCCATTACGGCCAAAATAACGTGCCTGACTTACCTCTTTGAGTCGGTTCACGTGGGCATTCTTGACTAACCCTTTCGATAGGAGCATGCTTTATGAATATTGGACCAAAAATTCACAGTCTTTTACTCCCTCACACGTTTCAACACAACTCCGTTTATCAATAACTATTTTCAAATTATGGCGGGTCTAACCTGGCAATAAAAGAAGGATTTGGCATTAAATATGTTAAATAATTGTGGAATTCTCCGTATCAATGCACTACGAAGGTTGTGAGGCTAAAATGTTTGGTTAGGGAAGAAAGGAGAGGAAAGGAAGGTAGAAGGAAAGGAAGGGAAAGGAAAGGAAAGATGAAGGAAAGTGAGAGGATTTTTTAGGTAGTTTGGTTTGATAGAATGAGAAATAAAAAGAGGAAGGAAAGAAAAGAAGTGTGATGCATAATGACTATTTTACCCTTTATATATAATATTGATAAATATTTATATTTGTCTTTTTAAACATATATAGGCTTAAATATGTTGGAGGTCCCTCTAAAATAGGGGTCCTTTGGTTAAGGCCCTAACAAATTTTTTTTGGTGGAATAAGCCCCTAATGTGAAAATAATATATAGTGATAAGCCCCTGCCGTGAGGTTTTGTTAAATTTCTGATGATTCTGCAAACGGCGCTGAAATGGATTATATTTTATGAAAATTATTAGGGTTCCACGTAAGTAAATTAGGGTTGAAAATTGAAAAAATAAAAAAAATAAAAAACCAAAGTAAAAAACCTAAGTAAAATCCCCAAACGTACTTGGGTTTTTTACTTTGGGTTTAGATTTTATTTTTATTTTTTAACCCTCATTTACTTACGGGGCACCCTCTTTAATTGAATAATTTTCACAAAATATAATACATGTCAGCTCCGTTTGCAGAATCATCAGAAATTAAACGGAACCTCACGGCAGGGGCTTATCACTTTATATTATTTTCACATTAGGGGCTTATTCCACCCAAAATTTTTTGTAAGGGCCTTAACCAAAGGACCCCTATTTTAGAGGGACCTCCAACATATTTAAGCCAATATATATATATATATATGAAATATTATAATTATTATAATTTTTAGGAGTGACAGAATATAAAATTTATATATTCAATATTATTATAATTATTTACATTTATACTAAAACTATAGTAATATTTAAATTTTGAAAATTTATTATTAATATTAAACGTAAAAAAAATAAAAAATCAATAAAGAAGAAAATTGAAACGTACAGACTAAAAACTACACACGTGAATACAATATGCATTTTCTAGTATGTACACTGGCAATATAGAGAATTTGATAGCGCTATCAGTTTTCTTCCCATTTTGGACGGAAAGTTTCAGAGCATGGGACTCACAAATTCTTTTCCTTTCCTCTACTATTTATGGTGCATCCAAAGGAGAGAAAGTGTCTTGGTATTTGTGTTTTCTTTCCCTTGGCAATCTTTTCTCTCCCCTTCCGTCAAGACATTATTTTCATCTATCTCGTTTATGTCAGCCATCATATGTCATAGTTAATGTCATAAGCTTTCTGTCACACAAACACGAAACCGAATAGTTAGATATGGAAGAAGATATATAAGAACAAATCATAGAGAAAATAAAGATTTAATAAATAAATTGATATATAAAAGAAATATAAATAGACAGAAAATGAGTGTGGAAAAACGTCGGAGGTGTTTATATTTTTCAATACTCACCTTTTCACATTTAAATCACTTTTATGTTCTATATATTCCTTTATTTTTTATCAGTAAGATTATCTATCTAATCTTAAATTTCTTTTTTTTGTGGGAGATCTCTCCTCCTCCAACACTTCTTTGAGATGTTTACTAAAATTATTCCTGGAGTTGTGATATATATATACATCTCCACCTTTTTTCTATCTTCGTTTTCAATTATTTCTCTATTCTCTACCAATTAAACTGTCTATCATATCCTTACTTTCTATATTTTGTCTTCCTATATCTCTTTTTCTCCGTCTCTCCACACCTAAAGATATAATAATTCTTATTCCTTGGTGGTTGTAATTGGCCTTCTGTTTCCATCTAGAGGGTTATTTACTCCTTGACCTAATTTTTTCCCGATTTGGAGAATAGCCGACACTCATCTCTCCTCAACGTTATCACTCTGGCAACCACATTCACAAATCCATCTCCACAACACTGACTGTACCGACTCCACTAATCCCATCAACAAGTTATATATCTTCAGCTCAGGTTTGCACGACATTCCCCCTTCATATCAGGGATAGGTCCTGTTCTTCGTTCACCAGGTTTCATTAACACTTTGAGTCACTCTGACCACACATGCGTTCATTTGCATATCATTTTTCTCCCTGGTTTTATCATTATTTCATATTCTCTGTAGATCTTTGCATTCTGAATTATCTGCCCACTATTTTCTGAAACTTCCTATAGCAATGAATTTATTTGTTTTCCATTTTCAATACATTTGAACAAGTTCTTAAGCTTTCTTTCGTTCATCCAAGTGCTATATTTACAGATACCTTTATTTCCGACATAAAATTTAACTTAATTAACTATATAATGGTAGTTTACATGTTAGCAACATCTTATTATGCATGTTTCACTTGTAAAGGACATACTCTAATGCGGAAGATTTTCTAAGCCAATAGTATATCAGAGGAAGTAGTAGGAGTGATTCAATACATGTACAAAACAAACATAAAAACAAAAGACATTCGTATGATGAATCCTAATTCATATTACCAATTCATTTTTTATTTCATCACCATTTTTACCAATGTGCAGTGGCAATGGATCCAATCTCGTTGAGATAACTTTACTCCAACGGAAGAGTCTTCATTAAATCACTATACGCGGGAGTGATAATTTTACAGATTTTTTCATAAGCTCGTAAACCATTTTTTCACATTTAGTACTGAATTAAACTATTTGTTCCATTTTACTATTTGTTCAATATACAACCATGTGTTTTTGTCCCGGAAAGGTTTGATCACCGTTTTGGCCATGAAAGACCCCGTTGGAAATATTTTCGTAGTTCGTTATATTCATGGTCCAAGAGATGCTCGCCTATCCGATGGGATTTTGGAGTTGCGATCTCTCAACAAAATCGAAACAACACTGCATATTCAATTTGTCTACTGTGGCCAAGCAAGATTTACCATCAACATTTACAAGTTATGGCCTTCAGAGATGTACTACAAGATTGGGTATTAAATGAATTCATCTACTATTGATGCAGAATCTTCCACCCCGAACAAGAACTACAACTATCTGGATCAGTACTGAGGCAGTGATCTGATGTGGTCTGCTGATATAACTATTAAACATATTTATGGCGAGCAACCAATGGTTGGTCTTATGTTTCTTTAAAAATTGCCACAATGTTAATATTCATCTTACAAAATTCAAATGTTAAATGCTTTGTTATCTTTATTTGCAGCTCATTCCTCTTAGTGTGCAACAAAGAGCTTTCCAGCACTTGCCTACGGAGATAGAGGTTCTCCTTCCTGACGAGAATATTACGCAATGGCGTATAACCTGGTATTCCAAGAATGATGCCAATACAACTTCCTCTACGGACTCCGAAGACTCACAGAAGCCCGAGTCTATAGGTGAGTTGGCTGCGGGATAGTGTGATTACTTTAGACAAAAATTTATAAGAGATGAGAATAGGTACCAGGTTTTTGAGATGACTTTGTATGAGGTACCTTGGGGGGATTTGTACATTTTGTTGGTTGATCCAGCAGTGTAAGTGGCTAGCAGTGTAAGTGGCTAGCAGTGTAAGTGGCTTACTAGCGTACTCTTTTCTGGAACTGTGTTGCCTTGTCTTGTGGATAGCTTGGCGTTAAATTAAGAACTTATTATCTTATGTAATTGAGATAATCTTTTTTATTTTGAACTATTTGTAGTTTTATTAGAGTAGTCTTCGTAATTAAGTGCAAATAACTCGAGTGTGAGGACAATCATATTAGTGCGTGATATCCCAAACTCCAAAGGAACTAGAGTCAATTGAGCATGAGAATCCTAACACGAGAGGAACTTTAGTCAATCGTGTTTGAGAACCCTAATTCGAGTGTGCCAACAATCATATTATTCAATATATTAATCACTTGTTGTAAAATATTTCAATATTGCATATTTAAAAGTTAAATTTAATACTTTAAATGTAAATATTAATAATATATTGTGTAAGTATTTTAAATAACATAAAGAATTATAAAGAATGTACTTATAAAAAAAACGTAAGAAGCATGTTAAAATTTAAGAAATTGTTAGAAAAAAATGGAAAAATAAGGGATTGAAGCCACTCCATCATGTACTTTAGCAAGATAAAATCCCACTACGATGAGGAGTCATATTGAACAAAAGTTGCACCGTTTTTTATACATTAATTATGTTTAAAATAAACGCAACACTGAAATTAATCAAAAAATAAATGTAGCAACAGATCGAACCCAGGACCTATAGCATTAATGACAAGTTCTTAACCACTAGTACAAGTAAAGGTAATGTGATTCATAGCACTCTGCATATATATAAATGGAAAAAACAATTTAATGATAGTTTCATCAAATCTATCTATCTTCTATATATATTATATATATGTAAAGCACACTTGAGTTTTTTGCATTTAATTTATAAAATAAATGAGTTATTAAAATATAATTCAATGCTAATTATGAAAATAAATTATTAAATTTAAGTATGTATTTATTCACACAAAAAACTCTAAATTGTCTCAAGATTTTTATATTACTTCTAATTAAAAGATACTTTTGAAATTCCTTTAAAGTATTTTAATTTTTTTTAATGTTAAAAAAGATTGTAAATAAACTCGTTTATTGCACAGGTATTATATATAGTATAACGTAATTGACAATGAACAAACATTATTATATCTTAGTTACTCGTGTGTGAGAACAGTATTTCGAGGGTCACACCGAAATTATTTGTGCGTGAGAATCCTAACTAGAGTGTGCCAACAGTCATATTAGTGCGTGCGAACTCTAACTCGAGTGTGCCAACAATCAGATTAGTGCGGGGGGTACTCTAACTCGAGTGTGCCGACAATCATATAAGTGCGGGGGAACCCTAACTTGAGAGTAGCCGCAATCATACAAGGGCGTGAGATCCCAAACTCCAAAGGAACTTTAATCAAACGTGCGTGAGAACCCTATCTCGAGAGTGACCACAATCATATTAGTGCGTGATATCACTTACTGTAAGACCCTAGACTTACTTATGTAATGCTTAAGTGATAGATTGAATAAAATGAGACTTTTGGCTAAGTTTCAGTTTTGGACAGATTACGACTGTCAACTTGTGTGAATTTTTAGAGGGCCTTAACAATCTCATTTGGGAAAACTTCCTTCATTAGAGTTGTAGCCCTTTAAGTGTAGAAAATTCTCGAAGTGGAATCAGGTCATTCCGACCTCTATAGGTGGAGATATTCGAATTTTACCGACCAGGGTTCTGGCAGTAAAGTGCCAGCGAATTCATTAATGTGTTTTTATTTTTATTCCGAATTTGGTTGGGTTTTTAATTAAAAATAGTTGGGTTTTAATTATGTTCAGACCTTATTAGGGTTAATTAGTGGGCAATAGGTTTAAGTGGTTTGGGCTTAAAAATGTAAAAGCCAAACCCTAGCCCACATGTTGGTTTGCATGGGTTTAGTCAAGAGGGGGGGGAAAACCCTATTTTCTAAGAATCAGAAAACAGAAGTTGCACCCAAACTATTTCATGTTAGAAACCAGAGGAAAAGAGAGAAGAGAGAGCTTGAGAGAGAAGAGTAGTGCCGCCGCCCAAGCCGCCGCCACCACCACTCACGACGCGCGCGCGAGAGAGAACCTTGCGAGAAAGAGAGAGAGAGAGAGAGAGAGAGCTGCGAGGGAGAGTGAGGGGACGTGGACAGCAGCGTTCTTGGACCTTTTCTTCACCAAAACCTTTTCCTTTTCACCAAGTTAGCCAAGGTAAGGGCTGGTCCTAGGAGTGGGGTAGCATGTCTAGGCCATATTGTCATGCTTTGACATGATTTTATGTATGAAATTGATTGATGTGCTTGAGGTTTTGAATATGCGATGTGTGCTGGACTTTTTCCATGTGATATTGGGTTACACTGTGAACATGTTACTATATTTGATGCTGGTAGATGACTTAGAATGTAAGGCCCAAGTTTTTAAGCTTATGCTAAGTGAATAAACTTCCTATTCACGATTAGGGTTGATGTAATGTGAAGGGAAACCTGAACGAAAGTTTATTAAATGAAATATATTTATGAAGGAGAAAGTTCAGGAAAAGTCAAAGGATTGTATTGAAGTCGATTTAAGTTATAGCACGACTAATATTCGCATTTAAAACCTAGGACAAGAACCTTAGGAAACAAAACTATGTTCCAGCTTTGGAACACTATAGGAATATAATTTCCAACAAACTTCCAGCTTTGGAACACTGTAGGAATTTAGTCCAAAAATCTTTAGAGAAATATTAGAACTTCTCTTTTTCCATATATCACAATCATTTCGAGGCGAAACTCTAGGATCTACGAACGTCCGATTCCAATCATCGGAAGTTTGCCGAAACCGAATCCCTGGTTTTTCAAAACCCTAGAATCAACCGTCAATGAAGACTTTTTCTATTCAGAGCTTCAAATGAAGATTCTACACGCGTACACCCATTTCTCTTGATGATTTCAATCTTTCTTCAGAAGGAAGTTTTCCATTCCGACATTCGATGCAAAAAGTAACTTATCGGGTAAAATAGTTTTACACCGACTTTGCATTAGTCACCTAAAATATAAGGAGACCTCATTTTAGTTTTGGAATTCTTTCGCCAAAACCTATCTTAGAATTCATGGAGAATGAAGCCGGAAAAATCAGATTCGCGAAACTTTCATTTTACCGCGTTTTGCCAACCTTTATATATAGCCAAGAAATGAGAAAATATCACAAATTTCCACCATTTCTCTCCAAAACCTGCGAATTTGCTAAGAGGAAGAAGGAAGAAGAGCTTTTGTTCATTTCTTGCTTGATCGTCGATCAATCAGTTGCTACTTCAAGGCTTCGAGGTATAGTCGCTAATCCTTACCTCCGATCGCTTTTTCTATAGCTTTTCTGTAGAGTTTTCTGAGTGGATAGTTTATGGGTTTTTGCAAAACTATCCTGAATCTTTCATTTCTGATTCTAAACCTCTTCCTTATGCGCCCAAGATCACTTCTGCCGGGTTAGATTTTCCGTTATGTCGCCGGAATTCCGCCGGAATCAATTTGAACCTAAAATACCCATTTTTGGAGTTTTTGGTGTAAAGCTTCAACCTTTAGGCTGAAAACTATCGCCTTAGCTTAGTGCTAGTAGGATTAGTTGTCATAAACGTCGTTGGTGACGTCCCTGCAAAATTTTATTTTTGGGATTTCAGTTTTGAAAAATCCTAAGTTAAAAATCATGACCAAAATACCCCTGCGACAGTTTTTGATCCGATAATTTTTCCGAGTTCAGAATACCCTTAGTTACGGCTAATGAAAGCATAGGAACCAAGTTTGATCGAAGAAAAATCGAGCCCCACAATTGTGAAAAGTGGCCGAGCCCTATAGGGGAGGAGGGGGAAAATTCCTTTTCCGAAAACTTGTCCTTTCGCGCTAGATTATCGTACCTCGGAGTATGAACTACTTCGTGTAACCTTAGTGAGCATTGATAGCTTAGTTTCCGATAGATTTTGATAGAATTCTGTGGTTTTACTTTAAAGGTTCTTTTGAAGAATTTCCTGAAGATCAAGGAGCTCATTGTGAAGGAACGTTTGAGGAGAACACTGGAATAACTAGAGGTAAGGGCAACTTACCTTACTAGCTAATGCTTTAGGGGTCGACGAATTCGACTTGATTTATTGTTTATGCACTTGTTTGTGATTGACTGGGAAAAGTTTTCTGAGGCTTCGGCTGACAATGTAGATGATTCATCTACTGAATGTTTTTGGAGATTGACTTACATGCTATGTGCTATGTGGGTAATCTAGGATGTGTGGTGCATGCCTTATATGCTAAGTGCTATGTGGTTATTGCTTATTATGTTGATATATGACATGTTGATTGATGGTGCTGAGTTATTTATGCTTTAGCAATGAAATCTGAGTTTCTGAATAGTGTGAATAGCGGGCAGGTCATGCCGATTTTATTTTGAGAGTTTTGAGAAAGTTCGATAGGACGAATGAGATTCGGGCCTTGTTATGGTGTTTATGGATCGAGACATTCTCTGGAGTCATTTGGGATTTGGAGATCCCGGGAACTTATAAGATTCGCGATAAGATTAAAAGGATCTCATTTTGTAAAAAAACTCATAAGACATTAAACAACCTCTAAAATCTTCAAATAATGATAATAAACTCGAAAGGAAGCTTAGGATGATGATCTTAGTTTTGGAAAACGAGAAGTGTCGTCGGATCCAAGTGTTGAGAAAGTTGAGAAGTTTTGAGTATGTTGATACTCTTGTGCTGTGGGAGCAGTTATGTCGTTGGGCTATCCGAGGGATAAGCCGGGAGACTGATAGTTTTCGAGTATGTCGATACTCTTTGCTCGCTGAGCAGTTTTGACCATCGGATGGAGATGAGTCGGATGATTCGAGGAATCATCTTGAGTTAAGCTTATGCCTTCGGGTACAGTTTATGCCTTCGGGTACCGTTTATGCCTTCGGGTACAGTTTATGCCTTCGGGTACAGTTTATGCCTTCGGGTACAGTTTATGCCTTCGGGTACCGTTTATGCCTTCGGGTACAGTTTATGCCTTCGGGTACAGTTTATACCTTCGGGTACAGTTTATACCTTCGGGTACTTCGGACATCGACGGGGGATATGATCGACCGTGAGGTTAGGATCGACCTGTTGATTGTCGGGCATAGCGGAGGGAAAAGTCGACCCGCAGGGTTAGGACTGATCCGGCTATGTCAAGGTTGTAAGTGACACTCGGGAGTTATGGTCGACACAATGCCAGTGTTAGGACCGACTCAAACGTGCCCAGCCTACTCTTTCCGGAATCGTCGAGATTGACGTTGCATTGACATATCATGCACTCTAATTGTATCGTTATGTGTTTTGATGAGTTGATGTTGATAAACATCGTTATGTGTTTTGATGAGTAGATGTTGATAGATATCGTTATGTGCTTTGATGATGGAATTGTACTAGAGATTTGATAACATGCTATGTTTAAACCTTAGGGTAGACAATGCAGAACTTATATGTATGTAGACAACATATATATATATATACCCCTTATACTTTATCTGGTGTCTTGTATTCTCTATCCTATATTCCGTAAGTTGACCCTTGCACGTGCTACCTGTGTTTGGGGGGCTATGTATGCCCTTTTTGTCAGATGTCGTTGGTGGATTCTTCCGTGATTCCTCGTCGTTCGGGGAAGACCCGGAGCGAAATGACTACTATTGAGCCTTCGACGTGGACCCGGACTTCATGCATGACCAGATGGGAGTCGATGATGGAAGTATGGGGGATGGGTGATTAGAGTCTATTAAGGTTGGGTGTTAGTGTCCTAGCTCTGACTTATTCTTATTTTTGAGGGCTTGTGTTGCTGACACTTGACCTAACATTTTGGGATTGTACATTTTGCCTACGGGCGTTACACTTTTCTACTTTCCGTCATTGGAGGTTACTCGTGACGAGGTCGCTACTTACAGCGGGGGTTGTTATATATATTGCATATTAGATCTGTTACCTTTCGTATTTGGGTTTTATCTATTTCAGTCTTGTCTTAGTTATTATCAAAAAAAAAATATTTACGTTTTTCCGCATTAAGTTTATTTTGGTTACTAAAGTGACGCCACCGAAATCGGGGTGTTACATAGAACCCATAGAATAGAATGGCTAAAACGAAATTGATGGCAAATGCATTCTCTGTCAGATCTCTGTGCTGGACAGTAAACTTCAGGTCCTATTTTCACTTGTTTCTGGTCGTCAAATAAAGAAATGATTAACATACAAATTGTATATCTTCGAAAGAGATTTCCAGGCATATAAAGATCATAAATTTTGGTCTAGTATTGTGTGTTGTAGGTCGTTTTGGGTAACTGTCATACCTGCTGTTTTTCCCTGTGTCGGACAGAAGCTTTAAGGAGTAATATCACCTAATTCTGGGGCTCAAATGAAAATGATTTTAACTAGAGCATTGTAGATCTTTAAAATAGCTTTCCAGAAAGATATTCTACATGATTTTTTGTTGGAGGACGCATTCTGTAGACCAGTTTCAATGAGCGTTGTTTCTGCTGTCCAAAAAGCTAAGTTGCGAAAATGTGTTGTTTTCCATGCATAAGCCTTATGTTACCTTATTTGATAATTTATGCCATGATGTGCCATGCGTAAGTGTAAGTTTATGCTATGCCTTACATGAATTGTGATATTATTGGAAATTGTTCAAAGGGTCGCTCATCTAGCTGTAATTCCCGATGTGTCTGTGATCGTTTAATTGTTGTATTTATGCGATGTTGATGTAAGACTCTAGGTTGACTTTAGAGACTTAAACTAAGAGAAACGTGTAATTAACTCGCTTGCAAGTAAATGTGAATAATATGGGCATAGGTCTAGTGTAGACTATAGTCCATGCGAACGATGGGCTTGCACGCGAGGGAGAATTGTGGATTGACTGTTGGTCTCCACGTGAAAAGGTTGACTGCGGTCACCTAGAGATTTTGTGGATCATTGCGGCTCCACGTGTTTGGTTGACTGCGGTCACCATGAGATTTTTGTGAAGTATTGCAGCTTCACGTGATTTGTACATCTGCGGATGTATGTGATTGGCCAAGGAAGGTTTGGTGGGTTGTGTGATGTGAGATTTCGTTAGTAACTGACTAACTGACTTTATTCCCATAAAAGACATATAACGTACTTATATTGTGTACTGTCGATTTTGTTATTATTATTTCTGTCGACCTGACCCTTGCGCTACTTGTTTATTTGTTATATGTGGGGGGTAGATGGTGTTGGCTACGATCATGGTGACTTGTTGGAAGTTGAGCCACGATGATGAGGAGTCCGAACTAGAGCCAGAGGAAGAGCTTCCCAAGGTGACAGACGATCCTTGGAATGAGATTAACCCATCTGACGATGAGTTGTGGTCCCGGAGCTTCACTGCAAGGACCAAGCGGCAGTTCCAGAATGGTCAAGGGGGCATCTATGTGGACTTGAAGACTTCATGGAGGACATGCTCCGGAATGACTAGGGTTGGGTTGAGTGACTTGTACTTCTTCTTCTGGGTTGAGAGTATCGGGTGGGCGTTGAACTATTTAGTTTACCTTTCAGTTGGATATTTTCCTTCCACTTAATATAATTTATAACGAGGTTTCATTTGGGATAAATATTTTATACATTTCCGTTGTTTAATGAATTTGAGTTCGCATTGGTTTTTTTGTATTCCGCAAGTTAATTTGGTATAGTTTTTAAGAGTTTCGCAATATTAGAACTTTTGTCATTAATTCAAGATTAATAATTGAATCAACAAAAATTCTTTACGAAAAATGGATTAATTGGTTACTGTGTGACACTCGAGAAATCGGGGCGTTACATTGTGGTATCAGAGCTCCGGTTGAGAAACCAGAGCACTAAGGGTTTTAGGCTTACGAGTTTCCGAACTCGTTGGTGTTTTTGTTTTTGATAAAGATGTTTTCAAAACTTCGCGGTGAGATTGGGTAGACTTGTTTGCTAAGATGTTTGCTTGGCTGTGAGAATGTCTGCGATTAGTATCATTGCCGTGATACTTGAGATTAAGTGTTTGACTCTTTGTCAAGATATTTTGAGGAAGTTTATTTTGGATGAAGGTCATAAGAGTAGATTGAGTATTCATCTGGGAATGACGAAAATGTATCAAGACTTAAAACTTCATTTTTGGTGGCCTGGGATGAAGAAACGAGTAGTCGAGAATGTATCAACGTGTTTGACGTGTAAAAAGGCGAAGGTAGAAGCTAAGGATGAATCTTAGTGGAATGACATATGAAATCCAGAGATGAGATGTCAAGGGTACATAATTTTTGGAGGTTGAAGTATTAGAAATTGAATCGATTGGATATGATCTCAATTTATGTGGCTACGGGATGATAGGGACTCATTGACCTTTCCAGCGATTTTTTTTCTAAATTTCCATCTTCGACATATTAAGCCTAATCGACTTAAAATTGAAGGGGGGTGATATTCAGAATTATAGCTGGTGATGGACCATGATAGAAAGGTTGATAGGAATTGATAGATGTTGGTCAAATCTGAAAGATGAGTTTTGTTAGGTATTTGATCCCTTTGTGAAGAAGTCGAAGTGCTAAGAAATGAATATTCATCTAAAAAGTGTTGAAGAGTTAGAGGACATTATTGGTGCGAACTCGGTGAAGGTTTAGATTTTAAGTCCATAAATTCTTGTCCTAATTGTGTAGGACTTAAAGTTTGTTAGAATTGGATTGAGAGAGTAAGAAGTTGATTGGTGTCATAGTGATCAAGCTAGAGAAAGAAAGTTTTAGCGTAAGTTGAATACATGAGAGTTTTGATATGGATTTCAGAGAAATGTGCTAGGATTACTAAGTGAGATTGACTAAGCTGGATTAAGACCTCAGGGGTTAAGATTGTCCTTGAGAGTTGAGAGACAGGTATGAATAAGAGATTTAATGGTTTTAGTTGTGACGATAGCAGTTGAACCTTTGAAGATTAAAATCTAGGGAGTGAAAGTTGGGCTAAGTCCCTAGAGGCACAGTATATGGTTTGATCTTGAAGGGAATGAATTATGAGTTATGCAGAGATTTCAGACAAAAAAATAAGCTATAATTTGACTGGTGGATAAGTGAAAGATTGATTTAAGGTGTGAATGAGGATAGTTCCGAAACAAGAGTCACGTGTGAATTCTTAGGTATTAAGATGATGATTAGCTTATTAACGGTTGATCAATTGGATTTGGATTTGGCGCCTAGTGCCCTAGTACGAGCGTGATATCTAGGTCTATCTGAAGATGATTGCTAGATATCTAAGGGTTGTTGTTGCCTTGTTTGTCACCCTTGAGGTGAACTTGCATGACGTCTCCCAGGTTTTGGGATGCGTGCTGACACTACTTGTAAGATCGAAGAAAAGTGAGGGATTGAAAGGATGTTTTAATTAAGGGTTGTCGCTTACCAAAGATTGAGATTGGAATGGACGCTCAAAGTGGGACACGCCTGACCACATCAAGACTTTGTGTCTATTTTGGTAAAATAAATAATAAATGGTATTATCTCATTTTGTGAATGGTTTGTGATTTATGTGTGTGATATGATTTGGTGTGCTGAATGCTCATTATTGAGTCATAGAGGCGGGGAAGAACACTGACCGAGTCAATGTCTTCCTTACATTTTTGTGGTGTTTTGTGTGACTGTGTTACACTCTCGATTTTGTTTTTCCTTACTTATCAAAGATGGTGGATGGAACCATCGGCTAAGAAAGGATGGCGGATGGAGCCAGTGAAGGGAGTGCGTCGATCAAGATGGTGGATGGAACCATCAAGGTCGATGAGATGGTGGATGGAACCATCGGTGAAGCAGGAATGGTGGATGGAACCATTGGTCAGACCGAGATGGTGGATGGAACCATCAGGAAGGACGAGATTGGTGGATTGAACCAACGATCGTATATGGTGGATGGAACCATAGATCGGACAAACTAGATGGTGGATGGAACCATAGATCGGACAAACTAGATGGTGGATGGAACCGTCGAATGGACAGGTGGTGGATGGAACTACTGAACGAGTGAATTGGTGGATGGAACCTTTGAGCTCGGTGTCCGAAAAGTTTGTTTTCCCGTGTCTGAGCTGTTAATGTTGCATCTGGATCACCTGGGCGGGACGCCGACCAACGTGTACCGGCATGAGCATAACACCTGTTTGACTTAAACTTTTGTTGTTTTGTGTGACTGCAGTGAGGCAGTTTGGGTCGTGTTCTAACGGAAGAGTTCCGTGAGGTTCTACGACGGGTATCTAGGTTATAGACAGTGAAATGAGAGTGACTTGAACATCCTTACCAAATATTTTTCCTGATTGCCATCTTTTGGATATTGAGCCTGATCAACTTGACATTGGAAAATGGTGATCGGAATGATAGTTGGTGTTGGACTATGAAAGGAACGTTAAGGAGAGACGGATTCCCTTTGTGAAAATGATGTGGGACCAGACCACTAGAGATATCACGTGAAGACCAGAAAGCTGAGACTAAGGACAATAACCTATGCGTCGAGACGACTGAGAAATTTGTAGGGAATATCAGAGTGCGCAATGGAAGCGCGGTATGTCTTCCTATAGTAGTTTCGAGGACGAAACTATTTTTAAGGAGGGTGGTATTGTAAGACCCTAGACTTACTTATGTAATGCTTAAGTGATAGATTGAATAAAATGAGACTTTTGGCTAAGTTTGAGTTTTGGACAGATTACGCCTGTCAACTTGTGTGAATTTTTAGAGGGCCTTAAAAATCTCATTTGGGAAAACTTCCTTCATTAGAGTTGTAGCCCTTTAAGTGTAGAAAATTCTCGAAGTGGAATCAGGTCATTCCGACCTCTATAGGTCGAGATATTCGAATTTTACCGACCAGGGTTCTGGCAGTAAAGTGCCAGCGAATTCATTAATGTGTTTTTATTTGTATTCCGAATTTGGTTGGGTTTTTAATTAAAAATAGTTGGGTTTTAATTATGTTCAGACCTTATTAGGGTTAATTAGTGGGCAATAGGTTTAAGTGGTTTGGGCTTAAAAAGGTAAAAGCCAAACCCTAGCCCACATGTTGGTTTGCATGGGTTTAGTCAAGAGGGGGGGGAAAACCCTATTTTCTAAGAATCAGAAAACAGAAGTTGCACCCAAACTATTTCATGTTAGAAACCAGAGGAAAAGAGAGAAGAGAGAGCTTGAGAGAGAAGAGTAGTGCCGCCGCCCAAGCCGCCGCCACCACCACTCACGACGCGCGCGCGAGAGAGAACCTTGCGAGAAAGAGAGAGAGAGAGAGAGCTGCGAGGGAGAGTGAGGGGACGTGGACAGCAGCGTTCTTGGACCTTTTCTTCACCAAAACCTTTTCCTTTTCACCAAGTTAGCCAAGGTAAGAGCTGGTCCTAGGAGTGGGGTAGCATGTCTAGGCCATATTGCCATGCTTTGACATGATTTTATGTATGAAATTGATTGATGTGCTTGAGGTTTTGAATATGCGATGTGTGCTGGACTTTTTCCATGTGATATTGGGTTACACTGTGAACATGTTACTATATTTGATGCTGGTAGATGACTTAGAACCCATAGAATAGAATGGCTAAAACGAAATTGATGGCAAATGCATTCTCTGTCAGATCTCTGTGCTGGACAGTAAACTTCAGGTCCTATTTTCACTTGTTTCTGGTCGTCA
Source organism: Lotus japonicus (assembly GCF_012489685.1). Taxonomy (NCBI): domain Eukaryota; kingdom Viridiplantae; phylum Streptophyta; class Magnoliopsida; order Fabales; family Fabaceae; genus Lotus; species Lotus japonicus. Next base: position 37,070,890 of record NC_080042.1, read on the forward strand.
AATAAAGAAATGATTAACATACAAATTGTATATCTTCGAAAGAGATTTCCAGGCATATAAAGATCATAAATTTTGGTCTAGTATTGTGTGTTGTAGGTCGTTTTGGGTAACTGTCATACCTGCTGTTTTTCCCTGTGTCGGACAGAAGCTTTAAGGAGTAATATCACCTAATTCTGAGGCTCAAATGAAAATGATTTTAACTAGAGCATTGTAGATCTTTAAAATAGCTTTCCAGAAAGATATTATACATGATTTTTTGTTGGAGGACGCATTCTGTAGACCAGTTTCAATGAGCGTTGTTTCTGCTGTCCAAAAAGCTAAGTTGCGAAAATGTGTTGTTTTCCATGCATAAGCCTTATGTTACCTTATTTGATAATTTATGCCATGATGTGCCATGCGTAAGTGTAAGTTTATGCTATGCCTTACATGAATTGTGATATTATTGGAAATTGTTCAAAGGGTCGCTCATCTAGCTGTAATTCCCGATGTGTCTGTGATCGTTTAATTGTTGTATTTATGCGATGTTGATGTAAGACTCTAGGTTGACTTTAGAGACTTAAACTAAGAGAAACGTGTAATTAACTCGCTTGCAAGTAAATGTGAATAATATGGGCATAGGTCTAGTGTAGACTATAGTCCATGCGAACGATGGGCTTGCACGCGAGGGAGAATTGTGGATTGACTGTTGGTCTCCACGTGAAAAGGTTGACTGCGGTCACCTAGAGATTTTGTGGATCATTGCGGCTCCACGTGTTTGGTTGACTGCGGTGACCATGAGATTTTTGTGAAGTATTGCAGCTTCACGTGATTTGTACATCTGCGGATGTATGTGATTGGCCAAGGAAGGTTTGGTGGGTTGTGTGATGTGAGATTTCGTTAGTAACTGACTAACTGACTTTATTCCCATAAAAGACATATAACGTACTTATATTATGTACTGTCGATTTTGTTATTATTATTTCTGTCGACCTGACCCTTGCGCTACTTGTTTATTTGTTATATGTGGGGGGTAGATGGTGTTGGCTACGATCATGGTGACTTGTTGGAAGTTGAGCCACGATGATGAGGAGTCCGACTAGAGCTAGAGGAAGAGCTTCCCAAGGTGACAGACGATCCTTGGAATGAGATTAACCCATCTGACGATGAGTTGTGGTCCCGGAGCTTCACTGCAAGGACCAAGCGGCAGTTCCAGAATGGTCAAGGGGGCATCTATGTGGACTTGAAGACTTCATGGAGGACATGCTCCGGAATGACTAGGGTTGGGTTGAGTGACTTGTACTTCTTCTTCTGGGTTGAGAGTATCGGGTGGGCGTTGAACTATTTAGTTTACCTTTCAGTTGGATATTTTCCTTCCACTTAATATAATTTATAACGAGGTTTCATTTGGGATAAATATTTTATACATTTCCGTTGTTTAATGAATTTGAGTTCGCATTGGTTTTTTTGTATTCCGCAAGTTAATTTGGTATAGTTTTTAAGAGTTTCGCAATATTAGAACTTTTGTCATTAATTCAAGATTAATAATTGAATCAACAAAAATTCTTTACGAAAAATGGATTAATTGGTTACTGTGTGACACTCGAGAAATCGGGGCGTTACACTTACTCCAAAGGAAGTATAGTCAATCGAGTGTGAGAACTCTAACACAGGAGGAGCGAGAGGAACTTTAGTCAATCGTGCGTGAGAACCCTAACTCAAGAGTGACCACAATCATATAAGTTCGTGATATCACTTACTCCAAAGGAAGTATAGTCAATCGAGTGTGAGAACTCTAACACGAGAGGAGCGAGAGGAACTTTAGTCAATCGTGCGTGAGAACCCTAACTCGAGTGTGACCACAATCATACTAGGGCATGAGATCCCTTAACTCCAAAATATATTAATTACTAGTTGTAAAATATTTCAAATTCATATATTTAAAATTAATATATTGTGAAAATATTTTAAATAATATAAATAATTATAAAGAATGTGCTTATAACAAAAAAAACGCAAGAAACATGTTAAAAATTAAGAAATTGTTGGAAAAAAATATGAGTATATGGAGCTATTGCCCAAATAACCAAGACACAATTTAGTATATTTTTTTCAACTTTTAATACAAATAATATAAAGCAATATATTTCCAGCTGTAGCACACTATTCCCCAACCTATCTTCATTGTGAGAACCCACTCTCAGTTCTTCATATTCCCCAACCCATACTCTATACGGTCTCATCAAGCCCCAAATATAAGGAAGAGAGACATAGACATAATCATTGTAGGCCTTGGTATGCTACAAAGTTGAGTTGATTGAATTGAGAAGCTCATCCGAACGTCAATCACCATTGAATACACACCCATTCCTGAAACTCAACCGGTGCAAGAAATCGAATCGCCAATGGCAAGAGTGCTCTCTTCAGCCCGATATAAATACCCCTCAGTTCCCATTGCAAAAACTTTACACTTCCATCTGCTGAAGCTCAAGAGGTTAGTTCCTTTTTGATTTTTTAGGGTTTCTTCATCTCTAGCTACACGATCCTGCTTAATTTCCTTTCTATTTAGAGTTTGTTTGCTTTTGGGGCTTTTTCGTTCATTACTTCTCTTATCTAACCATGATTCTGCTTAATTTCTATTTAGGGTTTGTTTGTTTTTTGGGCTTTTTCGTTCAGTACTTCTCTTAATTGACCATGATTCTGCTTAATTTCTATTTCTCGTTTGTTTGTTTTTGGGGCTTTTTCGTTCAGTACTTCTCTTAATTGACCATGATTCTGCTTAATTTCTATTTAGGGTTTGTTTGATTTTGGGGCTTTTTCGTTCATTACTTCTCTTATTTGACCATGATCCTGCTTAATTTCAATTTAGGGTTTGTTTGGGGCTTTTTTCGTTCATTACTTCTTTGATCTGAACATGATTATGCTTAATTTCTATTTACGATTTTAATTTCTATTTAGGGTTTGTTTGATTTTGGCGCTTTTTCGTTCATTACTTATCTTATTTGAAACGTGGCAGTTTTTTTCAATTTCAATTTCAAATACGTTTCTAACTTCCTTCGTTATCTGATTTAGATTAAGTGTTTGAATGTTCTGTTTGATTACACTTGGCCACTAACTTGCAAAAAGAAGCGTGTAAATTCAGGCAGTTACAGAAAAGGAACACTCTTCATAACCGTTTGAATACACTTGGACATTAACCCTCTTTACACATACTTACACATTGTTTAACTTCCCCCATTAATTATCAGTTATCTCCATGTTGTATAACTGCTCCTTTATTGTCTATATATATTTACATATGTACTTAGTTTTGTTAACTTATTTTCTGAATTGTTTCTTGTAGACCAATCAAAGAACTCCTCAAATGGCTTCGAGGACTGTTTGCAATCCCATGACCTACAGTTCTGAGGACTTATTGGAATGGAATGTTCCTGGTGCAGACCAAATTTTTAACTCCCCACTTCAGTGCATCAACAATGCAGCATTTTCTCCAATTTACCCTGAACTTGTTGAGGAGTTTTGGGGTTCTGCTACTTTGAATGAAGATGATGGTATAGTGGCAGACGTCTTTGATTTTGCTGTTAATTTGAACATGGCTAGGATTTCTCAATTGCTGGGCGCTCCAAGCCAAGGAGCACAATATGAACGGGCATGAAACCTTGAGGTCGGAAACAGGGTCATCCACCGTGATGTTTATGGAAGAAATTTCATCTCCCCTGAAGAAGCCACCGAAGTGAAAAATCTAACCCCTGCTGCAAGGATGATTCACACCCTGGTTGTCAACGTGTACTGCCCAAGGCTTAAGTTCCAGGTCTACGTCCTGGATAAGGATGTCTTCATAATATACCACACCCTCAAGGATCTGAGTATAGATCTTGTCCACCTTGTTTATGATCATATCAAGCGCGTGTTCAAGAACAAAACTCATGCAATCCCTTATGGATTTCTTATCACACATGCCCTGAATGACATGATGGCTCATCCCTTTCCAGGGTGGAGCCATTTCTGTCCAGTGCATTCTGATGTGATCACAAAGGAGATCCTTCAGTGGAAATGCCTTATTGCTCGTGAACAGGTGGATGAGGGTGCATCAATGGACGTTGCTGGGGGTGAAGCTTAGGGGAGTTGTTGCTGTGTTGCTGTGTTGCTGGTGTTTGATTAAATTCTGTTTTAATGTATTCTGTTTTTAAATATTTTAACAATTTTGATTTCCAATTGGTGGGGCATAAGCCACCCAGATGGAAATGGTATAATTTGTGATGACAATGTTGACTATTTTTATATATTTTATGCAATGTGTTGTGTCCAATTGCATATCTGTGTTTTATGGTTTAATGCTTATTTTTTTCAGTGTTGTGACATGCATTTTTGTGACAGTTGTTTCATTTTTGACTTGATTTCAACTACACTTGCACACCTTGCTTCACTAACAGGTTGTTTAAATATCTTCTTTTTGTGCATCAATACATGTGTGCCTCTTGCCGAGATTGAATGTTCATGTTACTAAGATTGAATCATTTAAATAAATAGTCCCTTAGGCTTTAAATCTGTAAATTAGATCCTTAGTAAATTTAAGTTTATTCAACTTTTGTTGTCATTATTTTTCTCTGTCATGTTTCCTCAAGTTATTTTTGCTTCTATATAATAGATCAAAAATTGTATTTAAAGATTTTTTTTCAAATAATATATACTTTCGATATAGTAATAATTGTATCTTATAGAGACATTTTTTTTAATTTTCAACTATTTCTTCGACATTATTTATCAATAAATGTTTTTTATAAGTAAAAAATAGTAATAAATATTATTTTTTATTTTTGTTCAAAATTTATCAACTTATGATTAATAAATAATAATATTTATAATTATTATCAAAAATTAGTAAATAATATAAACTAATTGTTATGAACAAAGTATTATTGTCAATTTCAATTATTATTATTATTTTTAAAAAATTCACCTCAATTTTTAATGAATAATTAAAATTTAAATATTTCATTTTAAATAAGATAATTTTAGTAATGATTATAATGCATAATAAAGAGATGAGTTTTTTCAGATTAAAAATAAAATTAATAAACTGAAGATGATGACGAAAAAGTGAAGCGGGTGAGGAGAGAGATAATGTGTGTTTCATATTAAAAAAGAAATTAACAGTCAATTTACCTTCTTCTCTAGAAGTTTGAGTTAATTTAAAAAAATCACCTGGTGTTGCAAGACTATAGTAAAAGGTGTCACCTGATATCTTGCACCTTCAAAAATATCAAGATACGCAATTTAGGAAAACCCATGTTTCATTACTTCAATGCGAACAAGGTAGGGAGTCTTTATTTATGTTTACAAGGTTTTCCCGGATACTATTTGGTTGTGGTTTTTCGTAGAAAATAAGTATAAAGTTTGAAATGTGTATCTTCTGGGTTACAACAATTCACGCATAGAGTTATGAGTTTCTGTTAAATAACCTACCGTACATCAATTTCAAAAAAAAAAAACTACCGTACATCGCTGCCTCTTGCCCACATGAAAAGCCAATTGCATTCTGAAAATGTTAATTGACAAGTAAAAAAGTTCACTACCAGGAAAATAAATTAAAGTAAAACGTGACAACATCAACTGTGAACAAATTTGATATAAACCAAAATGGCCCCCATCTATTCCAATTGACATGGTTGAACTTTTGTACATTTCAATCGTAATTGAATGCATTAGGATCCGGATATTAAAAATATGCTACAAAAAACAACACTACTACCCTGAAGTCACACATTGATACGTAACTAAAACATTAAACATTTAATAGTTGTTAGTAAGAAACTTTTTCAAAGAAGATGGATGAGGACAACGACATCGTCGAAACGTACTAGAGTAAGGAATAAAGTTAATATTTGTCCTCGAATCATTGATCCCTAGTTGCCTCAATTTCCAGGGATATGGACCATTTATGTTGTACCCGTAAATTTTTTCTCTGGTTGCAAAGATTAAACAATTTCCATTAACAACAGTATAGGGCCATCTTATAGGCTCTCTAAAGATCAAGATGGGTGAAGAACGGGCTGCAGAAAGCACTAGATCATCCATGGTAATATGTAGAATTTGAACCCACGAAGAATTTTGAGAAGTAGGGGCTGCACAAGTGAAAAGAGTGAAGGAAGAGTTAATAAACCTTACTAGGCAAAGAGACTCTTCAGATGTCCATCTACAGCCCCATGTGACAACTCCATATGACCCGTGGAAGAGATATTCAAGAGCATTATTGGGAAGGTCCAACCGCACGCTTGTATGATCAGTGAGTGAGTAGGCCATTATGTATGGCATGAGGGTAGCATCATCAATGAAGTTCATGTAATGATAATTGTCAGACATAAAATATATCCATTCATTCACAATTGCAGGTTTACTAATATTCAATTTCCGGTCACCCAAATTCATGTCTAGGTTAAGAACTTGCCACTGGTCCGCTATTTGGTTGTACTCCTTTAAGACATAAGGCGGGAAAATCTTATTTTTTCGGGTCACCGAAAGCAATCAGTAATCATTGCGGGTCGGGGCCGTAGCTGGGATGATGATGATATTGACATTAGCATTCGCATCGTACTCACCACAACGTGTCCTGAGGGGAGCCCATGAACTGGTCACAGGATTACAGATCAAGAGACGAAGCACTTTTTTCCTCCTTAACCGAACAACAAACAAGCCATTCCATGACGAAAGAATCTTCCCCGACCGTGCAATGACATTGAAAAAGTCTGTCGGAACACCAGCCGCAGGCCCGTCCTCTAATAAATTATGTAGACCCACCCCTGTAACTTGGTGATAGTCAGAGACCGGAGAAGTGAAGATGTGGAGATCGCCAACTGACAGCATATGGTCTGCTTGTTCCTCAAAAAATCTGGGGATCCTGGTGTAGTCCACTCTTTTTCCTACGCACTTAAACCTACATACAATGTATGCAGGTAATCTATGGAACACGTGGTAAAGCACATCTTGCCAGGCAGTCATTTTGCGATTTAGCAACGAGGAGACAGAGGTTTGATTATGAGAGGATACGAATGGAAGAAGTAGGAAGGCTAATCACAGATATAATTTGCCTTTAAGCTGATGGTCATATATAACGACGACAAAACACACAAATATTTTCGATAATGCCATTATTTATTTGTTTGTTGGGGATTTTGATTTTGATTTATACCCAAAATCTTTTCTTTGGACCAAAGGCTCAAACTTTTTTTCCTTCAGACAAGGGTTTCTTATGTAATTTTGCTAATATTACTATCGTAGTTTTGATATTTTTGTTTCTGTGATTACTGTAATAACAATTATCAAGTGAAATTAAATTAAAATAATTTAATCTGATAAAAGAGTTATTATTGAGATCTATTTTACTAAAAAAATTGTTTAGAGTTATTTTCAAATACATTACTAGGAGGATATAATTTGATTTTGCAGAGTCAGACTTAAATAAATTAAGTTTTTATTAATAGAAAAAATAATAGATTACTTTTGGCAAAAACATAATAAAAATATAATTAATTTAAAATTATATAATTGAGCCAAAAACATATAATAGTCTCTTATTTTTTGTATTCTATAAACTTGTCCAGAAAAATATTCTTGGGGATAAATTCGGCACTTTGATTTATCATTAATTCAGTGAAATAGTATTACTGTTCAATGTGCAAATGTGGACTTAGTAAACACCTCCAACTATATTAAATGATTGTTAATCGCGTTAGAGTTAAGTGAATGGGTGTAATAAGACCGGATTGGTCGAATTTAAGGTCCTTAAATGTCTAAACAAATCAAACATTTGGCCTGGATTGGTTAAAATTTCTAAATTTTTGTTTCAGAACTAAAACGAACCAATTATATTAGATTGAGATTGAATTGATTTGGTTCAACATTCGCATTTAGAATAAAAGTTATTAAAAATTCGCTAACAAAATAGTCTAAAAACGAGAATAATAATAAAAAATCTGACATTTCCAAAGAAAAAAAACATTTGATAAGAATTTAATAGTGGAAAAGCAAATAGGATAAAATTTTAAGTACAATCCTAGGTATACGGGTCAGTGTGTACTAGAGTTAGTTTATGACATAAAGTTGTTGACTTGAGCGAAGACCTTTGATGTGTGACTTAAAGGGGACATAAAGTTGATCCGAAGACATATTCGTGCTCCTTGCGTATCAAACCTTTTACTTATGTCAAGTTGACGTCTCTTCTTAACTCACCATCAACCTGTGTGTACATCATCTTTCCATTATACTATTTTGAAATGCACGGACCAGAGGATAATGTTCGATTGGCATTTAAAATATGAGGTGGAGAGGTGAAAGGAAGAGATAAATATGAAGAAAAGAAAAGAAAGAAAAAAAAAGTATTATATGAGATAGATAATAAAAAGAAAGATATATGAATTAAAATAGGTGAAAATTGATTGTTTAGAAAATGAGATAGGTATATATCATTACTCTGAACCAAAGCAAATATTTTTCATGTTACGTGTTATTGCCTCACCAGATTTGGTGTTACCAATTTTGAGTGTTTAGTGTCGATATTGTTTCGTGTGATGGTTTATTTGGATGAGAGGTAGTGGACTTGGCCAAAAGTCTACTGCCTCCGCTCCATTTTGTTGGCTATTTAAGGTTATCCACGTGAATTAAGAGCTTATTATTTGATAAAATATTTTGATTAAATTGCCCTTCTTTAGGGAGAAATATGATTTATTGATTAATGTTTTGTTTGGCATGTCATTTCAGCTAGCCATAGCTTATTTGATTAGCTTAAAGCTTATTTACTTGTTTAAAAGCTATTCAAAAGTGTTTAGTGAAAAAACTTATTTTAGTAGCTTAAAGCTTTAAGGTATAAGCTATCTCAGTAGCTTATAGCTAAAAGCTAATAGCTTATTCAATTTATTCTCATTTTTGTCCTTATTATTTTATTCAAAGTCTACTGTATATTTATATAATACAATTTCTACTCTTATATATTTATAAAAATACTAAACATATTTTCTCCTCCAACTTACGTATGTAGTTTCCGCCATCATTCCCGCCACACCGCTCCGCACCATGGGTATTATAAATATTATATTAATAAAAATAAATAAATTTAATATTATATTTTTAAGATGATAAATAACTGGATCTAATAAAAATATTTAAAGTGATAGTAATTTTAATATTAATATCACATTGGTATTAATGTGAAAATATAGTAATGTTAAATATAAAAATAATTATACAAGTATGTCATTTTGAGTCATTTTACAATTTAAGCTTGTTTAACAACTAGTTTTACCATAACTTTTGTTCCAATCACGTAGCTTTTCAGCTTTCAGCTATCAGCTAGCTTATAAGCTTTAAGCTAGTTTTTCAGCTTTAACCAAGCTAATCTACTAAACATGTCAAACATAGCCTTAGTGGATTGTGATAATTGTGCTTGGTGAAGAGTAGAGATGATAAATGAGAGACCTAATATTAAATAAAGGTATAAAAGGAATAACGAGAGTAAAAATACATTGGTTTTGAGAAACAACATACATTTTGAAACTAGTGCAAATGCTAAAACAACAAACAAAATGGAAAGGAAAAGTACAGTATCTGAGTGTTAAACGTGAGCTCTTTGTAAAAATATTTATTATTGGACATGTTTATCAAAACGTGATTCTATGTAAAAATATATATGTCTAAACACGTTTATCATATAGGTTTGAGTCATGTATCTCTTTTATTGGCTTAAGTCATGTATCTCCTCAGTATGTAATTGACATAGTTTTAATCATATACATAAAGGAGGCTGCATCAAGCAGCCACACCTCATTCCACACCATTTTACTTGTCTCACTCTATCATTCTCTCTTCTCCCCTCTCATTTTCACTAATTTCTTAACACAATTGATATATTGACAGGATTAAAATAATGTGTAAATAAAGCTTGAATTTTTTTTTTTTATATTGGGCCAAACAGATAGATTCACCATTCACTCACCGTATTCATTATTTACAAAAAAAAATTGTGAACATTATTCACAAGCACCTAATCACAAGTCAAGATTGTATTTTTTATTTTTATATTGGGCTAAACCGATTCACTGTATCTCCCACGTATTCATTCATTTTTTTGCTCTAGAACCTTCCGAATTCACCATTCTCACCAACCGTATTCATTATTCTCAATTCTCCATGTTTCTCTGATACGCCCCAAGTTGATTCAAGGGCTGCAATGGATCGTCTAGGATTGATCTTGGATGATGAGAACTCTGAAATGTGAGAAAGAAGAAGAAGAATTTCGTGATGGAAGGGAAATGGACAGAAAAGAGGGGAAGTTTTAGTGAAATGGAAGATGAAGACTTCACACAAAGGTGGTGACAAACCCTTGATAAGCCTAATTCTTGAATCACTCAAGAACTATGAGAATCACTCTCACAAATCTGAATCACTCAGAAAAGAAAATACTAATTATTTCATAATCTGTCTATTACATTGAAGGAGTGGTCCTTATAAAGAAGAAGGAAATTCAGCCTAGTTACAAAAAAATGATGAGGTGTAATTTCTCTAGAAGAATCCTAGGCTAGGAGTTACAAATTAAAAGAGGAAGATAGTGATATGCTTCAGCCCTGAACGTGTTTTTAGTGGCTGATTGCTTCATGTAACTCCCTTTCTTGATTGTTATTCTGACCAGGGAATATAGCATTCAATGCTCTTTATGAACTTAATTTCCCTTTCTTTGTAACTCCATTCTTGGCTTTGAAAGCTCTTCAATCCTTTGACTTTGCTGATGTAACTCCTCCATTCAGAACTTATTGAAATTCAAACACATTCAAAGAGTTTTAAGAAAGGAATGGATCCCTCCCTTTAAGCCCTACATGCGCCACATGCAAACACACACCACTTGAAGTGGATTAAACACACTAAAATAAAATTCAGCAACATAATGCATTTGGATCCAACTTATTCAATTGGTCCTTTGCATTTTTATTGAAATAAAATAAAACAGAACATCACATGGCAGCCCCTATGCGTGGGCTGGCTCTTCTTCTTGGGCCTGAATGATCATCATGATTTTTGGTTCCATCTCTTCTACCACTTTGTCTTCAAGAATGGTTGCCACTACTTGCTGAAGAGTCTCTTTGGCCTTTTTAGCTCTAGCCCTTGTCATTGGTCCTCCAAGTCCTTTTAGGGCTCCATGACCCTTGTCCTTGTCCTTGTCCTCATCATTCCCTCCCTCTTGAAAAGGATTTGACCTCAAATCAAATTCTCCGCCATCTGCATCAAAGAGAGATAAATCAGAGACATTAAAGGTTGAGCTGATGTTATACTCACCTGGAAGCTCTATTTTGTAGGCATTGTTATTGATTCTCTCAAGCACTTGAAAAGGTCCATCCCCTCTAGGTTGGAGTTTGGATTTCCTTTGTTCTGGAAACCTTTCCTTCCTCATGTGCACCCAAACCCAATCTCCGGGTTGGAACACCACCTCCTTTCTTCCCTTGTTAGCTTGCCTAGCATAACTCTCATTCTTTCTCTCAATTTGAGCCTTCACACGCTCATGCATCTTCTTGACATATTCAGCTTTGCCCTGTCCTTCCTTGTGCTTGAAAACAGAAATGTTAGGCATAGGCAACAAATCAAGAGGAGTCAAAGGGTTAAATCCATACACTACTTCAAATGGAGAGCAATTGGTAGTGCTATGGACAGCCCTATTGTAAGCAAATTCAACATGAGGCAAACACGCCTCCCAAGCCTTTAAATTGGCCTTAAGGACAGTCCTAAGCAAGGTGCCTAGGGTCCTATTAACCACCTCAGTTTGCCCATCAGTTTGTGGGTGGCAAGTGGTAGAGAACAAAAGTTTGGTGCCTAACTTCCCCCATAAAGTCCTCCAGAAGTGACTTAGGAACTTGGTGTCCCTATCACTAACTATGCTTCTAGGCATCCCATGAAGTCTTACAACTTCTTTAAAGAACAAATCAGCAACGTGACAAGCATCATCAGCTTTCCTGCAAGGAATAAAGTGAGCCATTTTTGAAAACCTATCAACAACCACAAAAATGGAATCCTTACCATTCTTTGTTCTAGGGAGGCCTAAAACAAAGTCCATAGACAAGTCAACCCAAGGGTATTCAGGGATTGGCAAAGAAGTATACAAACCATGTGGCATCACCTTAGACTTAGCCTTCTTGCAAACAATGCAATGTTCACAAAACTTGATCACATCATGTTTCATTTTGGGCCAATAGAAATGTTCCTGTAAAGTTTCTAGAGTCTTTTGGACTCCAAAATGACCCATTAGTCCCCCAGCATGGGATTCTTTAACAAGCAGTTCTCTAATGGAACTTTTAGGCACACACAACCTGTTTTCCTTAAATAAAAATCCATTGTGCCTATAAAATCCATTTTGTGAAACTTTCTCACAAGCCACAAAAATTTCAGCAAAGTTATCATCTTTTTCATACATTTCTTTCACATGTTCAAGTCCTAGCAATTTAGTCTCTAACATGGAAAGCAACACGTGTCTCCTGGATAAAGCATCAGCCACAATGTTACTTTTCCCCTTTTTGTGTTTTATGACATAGGGAAATTGTTCCAAAAATTCAACCCATTTGGCATGCCTTTTGTTCAACTTACCTTGCCCCTTCAAGTATTTCAGCGACTCATGATCACTATGAATCACGAATTCCTTGGGCAAAAGATAATGCTGCCAGGTCTTCAAAGCTCTCACCAAAGCATACAATTCCTTATCATAAGTAGAATAGTTAAGGGCAGCTCCGCTTAACTTTTCACTAAAATAAGCAATTGGGTGGCCTTCTTGAAGCAACACAGCTCCAATACCTACATTTGAAGCATCACATTCAAGTTCAAAAGATTTAGCAAAGTTAGGTAAAGCAAGTATAGGTGCATGGGTAAGCTTATGCTTTAGGGCAGCAAAGGCCTCTTCTTGATTCTTTCCCCAATGAAAACCCACATTCTTTTTCACCACTTCATTTAGGGGTGCTGCCAAGGTACTAAAGTCCTTTACAAACCTCCTGTAGAAACTGGCCAAGCCATGAAAACTTCTTACATCACCCACGGATTTAGGAGTGGGCCACTCTTGAATGGCTTTGATCTTTTCCTCATCAACCTGCACTCCTTTCGAACTCACAACAAAACCAAGAAACACAACATGGTCAGTGCAAAAAGTGCATTTCTCAAGATTGGCAAACAATTGTTCCTTTCTAAGCATACTCAAGACGGATCTTAAGTGCTCAACATGCAGCTCAAGAGTAGTGCTATAGACCAAAATATCATCAAAGTACACAACCACAAATTTCCCAATGAATTCCCTCAAAACATGGTTCATTAGTCTCATAAAAGTACTAGGTGCATTAGTTAAACCAAAAGGCATAACCAACCATTCATACAAACCATATTTAGTTTTGAAAGCAGTTTTCCATTCATCCCCTTCTTTAATCCTTATCTGATTGTAACCACTTTTCAAATCAATTTTAGAAAAATAACATGCTCCATGCAATTCATCAAGCAAATCATCAAGTCTAGGAATAGGGTGCCTATACTTAATGGTGATGTTATTCAAGGCTCTACAATCAGAGCACATTCTCCAAGTCCCATCTTTCTTTGGTACCAAAATCACCGGTACAGCACAAGGACTCATGCTATTTCTTACCCACCCTTTGTTCAAGAGTTCTTCCACTTGTCTTTGAATTTCAGTGGTTTCTTGTGGGTTGCTTCTATATGCTGGCCTATTAGGCAAAGAAGCTCCCGGAATGAGATCAATTTGATGCTCAATTCCTCTCAGTGGTGGTAGACCACTTGGAACACTTGTTGGAAACACATCCTCATAATCCTGCAAAAGAGATTTAACACTAGAAGGCAGCTCAAAATTTTCAAAAGTGTTAGTGTTCAAAATCTGATTTTTGCAAAACATCAAGTATAGGATCTGTTTTGAAGCTATCATCCTTTTCACCTCTCTCTTTTTGATCAAACAAATTTCTTTTCTCTCAAGTATTTCACTCTTTTCTTTTTGCTCTCTCTCAAGTGTTTCACTCTTTTCTTTTTGCTTTCTCTCAAGTGTCTCACTCTTTTCTTTTCTCTCTTGTTCAATCTTTTCTCTCATTTTCTTTTGATCCTCACGCACCTCCCTAGGGCTCAAAGGTTTGAGCGTAATTTTCTGGCCATGATGTTGGAATGAGATCTTGTTGGTGCTTCCATTATGATCAGAGTTGGTGTCATATTGCCATGGTCTTCCCAGCAGTATGTGACTAGCCTCCATGGGAACAACATCACAAAGAACCTTATCCCTGTATTTGCCAATGGAAAAGTCAACTTCAACTTGCTTACTTACTTGTATTTCTCCATAGTGGCTGAGCCATTGAAGTTTGTATGGCCAAGGATGTGGTTTTGTGACCAGGTTCAGCTTCTCCACCATTCTTTCACTAGCCACATTAGTACAGCTTCCGCCATCAACAATCATCAAGCAAATCTGCCCATTGACAGAACATCTTGTGTGAAAGATATTCTCTCTTTGGCTTTCTTTCTTTGGCTTTTGTTGGCTACCAAGCATTCTTCGGATCATCAACAGTTCACCATTCATGGCTGCCTCCTCTTCTTCTTCACTTTGTTCTCCTTCGGACTCACTGGTGTAGTCTCCATCATCCTTAAGAATCATGGTCTTTTTGGAGGCACATTCATAAGCATAATGTCCCATACCTTGGCATTTGAAGCACTTGACCTCTTTGCTCTTTTTGGATGGTTGTTCAAGAGGTTTTGAAGAAGCTGAAGCTTGTGGTTTGGTGGCTGGTTTGCTAAGGGTGCTCGGCCCTTCATTCTTCATTCTGTCTCTCCAAGATGAATTGGAATTGGTAGAACTCTTCCTTGCAAGCCCTTTCCTTTTGAGTTGTTGCTCAACTTTAGTGGCCTTGTGCAGCAATTCTTCCATGTCTACATATTCCTGAAGTTCTACAATATCTCTAACATCATTAGATAGACCATTAATAAATCGAATCATGGTTACCTCTTCATCCTCCTCAAGATTGGCTTGCAACATAAGCACCTCAAGTTCTTTGTAATACTCCTCAACACTCTTGCTGCCTTGGGTAAGTTTTTGAAGTTTAAATTTTACATCCCTAGCATGGCTTGAAGGGACATATCTTTTCCTCATGATTCGTTTCATTTCAGCCCATGTTTCCACCGCTGGCTCCTCATTTCTCAATCTCTCTTTTGCAAACTTATTCCACCAAACAAGAGCATAGTCTGAAAAGTGAGCAGCTGCAAGTTTCACCTTTTGGTCCTCCTCATAGTTGTTGCAAGCAAAGACATGCTCTATTTTGAGTTCCCACTCCAAGTATGCCTCTGGATCACTCTTTCCCTTAAAAGGAGGAATTTGGAATTTGACTCCTTCAATCCGAGCAGGTCTAGGATTTTCATGAATTCGTCGTGGCCTCCCGCCTTCACTGTCACTATTGTTCCGGTTCTCCATTTGATCCAGCCTTTCGTGGATCTCTTCAGTTTGCCTCCTCATTAAGTTTTCCAGATGTTGTGTAAGAGCCCGCATTTCGATGGTCGAGAGTCGCACTGCTGGTTGCTCCTCCTCTTCTCCTGACATCTTTGACAAATGAAAAGATTCAAGTAGAACAAACAAATGTTAGTGTTTACCTCACTTCTCTCGTGTTTCCCTCAAATTGGCTTTTCTATGATGTGCACTCTTGCCTTTTTCCACTCAAAAATTCTCACAATCTCTTGAGTAAATCAAAGTTAAGACACACAAAGAATTATGCCACCAAATTTGTGTAGAGTCACACAGATTAGAATAGACTTTAGAATATGAAACAAAAGAAGACAAGACAAATCACCACAGAAATGGAAAGGACTCCAAATATTTAGAGACTAAAGAAGAATTCAAGAACAAACAGAAAGAAGAAAATAAATTGGAATGCTAGCAACAAAATTACCTTGAACAATTGAATTTGGCTAATTAAACAAGAACCATTCAGCCATTTTTTTTTTTTTTTGAATTTTCGTTTTTTTTTTTTTGAAGTTTCGTTTTGTAATTTGTTTTTGATTCTGAACAATTAACAAGGCTTAACTTTTGCAATGGTTCAGCCAAAAGAAACAAAAACTAAAATCAAGGTAACAAGAAATGACAAAGAGTTGCTAACCAGAATTCCAGATAAGAAAAGAAACCAAAATCCTAGAACCGGAGCTCTGATTACCAAATGATACGCCCCAAGTTGATTCAAGGGCTGCAATGGATCGTCTAGGATTGATCTTGGATGATGAGAACTCTGAAATGTGAGAAAGAAGAAGAAGAATTTCGTGATGGAAGGGAAATGGACAGAAAAGAGGGGAAGTTTTAGTGAAATGGAAGATGAAGACTTCACACAAAGGTGGTGACAAACCCTTGATAAGCCTAATTCTTGAATCACTCAAGAACTATGAGAATCACTCTCACAAATCTGAATCACTCAGAAAAGAAAATACTAATTATTTCATAATCTGTCTATTACATTGAAGGAGTGGTCCTTATAAAGAAGAAGGAAATTCAGCCTAGTTACAAAAAAATGATGAGGTGTAATTTCTCTAGAAGAATCCTAGGCTAGGAGTTACAAATTAAAAGAGGAAGATAGTGATATGCTTCAGCCCTGAACGTGTTTTTAGTGGCTGATTGCTTCATGTAACTCCCTTTCTTGATTGTTATTCTGACCAGGGAATATAGCATTCAATGCTCTTTATGAACTTAATTTCCCTTTCTTTGTAACTCCATTCTTGGCTTTGAAAGCTCTTCAATCCTTTGACTTTGCTGATGTAACTCCTCCATTCAGAACTTATTGAAATTCAAACACATTCAAAGAGTTTTAAGAAAGGAATGGATCCCTCCCTTTAAGCCCTTCATGCGCCACATGCAAACACACACCACTTGAAGTGGATTAAACACACTAAAATAAAAATCAGCAACATAATGCATTTGGATCCAACTTATTCAATTGGTCCTTTGCATTTTTATTGAAATAAAATAAAACAGAACATCACATGGCAGCCCCTATGCGTGGGCTGGCTCTTCTTCTTGGGCCTGAATGATCATCATGATTTTTGGTTCCATCTCTTCTACCACTTTGTCTTCAAGAATGGTTGCCACTACTTGCTGAAGAGTCTCTTTGGCCTTTTTAGCTCTAGCCCTTGTCATTGGTCCTCCAAGTCCTTTTAGGGCTCCATGACCCTTGTCCTTGTCCTTGTCCTCATCATTCTCCCTCTGTCCATTCAACCGAACCATTATCTTTTCAACTTCTCTCTCTTTCTCTCAAACCCAGATTTACCTTCTCCTATCACCTTCTTCTCTCATTCTCTCTAACTCTCAAACCCTGATTCCATTTTCTGTCGCTCTTGTCATGGAATCCGTTGGTTCTACCCGCTCTGTGATAGGTCCGACGTCTGGTGTTGCTTCGATCACTGTATCTTCTCCGGCATGCTCCGTCGCCGCTTCGATCGTCATATCCGGTTAGACCATTTGCTATCTCTTGTATGATTTCCTGTTACTTTCTAATCCATACACTTAAAGTAATTTGCAATCACTATCAATTAAAATCTAAAAGTAGACTTTTGGTAGCCCAAAATTTTGGGTATATGTATCATTGCTCTGTATTCTGTAACAAATCAATGAATCATACAGACATCTTCCTGTAGTGAGAACTTCAGAAATTCAAAATGCTTTCCTTTTTGTGGAAAATTATCCCGTTTTTATGGACATAAGAGAGCATGGGAATTTCAAAACCAGGGTGTAACATCCCGATCTGACGACTGGCACAATGTAACACCCCGACTTTCGGAAGTCACAATTAGTAACCTATTAAATAAAATGGAATTATTTTCCATCAAGGATTTAATAAAAGCGGGTATTTTTTTTTTTCGTTTGTTTTCTTTCCAAAACATTTCCAAAGCCTGATATGTATACTCTTACCCAAACCCTTACATCCGGCCTTGACAAGGCAAGCACCCGTGAGTGACGACGGATATTCAAGACATATAAAATATACAGTGAAGTAATGTCTTAACCGACAACAAAGTTCAAAATGCGATAATACCCTAAGTCCAATATACTTCCTACAATCCCCTCATTGGAGATTCGCAGAAGAGTAATGCATCGGAACCTACCCAAGACCAAAGTAAGTAATACAATCATTCCTACAAGCTTCAACCAATGACGGTAAGCTTCTCTACCCAAGGCTCTAGCCTTACATCTAACTATTACTTCCACAAGTCTTCGGTTGGTTCACTCGCTCCAAGGAAGTTTCATCGTCAATAAGTCCAATCACCTTCTTGCAGCAATCAACAGCTCCTCGGAGACACACCTGTTAGGGCCTGACAGTTTGCCGACCACCCAAAACACAAACAAAGCAAACAAGGCAGAAAGGGTCAACTTCCTAGAGTAATGTAATATAAGTCCTAGCTTGATTTAGCATAGTTAAGTAGCGTGTGAATAATAGTTAGACACAACATAAGTCAATCTCTATCCTTTGAACGTCAAGTCATCAATCAATCACTCGCCGTCTACGCATAGATGTATCTTCATTTCTTTGCCAGGGCAGCATCACGTCTCACTAATGGAAACGCACGACTCAACGGTCAATCATCTAGCACGATGAGCTCTATACTCTCTAATCAACAAACAGATAACAGGATCAAGGACTAGCCCCTTAATCGATCCAAGTAATAGGAGTTAAGGTCTAACCTCTTAAGCAAATAACAAATAGTATGACTAAGGTCAATCCTCTAAATCAACTAACACATAATAGGATTAAGGTCCAGCCACTTAAATCCAAGGACAAATAATATGATTAAGGTCCAACCACTTTAATCAAATAGCAAAAATAGGATTAAGGTCCAGCCACTTTAATCCACAAGCAAATAATAGGATTAAGGTCCATCCTCTTTAATCGATGAGCTAACAATAGGATTAAGGTCCATCCTCTTTAATCCAATAACGAATAATATGATTAAGGTCATACCCCTTAATCAAGAGTAATTAATAGGATTAAGGTCCAGCCACTTTAATCCAGGGGTAAACAATACGATTAAGGTCCATCCTCTCTAATCGATGGATAAATAATATGATTAAGGACAAACCTCTTAATCAAAGAATAATTAATAGGATTAAGGACAAGCCCCTTAATCAAGTCATGCAGGTATGCAAGAGCTAGCAAACCACGATTCGTCCTCACCCGGATACGTGTCTAGCTATGGTTCATGTCTCTATCGTTTTTCCCTAAGGTAAACGTCGGTCCTTTGACCAATCACTTCACACAAGGAGTAGCACCTTCACTTAATGGCGGTTCTACTCATAACGGCCCCCCTTCATGATGTTCACAACTTGAATCATTATCTTTCCTCGAACCTCGAATCTTCGACCCTTCCCATTTTCGAACTCATTTCATATCCTAAGATTTCCTCAAAATGGGTTATCTTTATTATTCAAAGTGTTCTATTTTGAGTTAATTCATTATTGAATTTATTCTCAAATCAAGTCTTTTGCATTCATTTGTTTCAAAATCTAACAAGTCAAAAGATCAATATCATTTAACACTTGTCGATTCTTCGACATCTAACCATATAGCTAATAGCTAGGAGAGTTGCCCTTACCTTCGCCGATTCTCCTTCTATTTTTGTCCACACTCAGTTGCTCCAACTTTGAGTTCCAAACTTGAACATGCCAATGCTTTTTGCTCCAACCCTTAAGCAAAACGTACTCACTTAGTCACTAATCACCCAAATTTCAACCACTTAGAAATCTAAGAAAAATATAAATATTTTCTCATAATAGACCCTTAAGTTATCTTTCTAACCATACAAGTTTCATAAGGTTTGAACACTTATGGAATTAATTATAAATCAGATACTACCGCTGTTACAGAATGCAGACAGCATAACAGGGGGGTGAATTAAAAGTGAATTCTGTACTAAACTAGCAATCCTAAAATCCCGAAACTTTCACATATTGGAGCCCTTTAAGTTAGCTTTCAAACAAAAGTGGTTTCACTCAAATTTGACTTATACACAAGGAGTTATGCCCAAAACAGTACAAACTGTCAGGGCTTACTCGGGCAGGAAATTTTCCCAACTTCCACCTCCAATTCTGACCAGTCCAGGAACCAAAACACTTTGAAATTTACACAATATGTATTTCTATAAGTTAACTTTCATTTGAAATCCTTTTCACTAATTTTGGATCACCACGCTAAAAGATATGCTACCAAAGCCACAAGTTACTCATAATGATGCCAAATGATGACCAATCTAAAAGGAGTGCCTAGTATATCAATACTTAGTCAACAATTTCGACTAGATTACTAATAAGCATGGGCGGATATACCATCCATTGATTCAACTCGGTGAAGGAGAATAAGGATACTGTTGGAGAAAACTCAAGAAGACAATGACAACCAAATTTGGTGGAAGAAGAGTAGGAAAAATCAGTGAAGAACTTACTGAACTAAAGTAAATTAGAGGCATAGAAGAAGACATGAGGCTTTTGAACTTTTGAACTCTCTGATGACAGATTACAAGAAGAACAGAATTTGGGATATTTTCTTCAATGCATACAATTAAACATAGAAAAGAACTTATAGCTGATTCAATTAATCCATCAAGCTATACCAGCAAAAGAATGTCTAAGGCTTCTACAGAGTGCAGTATAATATCTGATGATAAGTATAGAAGATATTTAGTCAGGAGTAAACTATATTTAACAACTACTTTATCAAAATTTAAAGGTCCATAGCTTGTGATAACCTCCAACAAGGGCCAAAAGATGACTGCAATGAATTTGCATAGGCTAGTTTGATTTCGCTCGTTAACTAAAAGCACCTTGATCACAACTGGACTATGAGGCCAAAATCATCTCTATCATTTCTAATGTAAGTAGTTAAACATAATATAGTGGTTTTTATAAATTATATTTCATCAACATGAGCTTATCCACTACTTATATTACCAATCAATCATTCATTTGTTTCAAGGCCTATCAATTCAAAAGCAAAGTTCACAAAACTTAGATGAGCCTAACATTTTTCTTTTCACGTAGATCTACATCAACCTGTCAAGCTATGATGCAATTAATCATGTGGAAGAAGGAACCCAAACGAAAAGGGACCAATAGAAGCTTAGCTGTGCAAGTTCAATCAAAAAGAGAGAGAGAGAAAAGTGGCTTACTGCGTGAAGGAGAAACTTAGTGATGAAGAGGTGCTGCCATGGTTGTAGGTGAGGAAGAAAAGGACATGGTGGTGGTGTGCTGTTGTAAGGTGAATCTCAATTCTGCTTCATACTATTCAATTAATACACAAAGATCTGCCTTAAGCTTTAATATGGAATCTCCCCTGCTTCTAAAGTTACATTAACATCTGTGTTTTAAATCAAAAATAGGCTATAGATTATGTGCATGGAGCATGGTGTTCCATCAAAGAAAATGAAAGAAGAAATGAAAAAGAAGAAGATGCTGCTGCCAGAGAAAGGAAATGAGCGTGAAGGAGAAGAGTGGCGGAATAAGAAGAAGAAAAGGATGGTGAGGTCGGCAGAAGAGAGTGAGAACGTGAAGGGGATTAGGATGATGATTAGATATTTAGAAGATATTTTTAGAAGATATTTTATAAATCGGTACGGATTGATTAGACACCGGAAAATTTATCCTATAGAGTTAAGAGAAAAATGTAGAGATGATATATTACTATACCAAAAATTATGAGGAACTTAATGAAATGATAAAATATAAATTAGGATCACTTTGAGCAAATTAAAATGATTCATAGATAAAGAAGTGAGTAAGAATTAAGCCAAAGAATAATCGTTAGACAACTAGAACAAATATGACGTCGTCATATTATGCAATTAAGCTAAGTATCCTTCAATAAAAGGCTGATACTTGTTTCGGATTCATTTTAAATGAGAAAATGGCTTGAACGCAGTCTGCTTCAAAATACCGCAGAACTACTTTTTACAATTGATGTTAGATGAGAAAACTTCCTGCTGAAGAAAGATTAGAAACATCGAAAGAAATCGGTACACACGTGTGAAATCTTCATTTGAGGCTCCGAATAGAAAAAGTCTTCATCGATAGTTTATTTTAAGGTTCTTGAGCTATCAGGAACTTAGTTTCGGCAAACTTCCGAGAATTGGAATCGGTTGTTCATACATTCCAGGGTTTCGTGTCGAAACACTTGTCATGGAAAGGAATAAGAGAAATTCTTATATTCCTCTGAATATTTTTGAATATCGTTTCTACAGTGCTTTAAGAGCGGATTAGCCCTTCACTAACGCTTACACTGTAACCAAGGTGAGAGTCGGAAGTTAATTAATTATCCTAATTTAAAAATGTGGGTCTTACAATACTACCCTCCAAAAAGAAAGTTTTGTCCTCGGAACTTGAAGTCAGAGAAAACTCGGGAATATCATTCCCTCCTAATTTCATCCAAATTACTAGCGGCGTTAGCACGCATCTCAAAACCTAGGAGACATCACAACAAATTCACCTCAAAGGTGACCTACAAGACAATAACAACACTTAGATACCTAGCAATCATGTTCAAATAAACCTAGATACCTCGCTTAAGCTAGTGTTATAGGCACCGAGATCCAAATCCTAACTCGATCGCTTTCATGAGCGACCTGACAAGTATCGTCTTTTTGCTCGATGTTGTCCAGCTCCATCGCACCTTCTCAAGAATCTTGTTTCCTAGGCATTCGTTTCCAAAGTCCAATACCACCCTTGATTCCAAAAACCATTCCCTAATATTAAGCTGATCAGACTTATTATCAAGATAATGAGAGTTTGAAATTTTTTATTATACGGCCAATGAATCATTCCCACCATGACACGTTCAACAACAGCACTTGCTGAAGTGTTTCAAAGACTGGTCGTTACCATCCAACAACCAACAAGATACGATTGAGGTCTATCCTCTCAATCGATTTTCACACGCGGTATAGGTCCATCCACCAAACCGAAAATAGGCACAGTTAGGGTCCATCCTCCCCAAAGGCCAACAAAATACAAATTAAACAAGTGTCATGCCCATACCGAAACACACTGATCGGCGTCCCGTCCAGGTGATCCGGATGCACATCACAAACTCAGACACAGGAAAACAATGGACTTCGAGTTCAAGGATTCATTCCACCTATTGACTCGCATGGTGGCCCAATCCACCACCTCGCCCGCTCGATGATACCTGCCACCATCGAAATTGTCCGATATGTGGTACTAACACCGTATAAGATTGTTGGTTCCAGCCAACCAAATCCCGCTTTTCCTGATGGCCATCCACCATCTCGTTCTGAACAATGGCCCCATCCACCATTCTTGTTCAACTGACGACTCCATCTAGCGCCAGATTGTTCGATCTATGGCACTATCGCCGTATAAGATCGTCGGTTCCATCCACTTCTTGGTCTGATCAATGGTTTGTTCCACCATCTTCCATCCATGAGGGTGAACATAGTATATAACCACTAAGTAAAAGATCCAACACAAGGAAAGCATTGACTTGGCCAATGTACTTCCCCATCCATGTGACTCAATAGCAAGTCTTCGGCTCACCAAAATACATCATGCATAAGTCTAGTTCCATTCAAACGTAACGTAGATTATAAGAAAGTCCTTCCCAATAATATCATCGAGGGTCTACATCTTTAGTTTAGGAACTCGTCGCAAAAGTAGCGCTCATCCACGTAATTGTTGAAGAACTGAAAGTGTTTTGCTAGTAACCCCAGCTTGGAAGCATACTCCAGCACGATCTCGATCTTTCATTCCTCGTGCCATACTGGCCACTTCCTCCGTTAATCGATGCACATTCGTCATGCCATCCCATTTCAAGAAACCAGTTATTACCAATCATAAGATAGTGTTAGACATAACCATCCAATATGATTAAGTAGTAACCCAAGCAATTAAAGCGAATATCGCTTTGCAGACAATCAAGTTTTGACCCTTTTCAGAGCCCACACAACCTAGCACAGAAGACCTATTCCCCAACAAGCTCTGGTATTCTCGACCAAAGCTCTGATACCAATTGTAACATCCCGATCTGACGACTGGCCTCACGGTAACAACACGAGTCTTTTCAGCGCGCTTTGTCCTCACTCGCGCGCTTCCCGGGAAAAATTCTCAGGAGGTCACCCATCATAATATTGCTCCAAGACTAGCACACTTAACCATGGAGTTCTTATGAGTTTGCTCCCGAAAAGAAGTTGCAACTTGTTTTCGGGAGCCCAACTGATAAGAACTCCATGGTTAAGTGTGCTTGCCTTGGAGCAATATCGTGATGGGTGACCTCCTGGGAAGTTTTCCCGGGAAGTGCGCGAGTGAGGACAAAGCGCACTGAAAAGACTCGTGTTGCTACCGTGAGGCCAGTCGTCAGATCGGGATGTTACAAGTGGTATCAGAGCCAACCTCTCCCAGTACGGTGTGGTTCGAAGACGAACCAAGCGGAAGCTGGTGGGCCTGTGACGCTCGGGGCCGACGAGGGTGGGGAGTTGATATGCCCCAAGTTGATGCAAGGGCTTGATGGATCGTCTAGGATGATTTTAGGACTTGAGAAATCAGAGTTGGAAGGGAAAAACAAAGAAGAATTTCGTGCAAGGAAAAGATGGACAGAATTGGAATGGAACTTTATGGATATGGAAGTGCAGACGTCACACAAAGGTGGTGGCAAACCTTTGATAAGTCAAGGTCTTGAATCACTCAAGGGATATGAGAATCACTCTCAACAAACTGAACTAACTCAGAAAAAAATAATCTTATTCATTCATAATCTGTCTATTACATTGAAGGAGTGGTCCTTATAAAGAAGAAGGAAATTCAGCCTAGTTACAAAAAAATGATGAGGTGTAATTTCTCTAGAAGAATCCTAGGCTAGGAGTTACAAATTAAAAGAGGAAGATAGTGATATGCTTCAGCCCTGAACGTGTTTTTAGTGGCTGATTGCTTCATGTAACTCCCTTTCTTGATTGTTATTCTGACCAGGGAATATAGCATTCAATGCTCTTTATGAACTTAATTTCCCTTTCTTTGTAACTCCATTCTTGGCTTTGAAAGCTCTTCAATCCTTTGACTTTGCTGATGTAACTCCTCCATTCAGAACTTATTGAAATTCAAACACATTCAAAGAGTTTTAAGAAAGGAATGGATCCCTCCCTTTAAGCCCTTCATGCGCCACATGCAAACACACACCACTTGAAGTGGATTAAACACACTAAAATAAAATTCAGCAACATAATGCATTTGGATCCAACTTATTCAATTGGTCCTTTGCATTTTTATTGAAATAAAATAAAACAGAACATCACATGGCAGCCCCTATGCGTGGGCTGGCTCTTCTTCTTGGGCCTGAATGATCATCATGATTTTTGGTTCCATCTCTTCCACCACTTTGTCTTCAAGAATGGTTGCCACTACTTGCTGAAGAGTCTCTTTGGCCTTTTTAGCTCTAGCCCTTGTCATTGGTCCTCCAAGTCCTTTTAGGGCTCCATGACCCTTGTCCTTGTCCTTGTCCTCATCATTCCCTCCCTCTTGAAAAGGATTTGACCTCAAATCAAATTCTCCGCCATCTGCATCAAAGAGAGATAAATCAGAGACATTAAAGGTTGAGCTGATGTTATACTCACCTGGAAACTCTATTTTGTAGGCATTGTTATTGATTCTCTCAAGCACTTGAAAAGGTCCATCCCCTCTAGGTTGGAGTTTGGATTTCCTTTGTTCTGGAAACCTTTCCTTCCTCATGTGCACCCAAACCCAATCTCCGGGTTGGAACACCACCTCCTTTCTTCCCTTGTTAGCTTGCCTAGCATAACTCTCATTCTTTCTCTCAATTTGAGCCTTCACACGCTCATGCATCTTCTTGACATATTCAGCTTTGCCCTGTCCTTCCTTGTGCTTGAAAACAGAAATGTTAGGCATAGGCAACAAATCAAGAGGAGTCAAAGGGTTAAATCCATACACTACTTCAAATGGAGAGCAATTGGTAGTGCTATGGACAGCCCTATTGTAAGCAAATTCAACATGAGGCAAACACGCCTCCCAAGCCTTTAAATTGGCCTTAAGGACAGTCCTAAGCAAGGTGCCTAGGGTCCTATTAACCACCTCAGTTTGCCCATCAGTTTGTGGGTGGCAAGTGGTAGAGAACAAAAGTTTGGTGCCTAACTTCCCCCATAAAGTCCTCCAGAAGTGACTTAGGAACTTGGTGTCCCTATCACTAACTATGCTTCTAGGCATCCCATGAAGTCTTACAACTTCTTTAAAGAACAAATCAGCAACGTGACAAGCATCATCAGCTTTCCTGCAAGGAATAAAGTGAGCCATTTTTGAAAACCTATCAACAACCACAAAAATGGAATCCTTACCATTCTTTGTTCTAGGGAGGCCTAAAACAAAGTCCATAGACAAGTCAACCCAAGGGTATTCAGGGATTGGCAAAGAAGTATACAAACCATGTGGCATCACCTTAGACTTAGCCTTCTTGCAAACAATGCAATGTTCACAAAACTTGATCACATCATGTTTCATTTTGGGCCAATAGAAATGTTCCTGTGAAGTTTCTAGAGTCTTTTGGACTCCAAAATGACCCATTAATCCCCCAGCATGGGATTCTTTAACAAGCAGTTCTCTAATGGAACTTTTAGGCACACACAACCTGTTTTCCTTAAATAAAAATCCATTGTGCCTATAAAATCCATTTTGAGAAACTTTCTCACAAGCCACAAAAATTTCAGCAAAGTTATCATCTTTTTCATACATTTCTTTCACATGTTCAAGTCCTAGCAATTTAGTCTCTAACATGGAAAGCAACACGTGTCTCCTGGATAAAGCATCAGCCACAATGTTACTTTTCCTTTTTTTGTGTTTTATGACATAGGGAAATTGTTCCAAAAATTCAACCCATTTGGCATGTCTTTTGTTCAACTTACCTTGCCCCTTCAAGTATTTCAGCGACTCATGATCACTATGAATCACGAATTCCTTGGGCAAAAGATAATGCTGCCAAGTCTTCAAAGCTCTCACCAAAGCATACAATTCCTTATCATAAGTAGAATAGTTAAGGGCAGCTCCGCTTAACTTTTCACTAAAATAAGCAATTGGGTGGCCTTCTTGAAGCAACACAGCACCAATACCTACATTTGAAGCATCACATTCAAGTTCAAAAGATTTAGCAAAGTTAGGTAAAGCAAGTATAGGTGCATGGGTAAGCTTATGCTTTAGGGCAGCAAAGGCCTCTTCTTGATTCTTTCCCCAATGAAAACCCACATTCTTTTTCACCACTTCATTTAGGGGTGCTGCCAAGGTACTAAAGTCCTTAACAAACCTCCTGTAGAAACTGGCCAAGCCATGAAAACTTCTTACATCACCCACGGATTTAGGAGTGGGCCACTCTTGAATGGCTTTGATCTTTTCCTCATCAACCTGCACTCCTTTCGAACTCACAACAAAACCAAGAAACACAACATGGTCAGTGCAAAAAGTGCATTTCTCAAGATTGGCAAACAATTGTTCCTTTCTAAGCATACTCAAGACAGATCTTAAGTGCTCAACATGCAGCTCAAGAGTAGTGCTATAGACCAAAATATCATCAAAGTACACAACCACAAATTTCCCAATGAATTCCCTCAAAACATGGTTCATTAGTCTCATAAAAGTACTAGGTGCATTAGTTAAACCAAAAGGCATAACCAACCATTCATACAAACCATATTTAGTTTTGAAAGCAGTTTTCCATTCATCCCCTTCTTTAATCCTTATCTGATTGTAACCACTTTTCAAATCAATTTTAGAAAAATAACATGCTCCATGCAATTCATCAAGCAAATCATCAAGTCTAGGAATAGGGTGCCTATACTTAATGGTGATGTTATTCAAGGCTCTACAATCAGAGCACATTCTCCAAGTCCCATCTTTCTTTGGTACCAAAATCACCGGTACAGCACAAGGACTCATGCTATTTCTTACCCACCCTTTGTTCAAGAGTTCTTCCACTTGTCTTTGAATTTCAGTGGTTTCTTGTGGGTTGCTTCTATATGCTGGCCTATTAGGCAAAGAAGCTCCCGGAATGAGATCAATTTGATGCTCAATTCCTCTCAGTGGTGGTAGACCACTTGGAACACTTGTTGGAAACACATCCTCATAATCCTGCAAAAGAGATTTAACACTAGAAGACAGTTCAAAATTTTCAAAAGTGTTAGTGTTCAAAATCTGATTTTTGCAAAACATCAAGTATAGGATCTGTTTTGAAGCTATCATCCTTTTCACCTCTCTCTTTTTGATCAAACAAATTTCTTTTCTCTCAAGTATTTCACTCTTTTCTTTTTGCTCTCTCTCAAGTGTCTCACTCTTTTCTTTTCTCTCTTGTTCAATCTTTTCTCTCATTTTCTTTTGATCCACACGCACCTCCCTAGGGCTCAAAGGTTTGAGCGTAATTTTCTGGCCATGATGTTGGAATGAGATCTTGTTGGTGCTGCCATTATGATCAGAGTTGGTGTCATATTGCCATGGTCTTCCCAACAGTATGTGACTAGCCTCCATGGGAACAACATCACAAAGAACCTTATCCCTGTATTTGCCAATGGAAAAGTCAACTTCAACTTGCTTACTTACTTGTATTTCTCCATAGTGGCTGAGCCATTGAAGTTTGTATGGCCAAGGATGTGGTTTTGTGACCAGGTTCAGCTTCTCCACCATTCTTTCACTAGCCACATTAGTACAGCTCCCGCCATCAACAATCATCAAGCAAATCTGCCCATTGACAGAACATCTTGTGTGAAAGATATTCTCTCTTTGGCTTTCTTTCTTTGGCTTTTGTTGGCTACCAAGCATTCTTCGGATCATCAACAGTTCACCATTCATGGCTGCCTCCTCTTCTTCTTCACTTTGTTCTCCTTCGGACTCACTGGTGTAGTCTCCATCATCCTTAAGAATCATGGTCTTTTTGGAGGCACATTCATAAGCATAATGTCCCATACCTTGGCATTTGAAGCACTTGACCTCTTTGCTCTTTTTGGATGGTTGTTCAAGAGGTTTTGAAGAAGCTGAAGCTTGTGGTTTGGTGGCTGGTTTGCTAAGGGTGCTCGGCCCTTCATTCTTCATTTTGTCTCTCCAAGATGAATTGGAATTGGTAGAACTCTTCCTTGCAAGCCCTTTCCTTTTGAGTTGTTGCTCAACTTTAGTGGCCTTGTGCAGCAATTCCTCCATGTCTACATATTCCTGAAGTTCTACAATATCTCTAACATCATTAGATAAACCATTAATAAATCGAATCATGGTTACCTCTTCATCCTCCTCAAGATTGGCTTGCAACATAAGCACCTCAAGTTCTTTGTAATACTCCTCAACACTCTTGCTGCCTTGGGTAAGTTTTTGAAGTTTAAATTTTACATCCCTAGCATGGCTTGAAGGGACATATCTTTTCCTCATGATTCGTTTCATTTCAGCCCATGTTTCCACCGCTGGCTCCTCATTTCTCAATCTCTCTTTTGCAAACTTATTCCACCAAACAAGAGCATAGTCTGAAAAGTGAGCAGCTGCAAGTTTCACCTTTTGGTCCTCCTCATAGTTGTTGCAAGCAAAGACATGCTCTATTTTGAGTTCCCACTCCAAGTATGCCTCTGGATCACTCTTTCCCTTAAAAGGAGGAATTTGGAATTTGACTCCTTCAATCCGAGCAGGTCTAGGATTTTCATGAATTCGTCGTGGCCCGCCTTCACTGTCACTATTGTTCCGGTTCTCCATTTGATCCAGCCTTTCGTGGATCTCTTCAGTTTGACTCCTCATTAAGTTTTCCAGATGTTGTGTAAGAGCCCGCATTTCGATGGTCGAGAGTCGCACTGCTGGTTGCTCCTCCTCTTCTCCTGACATCTTTGACAAATGAAAAGATTCAAGTAGAACAAACAAATGTTAGTGTTTACCTCACTTCTCTCGTGTTTCCCTCAAATTGGCTTTTCTATGATGTGCACTCTTGCCTTTTTCCACTCAAAAATTCTCACAATCTCTTGAGTAAATCAAAGTTAAGACACACAAAGAATTATGCCACCAAATTTGTGTAGAGTCACACAGATTAGAATAGACTTTAGAATATGAAACAAAAGAAGACAAGACAAATCACCACAGAAATGGAAAGGACTCAAAATATTTAGAGACTAAAGAAGAATTCAAGAACAAACAGAAAGAAGAAAATAAATTGGAATGCTAGCAACAAAATTACCTTGAACAATTGAATTTGGCTAATTAAACAAGAACCATTCAGCCATTTTTTTTTTGAATTTTCGTTTTTTTTTTTTGAATTTTCGTTTTGTAATTTGTTTTTGATTCTGAACAATTAACAAGGCTTAACTTTTGCAATGGTTCAGCCAAAAGAAACAAAAACTAAAATCAAGGTAACAAGAAATGATAAAGAGTTGCAAACCAGAATTCCAGATAAGAAAAGAAACCAAAATCCTAGAACCGGAGCTCTGATTACCAAATGATATGCCCCAAGTTGATGCAAGGGCTTGATGGATCGTCTAGGATGATTTTAGGACTTGAGAAATCAGAGTTGGAAGGGAAAAACAAAGAAGAATTTCGTGCAAGGAAAAGATGGACAGAATTGGAATGGAACTTTATGGATATGGAAGTGCAGACGTCACACAAAGGTGGTGGCAAACCTTTGATAAGTCAAGGTCTTGAATCACTCAAGGGATATGAGAATCACTCTCAACAAACTGAACTAACTCAGAAAAAAATAATCTTATTCATTCATAATCTGTCTATTACATTGAAGGAGTGGTCCTTATAAAGAAGAAGGAAATTCAGCCTAGTTACAAAAAAATGATGAGGAGTAATTTCTCTAGAAGAATCCTAGGCTAGGAGTTACAAATTAAAAGAGGAAGATAGTGATATGCTTCAGCCCTGAACGTGTTTTTAGTGGCTGATTGCTTCATGTAACTCCCTTTCTTGATTGTTATTCTGACCAGGGAATATAGCATTCAATGCTCTTTATGAACTTAATTTCCCTTTCTTTGTAACTCCATTCTTGGCTTTGAAAGCTCTTCAATCCTTTGACTTTGCTGATGTAACTCCTCCATTCAGAACTTATTGAAATTCAAACACATTCAAAGAGTTTTAAGAAAGGAATGGATCCCTCCCTTTAAGCCCTTCATGCGCCACATGCAAACACACACCACTTGAAGTGGATTAAACACACTAAAATAAAATTCAGCAACATAATGCATTTGGATCCAACTTATTCAATTGGTCCTTTGCATTTTTATTGAAATAAAATAAAACAGAACATCACATGGCAGCCCCTATGCGTGGGCTGGCTCTTCTTCTTGGGCCTGAATGATCATCATGATTTTTGGTTCCATCTCTTCCACCACTTTGTCTTCAAGAATGGTTGCCACTACTTGCTGAAGAGTCTCTTTGGCCTTTTTAGCTCTAGCCCTTGTCATTGGTCCTCCAAGTCCTTTTAGGGCTCCATGACCCTTGTCCTTGTCCTTGTCCTCATCAGGAGTGATCGCCGGTGCAGTGAAGCACGGACAAGGAGCGGCTCCTGGCAGGCTTCTAGGCGGAGGGTCACAGGAATGAGCCGATCTCACACCCGAACAAGAGGTATTCCGAGACTGGGTAGGGATGGACTATACAGTTGAGGAGGGCATAAAAGATTTGATTGGTACTACTCATGACAACAAGTTGCAACTTCTTTTCGGGAGCCCAACTGATAAGAACTCCATGGTTAAGTGTGCTTGCCTTGGAGCAATATCGTGATGGGTGACCTCCTGGGAAGTTTTCCCGGGAAGTGCGCAAGTGAGGACAAAGCGCACTGAAAAGACTCGTGTTGTTACCGTGAGGCCAGTCGTCAGATCGGGATGTTACACAGGGCATCACTAATCAGGGCATGAATCGCATAAGAGAGACTGGTATGAAATAGGTTTGTGAGACATAGACTGCGAGAGAAATAGGTAAGGATGGTGGTACGTGGGTTTGAATGTGTGCTTGGCGGCTTGACCTAGGTAGGTACATTTCAGACTGCGAATAAAGAGGGGGAGGCTGTGTTCCTTTGAGTACGTGTGAGAGAGAGAAAGACAGAGAAGAGTAAGTGGGGGCCTAGGTGCAAAATAGAAATTTCAGAGGGTTCAAAAAAAATAACTACTCCTATATACAAGGAGGTAAGTTGAAATTTTTTTTCCCAGGGGGTTCGACTGAACCCCTTGACTATAGTGTGGGCCCGCCCCTAGCTTTAAACTAATCAATCATATTATCTAATTGCTTTCCATGTTCACCTTGAAAGTAAAAAGATATACACCAAATACGGTGAAATGTAAAAACTTTCCCATGTGCAGAAGTGCCTTAAGAGTCTGATTACTTGGTTTATTTTATGCAATATTACCTTATCTTTTTACAAAATACATTTTTAAGTGAAAAAAAAATTGTTTTTCAGTTGTCTGCAAAGGCGCCGTCTACCAATATCTTGCTTGGTAAAAAATAAATTGATCTCCCAAATTATTTTATTGGTTTAGAAAGAAAAAAAATAATGTGTAACCTCGTGTTACATGTGCTGAATTTAACCCGCTTCTTCCCCCTTTTAGCTATGTAGTTGCTTGTTTCTTCGGGGCTTTGCTCCGAAAATAAAGTTGGGGTGAGTTTGTCGTTTATGGCGATTTCTTGTTTTTCTTTGAACTTTCTTTGTAATATTCTTTTTTACGAGTTTTGTAACATGTCACTAAAGATATAACTGAACTATCATTAGGGAGTTTGAAGAAAGATTCTGAAGGTGGGATGTCTCGTGACAAAGGAAATCTCTCTGGGAACCAAGGTGAAAGATATTCCTCTTCAAATGTTGTGGAACTTGAATAGAGAATTAGCAGACTTGAGAAAGTGACTCAAAATTTAAAGAGAGAAAAATTTGGTAAATGAAAAAACGGATGCAGAGGTCGGCCAATGGGTTGCTTGCAAGGCTGGGAGAAGATGCTTAATGTGGTAATAGCGGAGAATGGATAAAAGAAAATAAATGATATTATTGTAAGAGGCTATTGTAAGGTGGCTTATTGTAATGTCATCTTTTTATATTTTTAATCGTAAGGTCAACTTAATTATTATTGGTCGCCTTATTATTGAAAGTAAGTTTTGCTTACAATAATCTTTTGCTTTCACGACACAATCTTTTACCATTGCATGGTTCAAGACCAATGCACTTTGGTCGCCTTATTATTGAAAGCAACTTTTAGTTTCAATAAACTTTTCCTTTCACAACACAATCTTTTGCTATTGCATGGTGCAAGACCTAGACCTAGTTGACACCGTATTTAATTCCAGGGATGAATGAAACATATCGAACCAAAAATTAAGTTTCATTAACCGACAAATATGATAAAAGAGAGAGGGCGCCAAGAGTCAAATAAAACAGTCTAAATGCATAGATCATCTAACATCTAATCCTAATCCAATTAATAAATAAATAAGTTGTGTGTAAATACTTAACTTTCTCAACTCTTCTACTGAACACCGAAGTTTGTCAGAATTGTTCAGAAATCTATGTAAATGCTGAAGCTAGATTTCGCTCTCATGGAATTGTTTTCAGTACACTGCGCTCCCGGCCTCCTCCGCTCGAGACTCCAGTATGGAGCCACCATGGCTAAATAATCTCCCTCTTTTTCTCTAGGAACGCAATCTGTGATCCAAGGCGGCTACACACCATGAAAGAGCTGCTCATATCTACCGCAGAATCGCGCATAATCCACCCAATATGTGCCCGTTTGGCATCCCGTTAGAAACGTGGTGTTAGAATTAACGTGATTTTGTTAGAATGATTTTGAATAAAATTGTGTTTTAGTAAATGTGATTTATGTTTGGATGATTCGTAAAAAACGTGATTTAAAAAAATGAATACCCTTTTGGATGATATTAATTAACACATGTTTGGAACTATAATTAAAAAATTTAATGTTTTATCCTTATTTTGTTGTGAGTATAAAAGTATAAAATAAAACTAAAAAAAAAGGAAAGAAGATAAAGTGATAGAGACCGAATTTTAATTCAATTTGGCTTTATACTTGCATCTTCTTCTTTACCTCTTCGTTGGCTATTAGTTAGTGAGTGAAAAATCAAAGAAGCACCACCAGGTACCAGTCCAAAATGAAATCCCCTGTTCTTCAATGTATTCATCCTCTGTTCTTCAACGCTTCAACCCTCTCCACCAACTTAAGAATTAAAAAAAAACAGAGACAAAAACCCACATATCTGCAACCTCACACGGGATAGGGGCCGCCACCCCCACCTAGCCATGACCCACCCAGCAGCGAACCTCATTAAGCAAGAGCGAATCTGAAGAGAAGAAAGCAAGAGTTGGAAATAACAAAGTAAAGAATGAATCTGGAATAGCAGAGCGTGAATATCATCCACATCCATATGGTAAAATTTTCAATCCTTCTCATTCTACCTCTCATTCAACGCTTGCTCAATTTTTCTAGATCCATCAACTTCTCCAACAATTAAACATCACTGAACAATTTAACTGGCTTAAAAATATATTGTAGGGTATTGTGGCAAATTTTATGCGCACGAAAGGTGTCACTACCTTTGTACAATTTTACCCTTCAGAAATGGCGCCTCCATAAATTAATTGTAGTCTCCCTATGATAATTATCAAGTATAGGCGCGCTTAAGTTTATACTCTGTCTCAGGGTCTGGCTTTATGTCAATTTTATGTCAATTGCTCCATCAAGGATTTGAAATAGTAGACAATTTATAAGAGAAGAACTTTATAGCTAGGGATCGGAATTAATCAGTGCATGATAAATAAGATTGAAATATTGCAATGTGCACAACTTAAAATAAAGGTACTGGAAAAGGACTTGAACATCAAACGGAAATTAACAAGCATTAAGCAAGGCGTTACATTATTTCTTGTAAACATAGGTCAACAAGGCTCTCATATCTGCAACGTCAGAACTTATTTGACGTTGCGAGACATTGAAATAAGTCATAAATGACGATAATTGTGCTTCAGTTTCGTTGATTCTTGCTATCATGGCGTTGTGTTGCACAACTTGCTCTTTCCTCACGAAGATCAAATTATCTTCAATGCGCGAAATGAGGCTGTTTGAGTACTCAGCACAATCATTTGGAGTGATAGTGGACGAGATTTTTCCCTCTACGCATTGTTTGTACATAATTATTTCGTGTGGCATATGCACACGGAATTTGCTGGGACTAGTCATTCTAGTTTTTCAAGTAAGAATAATCAAAACACTACAAAGGATATGGATTACAACCAATCTATTTATTTATAGGAGGCCTAGAAGATCGTATATCTAGGTAAAAAAGTAAAGTTATATATTCTCACTCCCGATTTAGGGTATACCTAGATGTATTGATAAGAAGTGATGGTATTATATTTTCAAAAAAAAAAACCAGTGATGGTATTATCGTATCATGTCAACTTAAAAAGACCGTGAGGCTCCTGCGTGCCTGGCACGATTCCCGTTACCCGTGCTTGTGAAGCACTGCTATTGTAATGGGTTGCGTGATACATTTCCTACTCACATCACATGACGTGACAACACAATGTCATAGCCGTCACTGACAAGCAGCATCGTTTCATGTGCTTCGATGTTTCCATCACGCTTACAAGGACTTCGGATGCAATAAGTGACAACTAATTTGATACGAAATTGCTCTTTGCATGTGACGTGATACAACAAGTGATAAGCCGATAAGTGTGAATGATTTGATACGTCCTTTCGTTTTGTAATAATTACCCATGCTTTGTTTCAGTTGATAGGACTTCCATAAGTGTTTGATTGGCTAAAGACCCATACACGACCTTTATATGGGGCAATCAACGCTTTTAAAAGAACGCATATCAACGGATTACGAAGCGGATCGTTCGATGCGCTACCCCGTCATTCTATGTCAGTGAAATAGCGTGAGGACACGGTTTTCATTGCGTCTAAAACTAGCGGGGACACGACCTTCTATGGACCTCAATAAAAGCGCCAACACATCGTTCGAAGGGGTCTCATTCCACGAGGAGACACGACCCTCTGTTGATATCCACGAAACATTACCATTTAAACAATATTTACAATGGTTTTAAACCTCAGCACTATTCATCTTTCCAAAAATCAACGTTATTCTCGCTCTCCAATTTAATATTCATTTAACTTTTACCTGTAACACCCCGATTTCGGTGGCGTCACTTTAGTAACCAAAAGTAAACTTAATACGGAAAAACGTGAAATATTTTGTTTTTCGATAATAACTAAGACAAGACTGAATTAAATAAAACCCAAAAGCGAAAAGCAATAGAACTAATATACAAGATATAAACAGCCCCCGCTGTAAGAAACAACCTCGTCACGAGTAACCTCCAGTGACGGAAAGAAAAGTGCAACGCCCGTAGGCAATATATACAAACCAAATGAAAAGGGTGAAGTGCCCGCAACACCATCCCTCAAAACTGAGAATCAGCTGACCCAATGGCCTGAAAATAAGACCTCCTAAGTCCAACCAACTCTCTGTGATTCCCGTAAGGAAACCACACAAAAAGCTATAGGCGGATCTACCCTGTCCCCTAAGTAACAAATGAAGCAAGACTGTCAGAGCTAAAACTCTACACCTACACTAATCCTAACTCGAGGAGCTCATACCAACACTCAAAACTATGTGCTAGCATGATCGTCGTCTGAATCAGAATCCAGAACGACCAAGTCTACCAGCCCTATCCGTCCTCCCCTCGCAACCGCAGTGCGCTCCGATGCTGGACTCACGGGCTTAGGGCCCGAACCCTGATCATCAATGATCGCAACAGAGGGTGCACTAGACCCTGCCGAAGGCACTCCCACTGGAAACTCCTCTGAGGGATCCTCCTCCTCTGAAGATGACGGTGGCGGCGGTGCTCCTCCGAATCCTGGTCCGCAGTGAACGCCCGGTGGCAAGTTGAAGCTGATAGAGCATCACCTCAACACTCCTGACCTCAAGAGTCCTCCACTATCCACGTGGTCCTCCATGATGCGCCCCGAATACGTCGCTCGGTGGCTCGCGGGGTCAACCACCCACGACCCGGGGTCGTCCTGATCTATCATCTCGTACCTAATCCCCCCCGAAGGGTGGACCATGGTGAACCAGTCCGCAATATTCATCTGACAAAAGGCGTTGTCCGCCAAAGCACACATAGAAGACGCGAGGGTCAACTCTAAAGAACTATGTAGATAATAAACCCAATAGGTACAATTAATAGATAGCCACTTAGGCTTATAGCTAAAGATGTCATTCCTAGGGTTGCATGTTCCACAATAACATAAACACAATAATAGCAGATAGCATGTTCCAAATAGGTTTAACAATTACCAATCACACTCAACAACTAAATTAGTATGCATGTTGCATGATATGTATGCAGGTTAACCCAGTCAACCACATGCATTCCGGAAAGGGATGGACATCAAACGGATCAGCCCTAACACCAGCCACGGTGGAGCCATTTCGGCCCGCGTGCCTCTTACTCCAACAGGGGTAGTCAGATCAGTAGTAAACCCGTAGGTCTGCTACAAGAGACGTCTACAAACGCTCTTTCACGGCATTCCGGGTCTTATGACCATTTTGGAAACCGACGAGGTCCAGAGTACGTCCTGTGTTAATACCTCATTAATGTTGCATGTATGCAAAATGATTAGTCAAACAACGTCTCCGTCCTCACTCGACACGTCGCCACGTGTTCTAGGGAAGTTAAAGTCTCTAAAAGCTTACCCTAAGGTAAAGTCGATTCTGCGACCAAAAGACACACTTCATAACGACACATAGCTGCTCCAACAGCACCACAACAAACGCTGCTCCAACAGCACAATAACAAACGCTGCTCCAACAGCACAACAATAAACGCTGCTCCAACAGCACAACAACAAACGCTGCTCCAACAGCACAACAACAAACTCAACACTTGGATCCGACGACACTCCTCGTTTTTCCAAAACTATGATTTGACTTCCAATGCCTTCCTTCGAGGTTGTTATCATTACTTAAAGATTTTGAGGTTATTTAAGATCTTATGAATTTTCTTTATAAAATAGATTCCATTCTGTCTTATCGCAAGTCTTATACATTTTCAGGATCTCCCAATCCCAAGTCGCTTCCAGAGGATGTCTCGATCCACTAAACAAAATTAAGGCCCGAACCTCGTTCGTCCTATCAAACTTTCTCAAAACTCTCAAAATAAAATCGGCATGACCTGCCCGCTATTCTCACCATTCAGAATCTCAGATTCCAGTACAGAGCATATTTAAATCATCACAATCAACAACATGTCATATATCAATAAATCGTATCATAAACACTTAGCACTTAGCATATAAAGCATGCACCACACATCCTAGATTACCCACATTTACATAGCATGTAAGACAATCTCAAAAACATTCAGTAGATGAATCATCTACATTGTCAGCCGAAGCCTCAGAAAACATTTTCCAATCACACACAATTCCAGTGCATAAATAGTAAACAATGTCGAAACATCGACCCTAAGCATTAACTAGAGATTCAGTGAGAAGCCCTCACCTGAAAGTTCTCCAGAATGATCAACTAGTGCTTCCTCGCTCTCAAAGTGTTGGTCCTCGGGGAAATCCTCAAAAGCACCTTTACAATAAAATCACAGAATACTATGAGAATCTATCGGAAACTAAGCTATCGATACTTACTAAGGTTACTCGAAGTAATCTATACCCTAAGGTACGATAAACTAGCGCGAAAGACAAGTTTTCGGAAAAGGAAATTTTCCTCCTCCCCCCTAATAGGGCTCGGCCACATTGTGCAATTATGGGGCTCGATTTTTCTTCGATCAAACTTGGTTCCTATGCTTTCATAAGCCGTAACTAAGGGTATTCTGAACTCGGAAAAATTATCGGATCAAAAACTGTCGCAGGGGTATTTTGGTCATGATTTTTAACTTAGGATTTTTCAAAACTGAAATCCCAAAAATAAAATTTTGCAGGGACGTCACCAACGACGTTTATGACAACTAATCCTACTAGCACTAAGCTAAGGCGATAGTTTTCAGCCTAAAGGTTGAAGCTTTACACCAAAAACTCAAAAAATGGGTATTTTAGGCTCAAATTGATTCCGGCGGAATTCCGGCGACATAACGGAAAATCTAACCCGGCAGAAGTGATCTTGGGCGCATAAGGAAGAGGTTTAGAATCAGAAATGAAAGATTCAGGATAGTTTTGCAAAAACCCATAAACTATCCGCTCAGAAAACTCTACAGAAAAGCTATGGAAAAAGCGATCAGAGGTAAGGATTAGCGACTATACCTCGAAGCCTTGAAGTAGCAACTGATTGATCGACGATCAAGCAAACGATGAAGAAAAACTCTTCTTCCTTCTTCCTTGTTCTTGGCCGCGGTTTTGGGAGAGATAATGGAGGAGAATTTGTGTTTTTCTTCCTTTCTTTGCTATATATAAAGGTTGGAAATTCGCGAGAAAATGAAAGTTTCGCGAATCTGATTTTTCCGACTTCATTCTCCATGAATTAATAGATATGTTTTGGCAAAAGAGTTCCAAAACTATAAAGAGGTCTCCTTGTATTTTTGGCAACTAAAGCATAGTCGGTATAAAACTATTTTACCCGATAAGTTGCTTTTTGCATCGTATGTCGGAATGGAAAACTTCCTTCGGAAGAAAGATTGAAATCATCAAGAGAAATGGGTGTATGCGTGTGGAATATTCATTTGAAGCTCTGAATAGATAAAGTCCCCATAGTCGGGTGATTCTAGGGTTTTGAAATACCAGGGATTCGGTTTCGGCAAACTTCCGATGATTGGAATCGGACGTTCGTAGATCCTAGAGTTTCGCCTCGAAACGATTGTGATATATGGAAAAAGAGAAGTTCTAACATTTCTCTGAAGATTTTTGGAATTAACTGCCATCGTGCCTAAAAGTGAAAATTAGCTATATACTAGGGTTTCTGACCTAGGTTTAAGCGTAAAACGTTCGTGCTATAACTTTTATCGATCATAATGCAATCCTTGAACTTTTCCTGAACTTTCTCCTTCATAAATATATTTCATTTAATAAACTTTCGTTCAGGTTTCCCTTCACATTACATCAACCCTAATCGTGAATAAGAAGTTTATTCACTTAGCATAAACTTAAAAACTCGGGCCTTACATTACCCACTCAAATGGTTTTTCTTTCAAAATCCTACCCCTCCCATTTTTCAATGAAACATAACCATTTAAACAATATTAACAATGGTTTTAAACCTTTAACAACACTTTTCATCTTTCTAAAACTCAACATTATTCTCTCTCT
Source organism: Lotus japonicus (assembly GCF_012489685.1). Classification (NCBI taxonomy): domain Eukaryota; kingdom Viridiplantae; phylum Streptophyta; class Magnoliopsida; order Fabales; family Fabaceae; genus Lotus; species Lotus japonicus. Next base: position 37,111,168 of record NC_080042.1, read on the forward strand.
CTCTCCAATTTAACACTCAATTAACTTTAACCCACTACAATGGTTTTTCATTCAAAACCTACCCCGTCCCTTTTTAGATTGTACCCGATAAAAGAAGGAAATATTACTTTTATGATGTGTTTGTTTCTCGTGAAAATGGATGGAAGGAAGTGAAGTGGATGGATTATGGCTGGAAAATGGTGTTGCTATGTGTTTGGATGAGCGTGGAAAAGGTGGAAATGGATAAAACACATGTGGACCCATGATTTCAGAAATCTTCTCCAAGAAGGAGAGAAAATACAAATCCGATTCTTGAAGAGTACAAAATACAAATCCTATTCAGATTTTTTGTCATTACCCACCACATATGTCTTGAAGAGTACAAAATACAAATCAGAGTCGGATTTTTGGCCCGTTCTCAACTCAAACGAGTAATGATATATACACACCTCACTTTCTTTTCCATCTAATTTTCACTTATTTTTCTTCCTATATTTCTCAGCATTTCTTATAACAAGAAAAATCATATCATTAATTTCTCTCTCATTTCTACCTAATCTTAAAAAGTACAGGTAGAATTGATTTGCCAACTAAACATTATTCCATTCCAATTCAAACATTGGAGAAATGTGTTGTGATGTATTGTGAATAACCATTTAATTTTTATAGCGGATAATTATAACTAAGGTGATAATATGTTGTTTTGGCTAATACTTTATTTAAGTGAATACTCACCTCGATGATCGAAAGTGAAGAGCTCTCATTGGTGGATGACGAGAATCATTTCATAGGGTAGGGTGTATGGTAGATCTAGTTGTGAAAGCAATTGGAGCCGAAACGAATCTATTTGCGTCATGAGGTATATGCTTTATATGCTTTGCTTAAGAGCGAAGAGAGAGATAGAGAAGATATTGTAGATAAGGGAGAAAGTGTAGTAGATAGAAATAATTAAGAAATAAATTAGATTTAGAGATTGTTTGGTATCATAAAAAGTGAGGAAAGTTAGAAGAGAAAGAATGAGGAAAATAATACAAAAGAAAAAAAGTAAATATTCCACTAACACTTTTATCAACAAAAGACAAAATTTCATTCAACTTTTTAATGGTTAGAATAAGGGTACAATAGGAATCAAAATAAAATTACACCATCACCAGCACTTTCTTCGCAAAAGGAAGAGAGGAAAAAAAGTTGTTAGGCCCTACATTCGTTTAGGCTCTTTATCCTTCCATATTCGTTTCCCAGGTGATTTACTTTGATCTTTTATGGCCTCTTGGGCTCTGTATTATTTCCCAAACCGTTATGAAATTGTTCTCAACTTATTACGAGACCATAATATCCCGAGGCTTTGAAGTTTGTTAACATGCGAGACGCAAACACATTATAGGACGATTAACACATTGTACACTATTATTACCATGAACACATAAAACACACTAGAGTGAACTTTGTCTTAAATACATAAATGAAAATGGATAAACAAGAAATTACATTCCACTAAACACGTTAAACATAGACAGAACCCAGTGAACTTGTGAAGCTGCATTGCACTGAACATGCATATAAAACTGATTTTGCTATGAACATAAATGCGCTTACACATAAGAAAAGCTTTATTTTCGGCCGATTCCTCTAAGAGTTTCCTTGATGTCAATTAAATCATTACATATTTCATCCTGAGCCATCGTTAACTTTGACATAAGTACCTTGAGGTTAGATTCCATGTGATTATATTTTACAACCAAGGTATTATGGTGGACATCTTGGCTGCGCCTCAAAGTATCTACTTCTGCTTGCAAACGATCAAGGGCGGCATGGGAGGTCTCACCATCAGCTTGCAAACGATGAACGGCGGCAAAAGATGTATCACCATTAGCTTTCCCTCTACTATTAACCTTGGTTTGAATCGTGATATCTGGAACTTTAGGAACCCATTTCTTTGTTGTTTTCAGTTTTAAAGCTTGAAGAGTTGCTACTGTGATCTTCCTGTGATTATAGTCCCAAGTAGCTTTTGAATAATCAATTTCTTCCAAGTATTTGCACATCTCAGTTATCATGTAACCATAAGGCAGTAACCCTTTTTTGCTGCTCTTTAAAAACTTTTCAAACTCAGTATAGATAAGGTGTGGAAGATTGATTGGGGTATTGGACAACAGGTGATATAGGAGGAAGATATCTTGGTCATTCTGTACATCAAGGTTATTTGGTTATTGGCATAACAATGTTGGTAAGCAGATGGAATAGGAATCGGCCCCCCGGAACAAGGTTCGACGCCAGAGGTGCATCAACAACTCGATGACGACATAGCTACTTGCCCAGTGGGGATGGTAGACAACACCCTCCTCCAAACACTTGGTGGAGGCAGAAATAGTGAAAGGAATGACAAATAAACGCTTCCCTTGGACAAGACCAATAATACCACCATCCACCTTTTGGGCGGTTGACCAAAACTCGATGACGAAATCTCTGGCAATCCTTTTATTGTCTTTGTATGGAAAGTCAAAGAAATCCGTCCACCCGACACAATACATCATCGAGACAACATCTATTCTGAATTGTTGCATATCCCTTAGACTCACCACAGTGTTTGGAAAGACAACAACATCCAAAGTAGTTTTTGACATATGAATGACCTCCGAAGCACAAGTTTGGTTACTCATTTGATTGTTTAGCCATAATTGGTAAATATGATGAACAAGTGACATGCGATATATAAGGTGAGTTTCAGTATTTATGTGGATGTAAACAAGAACTACGGAAGGGAAATAAACAATTAAATAGTTCAAATCAAGAGTTTTGAGATCCGTGGACATGTTCTCGAGACATGTGGCCTCGTGAAAGAAGTAAGAAGAAGTGACGTAAAGAATAGCAATAAAAAAACTTTATATCTTCAACCCGTTTTCAGATGACCACTATTTTTCTATTAAAGGTGATGCTACCCACTTGTGTTTTCTTGCTGAAAAGGACAGTACACGGACATTACTATTGGAGACATTCTGTATGGAGATCTCTGCACCAGTAGTTGGTTCTGAGTGCCCGCACATGGATGGATTTTGCGTATTTTTGGTTGAACCCGAAAAGGTATGTCACATTCGAACGACAATAGACGTACTGCACTTACGAGTTGTGGACCGCTTGACATGATCCCGTACGTATCTCGTTGTTAGTACATGTAGTACGAGTAAATAGTACTCCCTCCGTTCCTTTTTAAGTGTCGTTTTAAAACATTTTTTTTGTTCCTATTTAACTGTCGTTTTGATGTTTTAGGTTCCATCTTGTCAATTATACCCTTACTTTTTCAATAACTCCACTTCACATTTTTCATAAAATTCTTCATTCTTAATAACTATGAAGACCTTTTTGACTTTATGATTGGGTGAGAGTGGTAGGTGGTTTAATGATATGAGAGAGTGGAAAAAAAAACTAACAATCCACTATCTTGGTTGGAGAGATTTATGACTTTATGATTGGGATGTGAGATGGTATAATGGGAAAAACAACTCTAATAACCAACTATCTTGGTTGGAGAGCTTTATGATAAAACGACACTTAAAAAGGAACGGAGGGAGTAGGACCTAAAATATTGACCATTTACAATGGTGTGTTGAAAGGAGAAGAATTTCTTGTTGAAAGGGGAAAAATTTGGTGTTGAATGGGTGCAATGATTTATTGAAGAGTATTGAAAGATGATGTGGTGGGGAGAGGTGATTAAAAATCTCAACGTATTGAATCTACCAAGGCTGGGACACGTGGCGCTTCTTAGTGGTATCGCGCAGAGAGAAAGTTTTTCATTGCACTCAATTATTTTAACCAAAATTCAATTTGAACTCAATTTTTTCTCTATAAATAGAGACTTGTTTCGTTTGATTTGGAAAAAAAAAAACTAAGTTTTTCACTATTATCATTATCTTTCTATTAGCTTTTGTTTTGAATTAAATCCCAACAATTAGCCATTTTCCAACTAATAACTCTCTCTTCTAACTTACCTCATATGTTCCTAAATGTAAGAACTAAATCACCAACGCACACCCCTTAAGAAAGTTTGGTAATCTAGTTTTTACATTATATTAGTTCTAAAATTTTATGAAATTTCCACAATTGTCCTCCACATATTTTTTTTAATCTCGTTCTATCATTAGTCTATTTTCAGTTTGCGACAACTCTTTAGTTATGTTTTGTTGGGTACCACATCTCTTTATTTCAATGTAATACCTATGCATTTTTTTAATAAATTGGGAAACAAACCTAGGGATTTATACCACTAGAAGGTGGAATGCATATAAAAAAATTTAAATTTTTTTTGTAGATTCACTTGATTGTATTCAGCAGTAGAAGAATTGAGAGTTTCTCAAAAAATTTGGAATTCAAATTTGCCCGAAAAAATAATTCACATGACATATTTGGCGAACAATATTGCAAAAAAATATATATATATATGCACTCCCGAAATTAGCTTTTGGCACATAAATATTTCTTTTTTAACGTAATTGCCTTTGAAAATGCAAATCAGAATTAATCTTCCAATTAATTTGCAATAAATATTCAAAATGCAAATCTGAGTCAATTGTATTTATGTGTAGTGTATGTTCTTCAAAATGTTGAAAAAGAGAGATTTCAATTTATGTGATGCATTTAAAAAAACAAAATTAAATAAGGGTAAAATTGTGAAAAAATTATTAATAAGTTACAAAATTATATCTGGTTCTTATAAAAAGAATCAAATATCACCTCATACTTGACCTTTACATATAGGAACGGAGGTAGTATAATATATATATTTCCTCCTTCCTCCCCTAACTCTCTCTTCCCCGTATCTCTTTACCCAAATCTCTCTCTACCAAACAATGCATTAATGCTACCCCGCAAATATTTTTTGTTTTTATTTACGTCTATATATAAATACACGCATGCCACTAACAAACCCATAACAACACAAGACGAGCCATTATCACCAACCAGCTTCGATGAGAACTAAGTTCTGCATTTGAGGTAGACGTTAACCTCTCCAGTTCCTTTTTTTTTTCTTCCTATTATTGTGCATTTCTCTAAATGGATTCTTTAAACCTTTATTGCTTATAACTTTTATTTAAGGGTTTCCAAATTTAATTATGGCGGATTTCGTCTCTCTTGGTGAACGTCGGCGAGACCGGAAGAGCTCCAACCAATATACTCCAGATGATTCCGAGTACGAGGAGTGGGACATAAAGGATGACAACTGCTGGAGTGTTACTCTGACAACCTGCCAAGCAACTGGCAATCAGGTCCTGGTGCGTGTTAATGCTTTGAAACCAAACTATTTAAATTTGTCAATCCCCCTGTTTGCATGCTTTGGTCTTCTAATATTTATATTATCTATAGAATATCCCAGCGTCCATAGTGGAGGCACATTTTCAAAACAAGCCTGAACAGATCGATGTCTATGCTGATGTGCAACATCTTTCCGGATTTTCACCCGTTGAAATTACAATTAGACAATGGTCGCTGGTTTTCGACTCCAAAAATCACAGAAAAGCAATGTTGGGGACAGGTTGAAGGTATGAAAAACGGTAGAAAGGGGGGGGTTTGAATAACGTTTTCAAATAAAAACTTCCACCTTAAATATTTTGACAAATCTTTTCGAGAACTAAGTGCTAAAGGTAAGAGATAGAAAAGCACACAAGGATTTTTATCCTGGTTCACTTGATAAATCCCTCAAGCTAATCCAGTCCACCCGTCAAGGTGATTTCTTCCTTCTTAGAATGAAGGCAATCCACTAATCAGGTAAAGTGTTACAACTGCACTTGAAACCTACAAGTGACTAACAATTACACTGACTTAGCTCACACTAAGATTCACTCTCTTAGTCTTCTCTAGGATCCGATCAACCTTGATCTCCTAAAGGAACTAAACAAACTGTTTAATCAAGGAATGTTTACAAGAGATTTGCTTCTGAAAAGCTAATAGTAAACACAATGAAATTCAAGATGAAAGAATGCTTGAAGGTTTTTGAATATAGCTTGCGCGTGTGTAATTCTTCCAACCGCATCTTTCAAACTTCAGCCTCTATTTATACTCCAAGGATTAGGGTTTGAACGCTGCATGGAAATGCTACCGTTGGAGGGCAGTTCTGGAAATTCCAGCTTCTGCTGTGGCTGAGAACGTTAGGTAGGTCGTCATGATAGTACATATGCTTTTGTACTTGGATAGCGACTTGACCTTTAAACCTAGGAGACTTTTGATCAGGGGAATGCTTCATGTTGGAACTTGTGAAGCCGGTTGATCAGAGTCAGAGGGAAAGCACAGATCCTCTGATCGTTGTATCTTCTGATTCTGAACTCAGAGGGAAGTACATGGTCTTCAGAGTTTCTTGCTTTTGGACATCAGAGTTTCCACTATTCAGCTTCTGGATCTTCAGAGTCTTGTACACCATCAGAACATCTGAACCTTCAGAGTTTTTTGGTTGTCAGATCTTCTGGATCATCAGAGCTTCAAGTGAGCTGAGTCCTTATTAGAGCTTGATTTACTTCAAATCTTCTGAAGCTTTTCTACTGTTCATAGTGAACATAGATGTTGCTAAAGCGTTGCTTGGGTCACTCTTTATGCACAGTGCTTCTGATTTGTGTGAGATTGAATAGAGGTTAGAGCCTGTAAATAGCACACTCAGAAAAACACGTTAGAGTACCATAATTGTTCATATCAAAAGGTTAACTTGTAATCATCAAAACATAGAGTTGTACTACTAGATCAAAACTTGATCTTACAATCTCCCCCTTTTTGATGATGACAAAACTAAGATTTTTGATGAACAATTCTTAAACAATAATCTGAATTCACTCAGAGTTTAGGGATATAAAGTAAGACTTATCCTGATGTAAGTAGTTTATCCTGCTCATTCTGAAATCAGGTCACTGCTTGATTCTGAGCTTAGCTCCCCCTGAATCTAATACTTGATGAAAACGTTAGTAAAAGTCTAGATTCTGAGCTAAATAATATAAGAGTTCAGAGTGAAAAACTTATGACATAGATGAATTAGAATAATCAGAGCGCATAAGTATTCAGAGTCAACGGACAAGGTATCAGAGTCTTGGGTATCAGAGTCAAACTAAAATCACTTCAGAAGAAGTGAAAGGTATTCCTTGTATTTGCCCAGTGACACATCTATGGTCATAAAGGTGGAACTCTTAAATTCTCCAAAAGAAAAATAAGTCGCACTAACACAGCTTACACATCAAAAACTGGGTGTACTCCCCCTTTTTGTCATAAGCAAAAAGTATGGGGTGTGAAAAACTTAGTTTGAAGTACAAGGTACTCCCCCTTAGAGAAAGTCTAAGTTTAAGAAAATGGAGAAATAAACGATGCATGAATGAGAGTTACGCGACGTAAAGCATGGAATTAATGCAGGAGAAGAACGTTTACCACCGACCACGGGAGTAAAGAGAAACTGTAGGAGCAATAACTTCCAAGGAGAAAATGAAGCTTATAAAAAGCGAGTTAGAGGAGGGTAAGCTTCACAACTCGATCAATACCAAAAAAAATGGCATCAAACATGAGAGCACTGGAAGAGCTCAGAAGGAAGGCCTTCAAAGAAGACTTGTTCTTGAACATAAGGCATCCAGAGGGTACAGAGACTATTCCAGAGCTGACGAGGACACTGCTTGAGGAGGACCTTCGTCCAGAGCTGAAGAACGATTTGAAGGAATTTCTTGCCTTCGTGGAAGAAATTCAAGAACTCAGCCAGCTTGAGCTGAGTCTACTGGAAGAGAAGGACATGATAGAAAAGAAGCTCAAGACAACAGAAGATATTCTGGAGAGGAATGAGCTGATCGTCAATCTCAACAACATCCAGTATTCACTGGATCGTCTGGAGAGGGAGAGGTCAGAGCAGCGCCAAGAATGCAGAAGAATGAGGAGGGATCCACCATTCTAGAGTTTAGGAAAAGGAATTGTATGATGTAAACATATAATGATTATGAATAAAGAAAATTTTTGCAAACACATGTGACAAATATATATATATATATGTATAGATAATCACAAACGAACAAAGCAGAATAACTAAAGTAACTTAAAGAAAATAAACAGAGATTAAGATAAAACGAAGTTAAGAAGGAAAAAAAAACGAAGAGATCCTAAGACTAGGGTTTATCAGAGCGACGCAGAAGTTCCATCATCATTTGCTTCATATCCATCAGCAGAGACTCATGAGTATCAAGACGTTGTTCCATGATGTCGAGTCTGGATGAGCTAGTCTGTGTAGAGCTAGAAGGAACATTCTGAGCAGCTTGATGAGCTGGAATGGAAGCAGAAGCAACAGGAGTAAAAACCACGGGTGCAAGTGCTTGGCATCTAAGGGCTTCAACTTCAGCTTCAAGTCTAATCTTGCTTGTTCAGCTTGAGCTGCTGCTTGACGTGCAGCTTCCTCTGCTTGCTCTTGCTTTCTTCTGGCCTCTTCAACAGCTTCAAGTAGCTTATGTCTCTGTTTTTGTTCATGAAGAGCCACTCTTCTTACAAACCTCTGCTTTGCAGCCTTGATCCTCTGATCCCTTTCTGCAGTCAGATGCTGCATCATAATTGGAACCTGAGCTACTAGCCAAGTACTCAGACTATTCCACTCTTCAGCCACAGAATCAGCATTCTCACTCAGGTCAGTGTGACCTTGCACGTTGCGGAGCATCAAAGAAGCTTCACGATTAAAAACATTGATGCACTCAGAGAGAGATGTGGGTCTGAGGTAAGTGTAGGGAACTATGGAGAGGTTGGTTTCTGGAGAGGTTGGGTGATTGCTACTGTTAGCTTCAGAGGCACCTTGAGGAGAGCCAATGTCAAAGGTTTGAACATGTGGTTCAGAGGCTCCAAGGTGTGGTTCAGAAGTTTCAACCAGAGGATGGGGTGACCTAACCGAAGAGTGGTTAGACACAGAGTGTTCTGGTTCTGGTTTAACCGGCTCTTGTTGGACAGGGTCAGGTTGAGCTTGTTGAGCCAAAGGATCTGCCTCATGGAGAGGGTTAGCAAAGATAGGTTCATATGGGTCAACTAGACGTTCAGGTCTAGGTCCAGGATATCGCCTAGGGCTTGGACAGGTGAGGTAATACTCTGGGACGGCATATACTTTTTCTTTTCTGACCTCCATGAACTTACGAATTGATTCAGAGTTATTGGAAGGGGAGGAGTCAGCAACATTGGTTGGGAATGATACAGGAGTATAGACACTGGAAGAGTCTGTATCAGTGGTTCTGGCAGCTGTAAGGCCCAAGTTTAACGCTTTGGATAAGTGAATAAAATAAAAGAGTTATTTGATTAAGATAAATTTGGGAAGGAAAAAGGTTCAGGAAAAGTCCAAGAATTTATCGAAAAACCGAAAGAGTTATAGCACGACTAACATACGCTTAATCCTAGGTCAAAGGTATTAGTGAATAGTTAATTTACGCTTTAGGACACGATGGAAACTAATTCCAAAAATCCTCAGAGAAATGTTAGAACTTCTCTTTTCCGTCCTTAAACAATCATTTCGATGCGAAATCCTGGAAAGTACGAACGTCAAATTCCAATTCTCGGAAGTTTGCCGAAACGGAATCCCTGATAGTTCGAGAAAACCTAAGATCGACAGACGATGAAGACTTTTTCTATTCGGAGCTGCAAAAGAAGATTCCACCCGCGATCTCCTATTTCTCTCATCATTCCTAATCTTTCTTCAGAAGGAAGTTTTCTCATCCGACGATCACTGCAAAAAGTAGTTTTTCGGGATAATCCGACTTACACCGACTTATGCCGATTTTGGATCTTTTGGTTTAATTCCAAGAATCCTGTTTTGAGTTCTGGAATTCTGTCGCCAGAACCTATCTTAGAATGCGCAGAGGAACGCGCAGGAAAAATCGGAATCGCAAAAAAATCTTTTTCCGCTTTTTCCAAAACCTATAAATAGCTTGAAAATTAGATTTTTTCAAAAAAATACCCATTTCCCTGTAAGATCAAGTTTTGATCTAGTAGTACAACTCTATGTTTTGATGATTACAAGTTAACCTTTTGATATGAACAATTGTGGTACTCTAACGTGTTTTTCTGAGTGTGCTATTTACAGGCTCTGACCTCAACTCAATCTCACACAAATCAGAAGCACTGTGTATAAAGGGTAACCCAAGCAACGCTTTCGCATTCACCATGTTCAGTATGAACAGTGGAAAAGCTTCAGAAGTTCTGAAGCTATACAAACTCTGATGTGGACTCAGTCGCTAGAAGCTCTGAAGATCCAGAAGTTCTGATAACCAAGAAACACTGAAGGTTCAGATGTTCTGATGGTGTAGAAGACTCTGAAGATCCAGAAGTTCTGATAACCAAGAAACACTGAAGGTTAAGATGTTCTGATGGTGTAGAAGACTCTGAAGATCCAGAAGCTGAATAGTGGAAACTCTGAAGTCCAGAAGCAAGAAACTCTGAAGGCCATGTTCTTCCCTCTGAGTTCAGAATCAGAAGATACAATGGTCAGAGGATCTGTGCTTTCCCTCTGACTCTGATCAACCGGCTTCACAAGTTCTAATATGAAGTATTCCCCTGATCAGAAGTCTCCTAGGTTAAAAGGTCAAGTCGCTATCCAAGTACAAAAGCAAGTGTACCTTCCTGACGACCTACCTAACGTTCTCAGCCACAGCAGAAGCTGGATTTTCCAGAACTGCCCTCCAACGGTAGCATTTCCCATGCAACGCTCAACCCCAATCCTTGGAGTATATATAGAGGCTGAAGATTGAAAGAAGCGGCTAGAAGAAGAGAAAGAAACACATATACGCGCAAGACATATTCAAAATATTCTAAGCTTTCTTTCATCTGAAATTCATTGTGTTTACTATTAGCTTTTTAGAAGCAAATCTCTTGTAAACAATTCTTTGATAAACAGTTTGTTTAGTTCCTTTAGGAGATCAAGGTTGATCGGATCCTAGAGAAGACTAAGAGAGTGAATCTTAGTGTGAGCTAAGTCAGTGTAATTGTTAGTCACTTGTAGGTTTCAAGTGCAGTTGTAACTCTTACCTGATTAGTGGATTGCCTTCATTCTAAGAAGGAAGAAATCACCTTAACGGGTGGACTGGAGTAGCTTGAGTGATTTATCAAGTGAACCAGGATAAAATCCTTGTGTGCTTTTCTATCTCTTATCTTTAGCACTTAAGTTCTCGAAAGATTTGTCAAAATCTTTAAGGTGGAAGTTTTGTTCTGAAAACGTTATTCAAACCCCCCCCTTTCTACCGTTTTTCATACCTTCAATTGGTATCAGAGCGCAAGTTCTGATTACCACACCTAACAGTGTTCAGTGATCCGGGCCGGTGTGAAAAACAATGGCTGCCACCACCAGTGAAACTCAAAGAGATGGTTACAACGCAAAGCCTCCTATGTTCGATGGTCAAAGGTTCGAATATTGGAAAGATAGACTGGAAAGTTTCTTTCTGGGTTTCGATGCAGATCTCTGGGATATTATTGTGGATGGCTATGAGCGTCCAGTTGATGCAGATGGCAAGAAGATCCCAAGGTCAGAGATGACTGCAGATCAAAAGAAGCTGTACTCACAACATCACAAAGCAAGAGCAATTCTTCTAAGTGCTATTTCCTATGAGGAGTACCAGAAGATTACAGATCGTGAGTTTGCTAAAGGCATTTTTGAATCTCTGAAGATGTCTCATGAAGGAAACAAGAAAGTCAAAGAATCAAAGGCATTGTCTTTGATCCAAAAGTATGAATCCTTCATCATGGAGCCAAATGAGTCCATTGAAGAAATGTTCTCCAGATTTCAATTGCTTGTAGCTGGCATACGACCTCTCAACAAGAGCTACACAACAAAAGATCATGTCATAAGGGTCATCAGGTGTCTTCCTGAAAGTTGGATGCCTTTGGTGACTTCAATAGAGCTCACGAGAGACGTTGAGAATATGAGTTTAGAAGAACTCATCAGCATTTTGAAATGCCATGAGCTGAAACGCTCAGAGATGCAAGATCTGAGGAAAAAGTCCATAGCCTTGAAATCCAAATCTGAAAAGGCTAAGGTTGAGAAGTCAAAGGCTCTTCAAGCTGAAGAAGAAGAATCTGAAGAAGCATCAGAAGATTCTGATGAAGATGAGCTGACTCTGATCTCTAAGAGACTCAACCGCATCTGGAAGCACAGGCAGAGCAAGTTCAAAGGCTCTGGAAAGGCAAAAGGAAAGTATGAGTCCTCAGGCCAGAAGAAGTCTTCAATCAAGGAAGTCACATGTTTTGAGTGCAAAGAATCTGGGCACTACAAAAGTGATTGTCCAAAGTTGAAGAAAGACAAGAAGCCAAAGAAGCACTTCAAGACGAAGAAGAGTCTGATGGTGACATTTGATGAATCAGAGTCAGAGGATGTTGACTCTGATGGTGAAGTCCAAGGACTCATGGCAATTGTCAAAGACAAGGAAGCAGAGTCAAAGGAAGCTGTTGACTCTGACTCAGAATCAGAAGGAGATCCTAACTCAGACGATGAAAATGAGATATCCTTGATAGCTCCACTGAAACACCAATCATGGTATCTGGACAGTGGATGCTCGCGTCACATGACGGGAGAAAAGCGTATGTTCCGAGAGCTGAAACTTAAGCCTGGAGGCGAAGTTGGCTTCGGAGGAAATGAAAAGGGTAAAATTGTTGGTACTGGTACTATTTGTGTAGATAGTAGTCCATGCATTGATAATGTTTTATTGGTAGACGGCTTAACACATAACTTATTGTCTATAAGTCAATTAGCTGACAAGGGTTATGATGTTATATTCAATCAAAAGTCCTGCCGGGCTGTAAGTCAGATCGATGGCTCTGTTCTGTTTAACAGCAAGAGGAAGAACAACATTTATAAGATCAGATTATCTGAGTTGGAGGCTCAGAATGTGAAGTGCCTTCTGTCTGTTGATGAAGAGCAGTGGGTATGGCATAGACGGTTAGGGCATGCCAGTATGAGAAAGATTTCTCAGCTGAGCAAGCTAAATCTTGTCAGGGGCTTACCCAATCTGAAGTTCGCTTCAGACGCTCTTTGTGAAGCATGTCAGAAAGGCAAATTCACAAAAGTCCCTATCAAGGCAAAGAATGTTGTCTCAACCTCAAGGCCGTTGGAACTTCTGCATATAGACCTTTTTGGACCAGTGAAAACTGAGTCTATAGGTGGCAAGAGATATGGGATGGTTATCGTTGATGACTATAGCCGCTGGACATGGGTAAAGTTTCTAACCCGCAAGGATGAGTCTCATGCTGTGTTCTCTACCTTCATTGCTCAAGTGCAAAACGAGAAGGCTTGTAGGATTGTGCGTGTCAGAAGTGACCATGGTGGAGAGTTTGAGAATGACAAGTTTGAGAGTCTGTTTGATTCCTATGGAATTGCACATGATTTCTCTTGTCCCAGAACTCCTCAACAAAATGGTGTTGTTGAGAGGAAGAACAGAACTCTTCAGGAGATGGCTAGAACCATGCTCCAAGAAACTGGCATGGCTAAGCACTTTTGGGCAGAGGCAGTAAATACAGCATGTTACATTCAGAACAGAATCTCTGTGAGACCAATTCTGAATAAGACTCCTTATGAATTGTGGAAGAACATAAAACCCAACATTTCTTATTTTCATCCTTTTGGCTGTGTTTGTTATGTTCTCAATACTAAGGATAGATTGCATAAATTTGATGCTAAGTCTTCTAAGTGTCTATTACTTGGTTATTCTGATAGATCTAAAGGTTTTAGATTTTATAATACTGATGCCAAGACTATTGAAGAATCTATTCATGTTAGATTTGATGATAAGCTTGACTCTGACCAGTCAAAGCTAGTTGAAAAGTTTGCAGATTTAAGCATTAATGTTTCTGACAAAGGCAAAGCTCCAGAGGAAGTTGAGCCAGAGGAAGATGAACCAGAGGAAGAAGCTGGTCCCTCTAACTCACAAACTCTGAAGAAGAGCAGAATCACTGCAGCTCACCCTAAGGAATTGATTCTGGGCAACAAAGATGAACCAGTCAGAACCAGATCTGCCTTCAGACCCTCTGAAGAGACCTTGCTGAGTCTGAAAGGATTGGTGTCCTTAATTGAACCCAAGTCCATAGATGAAGCTCTTCAGGACAAGGATTGGATTCTGGCCATGGAAGAAGAATTAAATCAATTCTCCAAGAACGATGTTTGGAGCTTAGTGAAGAAGCCTAAGAATGTCCATGTTATTGGAACGAAATGGGTATTCAGAAACAAGCTAAATGAGAAAGGAGATGTAGTCAGAAACAAGGCAAGGCTAGTTGCTCAAGGCTACAGCCAGCAGGAAGGAATAGACTACACTGAAACATTTGCTCCGGTAGCAAGACTGGAGGCAATCAGACTGTTGATCTCCTTCTCAGTAAATCACAACATAGTTCTACATCAGATGGACGTAAAGAGTGCCTTCCTAAATGGTTATATCTCAGAGGAAGTCTATGTTCATCAACCCCCAGGTTTTGAAGATGAAAAGAAACCAGATCATGTGTTCAAATTGAAGAAATCACTCTACGGTCTGAAGCAAGCTCCCAGAGCATGGTATGAGAGACTTAGCTCATTCCTTCTGGAGAATGAGTTTGTAAGGGGTAAAGTAGATACAACTCTTTTTTGCAAGACTTATAAAGATGATATCTTAATTGTGCAAATTTATGTTGATGATATTATATTTGGTTCTGCTAATCAATCTCTATGCAAAGAATTTTCTGAGATGATGCGGGCTGAATTTGAGATGAGTATGATGGGAGAATTAAAGTACTTTCTGGGAATACAAGTTGATCAAACACCAGAAGGAACTTATATCCATCAGAGCAAGTACACTAAAGAACTTCTGAAGAAGTTCAATATGCTGGAATCTACAGTGGCCAAGACTCCAATGCATCCTACATGCATTTTTGAGAAAGAAGATAAAAGTGGTAAAGTATGTCAGAAGCTCTATCGTGGAATGATAGGTTCACTTCTATACTTAACTGCATCTAGGCCAGACATATTATTTAGTGTTCACTTATGTGCTCGTTTCCAATCAGATCCAAGGGAAACCCACTTAACTGCTGTTAAGAGGATCCTAAGGTATCTGAAAGGCACCACTAACCTTGGCTTGATGTATAAGAAAACATCAGAGTATAAGCTTTCAGGTTATTGTGATGCTGATTATGCTGGAGATAGAACAGAGAGAAAAAGTACTTCTGGAAATTGTCAATTTCTGGGAAGCAATCTAGTCTCATGGGCAAGCAAGAGGCAATCAACCATTGATGAGGACAAGGACAAGGACAAGGGTCATGGAGCACTAAAAGGACTTGGAGGACCAATGACAAGGGCTAGAGCTAAAAAGGCCAAAGAGACTCTTCAGCAAGTAGTGGCAACCATTCTTGAAGACAAAGTGGTAGAAGAGATGGAACCAAAAATCATGATGATCATTCAGGCCCAAGAAGAAGAGCCAGCCCACGCATAGGGGCTGCCATGTGATGTTTTGTTTTATTTTATTTCAATAAAAATGCAAAGGACCAATTGAATAAGTTGGATCCAAATGCATTATGTAGCTGAATTTTATTTTAGTGTGTTTAATCCACTTCAAGTGGTGTGTGTTTGCATGTGGCGCATGAAGGGCTTAAAGGGAGGGATCCATTCCTTTCTTAAAACTCTTTGAATGTGTTTGAATTTCAATAAGTTCTGAATGGAGGAGTTACATCAGCAAAGTAAAAGGATTGAAGAGCTTTCAAAGGCAAGAATGGAGTTACAAAGACAAGGAAATTAAGTGCATAAAGAGCATTGAATGCTATGTTCCCTGGTCAGAATAACAATCAAGAAAGGGAGTTACATGAAGCAATCAGCCACTAAAAACACGTTCAGGGCTGAAGCATATCACGATCTTCCTCTTTTAATTTGTAACTCCTAGCCTAGGATTCTTCTAGAGAAATTACACCTCATCATTTTTTTGTAACTAGGCTGAATTTCCTTCTTCTTTATAAGGACCACTCCTTCAATGTAATAGACAGATTATGAATGAATTAGTATTTTTTTTCTGAGTGATTCAGATTTGTGAGAGTGATTCTCATAGTTCTTGAGTGATTCAAGAATTAGGCTTATCAAGGGTTTGCCACCACCTTTGTGTGAAGTCTTCATCTTCCATTTCACTAAAACTTCCCCTCTTTTCTGTCCATTTCCCTTCTATCACGAAATTCTTCTTCTTCTTTCTCACATTTCAGAGTTCTCATCATCCAAGATCAATCCTAGACGATCCATTTCAGCCCTTGCATCAACTTGGGGCGTATCATTTGGTAATCAGAGCTCCGGTTCTAGGATTTTGGTTTCTTTTCTTATCTGGAATTTTGGTTAGCAACTCTTTGTCATTTCTTGTTTCCTTGATTTTAGTTTTTGTTTCTTTTGGCTGAACCATTGCAAAAGTTAAGCCTTGTTAATTGTTCAGAATCAAAAACAAATTACAAAACGAAAATTCGAAAAAAAAAACGAAAATTCAAAAAAAAAAAAAGGCTGAATGGTTCTTGTTTAATTAGCCAAATTCAATTGTTCAAGGTAATTTTGTTGCTAGCATTCCAATTTATTTTCTTCTTTCTGTTTGTTCTTGAATTCTTCTTTAGTCTCTAAATATTTTGAGTCCTTTCCATTTCTGTGGTGATTTGTCTTGTCTTCTTTTGTTTCATATTCTAAAGTCTATTCTAATCTGTGTGACTCTACACAAATTTGGTGGCATAATTCTTTGTGTGTCTTAACTTTGATTTACTCAAGAGATTGTGAGAATTTTTGAGTGGAAAAAGGCAAGAGTGCACATCATAGAAAAGCCAATTTGAGGGAAACACGAGAGAAGTGAGGTAAACACTAACATTTGTTTGTTCTACTTGAATCTTTTCATTTGTCAAAGATGTCAGGAGAAGAGGAGGAGCAACCAGCAGTGCAACTTTCGACCATCGAAATGCGGGCTCTTACACAACATCTGGAAAACTTAATGAGGAGGCAAACTGAAGAGATCCACGAAAGGCTGGATCAAATGGAGAACCGGAACAATAGTGACAGTGAAGGCGGGAGGCCACGACGAATTCGTGAAAATCCTAGACCTGCTCGGATTGAGGGAGTCAAATTCCAAATTCCTCCTTTTAAGGGAAAGAGTGATCCAGAGGCATACTTGGAGTGGGAACTCAAAATAGAGCATGTCTTTGCTTGCAACAACTATGAGGAGGACCAAAAGGTGAAACTTGCAGCTGCTCACTTTTCAGACTATGCTCTTGTTTGGTGGAATAAGTTTGCAAAAGAGAGATTGAGAAATGAGGAGCCAGCGGTGGAAACATGGGCTGAAATGAAACGAATCATGAGGAAAAGATATGTCCCTTCAAGCCATGCTAGGGATGTAAAATTTAAACTTCAAAAACTTACCCAAGGCAGCAAGAGTGTTGAGGAGTATTACAAAGAACTTGAGGTGCTTATGTTGCAAGCCAATCTTGAGGAGGATGAAGAGGTAACCATGATTCGATTTATTAATGGTTTATCTAATGATGTTAGAGATATTGTAGAACTTCAGGAATATGTAGACATGGAAGAATTGCTGCACAAGGCCACTAAAGTTGAGCAACAACTCAAAAGGAAAGGGCTTGCAAGGAAGAGTTCTACCAATTCCAATTCATCTTGGAGAGACAGAATGAAAGATGAAGGGCCGAGCACCCTTAGCAAACCAGCCACCAAACCACAAGCTTCAGCTTCTTCAAAACCTCTTGAACAACCATCCAAAAAGAGCAAAGAGGTCAAGTGCTTCAAATGCCAAGGTATGGGACATTATGCTTATGAATGTGCCTCCAAAAAGACCATGATTCTTAAGGATGATGGAGACTACACCAGTGAGTCCGAAGGAGAACAAAGTGAAGAAGAAGAGGAGGCAGCCATGAATGGTGAACTGTTGATGATCCGGAGAATGCTTGGTAGCCAACAAAAGCCAAAGAAAGAAAGCCAAAGAGAGAATATCTTTCACACAAGATGTTCTGTCAATGGGCAGATTTGCTTGATGATTGTTGATGGCGGGAGCTGTACTAATGTGGCTAGTGAAAGAATGGTGGAGAAGCTGAACCTGGTCACAAAACCACATCCTTGGCCATACAAACTTCAATGGCTCAGCCACTATGGAGAAATACAAGTAAGTAAGCAAGTTGAAGTTGACTTTTCCATTGGCAAATACAGGGATAAGGTTCTTTGTGATGTTGTTCCCATGGAGGCTAGTCACATACTGTTGGGAAGACCATGGCAATATGACACCAACTCTGATCATAATGGCAGCACCAACAAGATCTCATTCCAACATCATGGCCAGAAAATTACGCTCAAACCTTTGAGCCCTAGGGAGGTGCGTGAGGATCAAAAGAAAATGAGAGAAAAGATTGAACAAGAGAGAAAAGAAAAGAGTGAGACACTTGAGAGAAAGCAAAAAGAAAAGAGTGAAACACTTGAGAGAGAGCAAAAAGAAAAGAGTGAAATACTTGAGAGAAAAGAAATTTGTTTGATCAAAAAGAGAGAGGTGAAAAGGATGATAGCTTCAAAACAGATCCTATACTTGATGTTTTGCAAAAATCAGATTTTGAACACTAACACTTTTGAAAATTTTGAACTGCCGTCTAGTGTTAAATCTCTTTTGCAGGATTATGAGGATGTGTTTCCAACAAGTGTTCCAAGTGGTCTACCACCACTGAGAGGAATTGAGCATCAAATTGATCTCATTCCGGGAGCTTCTTTGCCTAATAGGCCAGCATATAGAAGCAACCCACAAGAAACCACTGAAATTCAAAGACAAGTGGAAGAACTCTTGAACAAAGGGTGGGTAAGAAATAGCATGAGTCCTTGTGCTGTACCGGTGATTTTGGTACCAAAGAAAGATGGGACTTGGAGAATGTGCTCTGATTGTAGAGCCTTGAATAACATCACCATTAAGTATAGGCACCCTATTCCTAGACTTGATGATTTGCTTGATGAATTGCATGGAGCATGTTATTTTTCTAAAATTGATTTGAAAAGTGGTTACAATCAGATAAGGATTAAAGAAGGGGATGAATGGAAAACTGCTTTCAAAACTAAATATGGTTTGTATGAATGGTTGGTTATGCCTTTTGGTTTAACTAATGCACCTAGTACTTTTATGAGACTAATGAACCATGTTTTGAGGGAATTCATTGGGAAATTTGTGGTTGTGTACTTTGATGATATTTTGGTCTATAGCACTACTCTTGAGCTGCATGTTGAGCACTTAAGATCCGTCTTGAGTATGCTTAGAAAGGAACAATTGTTTGCCAATCTTGAGAAATGCACTTTTTGCACTGACCATGTTGTGTTTCTTGGTTTTGTTGTGAGTTCGAAAGGAGTGCAGGTTGATGAGGAAAAGATCAAAGCCATTCAAGAGTGGCCCACTCCTAAATCCGTGGGTGATGTAAGAAGTTTTCATGGCTTGGCCAGTTTCTACAGGAGGTTTGTAAAGGACTTTAGTACCTTGGCAGCACCCCTAAATGAAGTGGTGAAAAAGAATGTGGGTTTTCATTGGGGAAAGAATCAAGAAGAGGCCTTTGCTGCCCTAAAGCATAAGCTTACCCATGCACCTATACTTGCTTTACCTAACTTTGCTAAATCTTTTGAACTTGAATGTGATGCTTCAAATGTAGGTATTGGTGCTGTGTTGCTTCAAGAAGGCCACCCAATTGCTTATTTTAGTGAAAAGTTAAGCGGAGCTGCCCTTAACTATTCTACTTATGATAAGGAATTGTATGCTTTGGTGAGAGCTTTGAAGACTTGGCAGCATTATCTTTTGCCCAAGGAATTCGTGATTCAGAGTGATCATGAGTCGCTGAAATACTTGAAGGGGCAAGGTAAGTTGAACAAAAGGCATGCCAAATGGGTTGAATTTTTGGAACAATTTCCCTATGTCATAAAACACAAAAAAAGGGAAAAGTAACATTGTGGCTGATGCTTTATCCAGGAGACACGTGTTGCTTTCCATGTTAGAGACTAAATTGCTAGGACTTGAACATGTGAAAGAAATGTATGAAAAAGATGATAACTTTGCTGAAATTTTTGTGGCTTGTGAGAAAGTTTCTCAAAATGGATTTTATAGGCACAATGGATTTTTATTTAAGGAAAACAGGTTGTGTGTGCCTAAAAGTTCCATTAGAGAACTGCTTGTTAAAGAATCCCATGCTGGGGGATTAATGGGTCATTTTGGAGTCCAAAAGACTCTAGAAACTTTACAGGAACATTTCTATTGGCCCAAAATGAAACATGATGTGATCAAGTTTTGTGAACATTGCATTGTTTGCAAGAAGGCTAAGTCTAAGGTGATGCCACATGGTTTGTATACTTCTTTGCCAATCCCTGAATACCCTTGGGTTGACTTGTCTATGGACTTTGTTTTAGGCCTCCCTAGAACAAAGAATGGTAAGGATTCCATTTTTGTGGTTGTTGATAGGTTTTCAAAAATGGCTCACTTTATTCCTTGCAGGAAAGCTGATGATGCTTGTCACGTTGCTGATTTGTTCTTTAAAGAAGTTGTAAGACTTCATGGGATGCCTAGAAGCATAGTTAGTGATAGGGACACCAAGTTCCTAAGTCACTTCTGGAGGACTTTATGGGGGAAGTTAGGCACCAAACTTTTGTTCTCTACCACTTGCCACCCACAAACTGATGGGCAAACTGAGGTGGTTAATAGGACCCTAGGCACTTTGCTTAGGACTGTCCTTAAGGCCAATTTAAAGGCTTGGGAGGCGTGTTTGCCTCATGTTGAATTTGCTTACAATAGGGCTGTCCATAGCACTACCAATTGCTCTCCATTTGAAGTAGTGTATGGATTTAACCCTTTGACTCCTCTTGATTTGTTGCCTATGCCTAACATTTCTGTTTTCAAGCACAAGGAAGGACAGGGCAAAGCTGAATATGTCAAGAAGATGCATGAGCGTGTGAAGGCTCAAATTGAGAGAAAGAATGAGAGTTATGCTAGGCAAGCTAACAAGGGAAGAAAGGAGGTGGTGTTCCAACCCGGAGATTGGGTTTGGGTGCACATGAGGAAGGAAAGGTTTCCAGAACAAAGGAAATCCAAACTCCAACCTAGAGGGGATGGACCTTTTCAAGTGCTTGAGAGAATCAATAACAATGCCTACAAAATAGAGCTTCCAGGTGAGTATAACATCAGCTCAACCTTTAATGTCTCTGATTTATCTCTCTTTGATGCAGATGGCGGAGAATTTGATTTGAGGTCAAATCCTTTTCAAGAGGGAGGGAATGATGAGGACAAGGACAAGGACAAGGGTCATGGAGCACTAAAAGGACTTGGAGGACCAATGACAAGGGCTAGAGCTAAAAAGGCCAAAGAGACTCTTCAGCAAGTAGTGGCAACCATTCTTGAAGATAAAGTGGTAGAAGAGATGGAACCAAAAATCATGATGATCATTCAGGCCCAAGAAGAAGAGCCAGCCCACGCATAGGGGCTGCCATGTGATGTTTTGTTTTATTTTATTTCAATAAAAATGCAAAGGACCAATTGAATAAGTTGGATCCAAATGCATTATGTAGCTGAATTTTATTTTAGTGTGTTTAATCCACTTCAAGTGGTGTGTGTTTGCATGTGGCGCATGAAGGGCTTAAAGGGAGGGATCCATTCCTTTCTTAAAACTCTTTGAATGTGTTTGAATTTCAATAAGTTCTGAATGGAGGAGTTACATCAGCAAAGTAAAAGGATTGAAGAGCTTTCAAAGGCAAGAATGGAGTTACAAAGACAAGGAAATTAAGTGCATAAAGAGCATTGAATGCTATGTTCCCTGGTCAGAATAACAATCAAGAAAGGGAGTTACATGAAGCAATCAGCCACTAAAAACACGTTCAGGGCTGAAGCATATCACGATCTTCCTCTTTTAATTTGTAACTCCTAGCCTAGGATTCTTCTAGAGAAATTACACCTCATCATTTTTTTGTAACTAGGCTGAATTTCCTTCTTCTTTATAAGGACCACTCCTTCAATGTAATAGACAGATTATGAATGAATTAGTATTTTTTTTCTGAGTGATTCAGATTTGTGAGAGTGATTCTCATAGTTCTTGAGTGATTCAAGAATTAGGCTTATCAAGGGTTTGCCACCACCTTTGTGTGAAGTCTTCATCTTCCATTTCACTAAAACTTCCCCTCTTTTCTGTCCATTTCCCTTCTATCACGAAATTCTTCTTCTTCTTTCTCACATTTCAGAGTTCTCATCATCCAAGATCAATCCTAGACGATCCATTTCAGCCCTTGCATCAACTTGGGGCGTATCAACCATTGCACTATCAACTGCAGAGGCAGAATATATCTCAGCAGCAATATGCAGCACTCAGATGCTCTGGATGAAACATCAGCTGGAGGATTATCAGATCCTTGAGAGCAATATCCCAATCTATTGTGATAACACTGCTGCAATCTCATTGAGTAAGAATCCTATCTTGCATTCAAGGGCAAAGCACATTGAGGTAAAGTATCATTTTATTAGAGATTATGTACAGAAGGGCGTACTTCTTCTGAAGTTTGTTGATACTGACTATCAATGGGCAGATATCTTTACAAAGCCCTTAGCAGAGGATAAATTTAATTTTATTCTGAAAAATCTAAACATGGACTTTTGTCCAGAGTGAAGATGGATCAGAACCTCTGACTATGATACTTCTTGATCAGAAGATGTCTAGTCCAGAAGGTAACTCAATCAGAGTGTGTGTGTCCACTGGTACTGACTCTGAAGCTGAGACAACAACACGTGCGTCAGAATTTCTGATGCATAGTTCCTTGTGCCCGTGTGACAGTTTGTTATGATTGCGTGTAGATATGCTTATCTCCTGTGTGTGATTGTGTATTTTACTGTTACTATCTATCTTTAATTTTCAACCGTTGATCTTAAAGTGCTTTTTGAATCAACAACGGTTATTTGATAAAACCCACTATACACACACGTTCTCTCTCACTTCCGGTTTTCACTCTCGCCTCTCTGCTTTTCAAAACCGCCTCTTTCTTGATTTCTCTCTCGATCTCTCTTCATCCTTCAAACTTCATCTTCTACCTCAAACCTTCAACCTCTTCAAAATGGTGAGACAAACCAGAAGATCTACTGCAGATGCACCTCAGTTCCCTCACATGGTAGTTGGTTTGGCAACGGGTCAAAGGGGCTCTGAGAACCCGGCACAAGAACAAGTTCAAGCTCAAGAGCAGTTTGTTCCAATTGCAGAACGGGGCTGTGCCGTTCACTGTGTTTATCCTCCTGAGGAACTCCAAGTCCTGGCAGAATGGAGATTCAACCTCGACAACTTGGCTGCAAATGGGTTTGATCTTCGTCCTGAAGTCCAAGCTCAAGGTTGGGGAAACTACTTCAACCGACTTCGAGGACCGGTGTATGAGAAGTTGGTCAAGGAATTCTGGAAGCACGCCGACTGCGATAATACTCAAGTGGTATCTCATATTCTTGGCAGGAAGATCATCATCACGGAGAAGTCATTCGTGAATCTGCTAGGTGCAGACACTGCTTATGGGTTTCGATTCCAATTCACTGAGTCGAAGCTGAAACCCAGCACCAAAGACAAAACCAACCAGGCCCTGTACACCACTTTCAAACCGGGCAAGACAAGTTACAAGGTGATGGACCTTCACCCCAAACTCAGGATCTGGCACAAGATCCTGCTCAACTGCATCAATCAGAGACCGAAGGGCAGTTCCCCAGATTACATCAACTTCAACCAGAAGGCGATGCTGTTTTTCATTCAAGACAAGAGGAAGATCTGCCTTCCCTACTTCCTGTTCTCCTACTTGATGGAGTGTATCCGGAAGTCTAGGACTACTGCCTCAATCAAGTCAGCAATCAAGTATATCCCCTTTGGGAGACTGCTGTCTGATCTCTTCATTGAGAGTGGCCTCATTCAAGACCTGATCAATGCTGGTTGCACAGAGGACTTGAGCACAATTGTCAGCGATGTCTTCACTGCCAACTCTCTGAAGAAGATGGGTTTGGTCCAGAAGAAGATTGCTCCTGCTCATGAAGACACATCTTTTGAGATCAGAGGAAGAAGGATGCCTCTGAATGACTACCCACTGTGGACTCAAGCAGACAATCCTGAAGCCATCAGATGCTATGTTGAAGACCTCAGGGCTCAAGGATTCGAGATTGATCTTGATGATTTCTTCAGCAGACTGCCGCCAGCTCCAGAGTTTCCTTCTCCTCCCAAGAAGAAAGCTCAGAGGAAGATGGTTCTGGAAGAATCCTCTGAAGAATCTGATGTCCCTCT
Organism: Lotus japonicus; assembly: GCF_012489685.1. Classification (NCBI taxonomy): domain Eukaryota; kingdom Viridiplantae; phylum Streptophyta; class Magnoliopsida; order Fabales; family Fabaceae; genus Lotus; species Lotus japonicus. Next base: position 37,135,378 of record NC_080042.1, read on the forward strand.
GGTCAAGAAGACAAAGAGAAAGCCTGATGATGGTGATGATAGTGATAGTGAGGATGGTCCTCCAAAGAAGAAGCAGAAGAAGGTCAGAATCGTGGTGAAGCCTACTCGGGTGGAACCAGCTGCTGCAGTGGTCAGAAGGACTGAACCTCCTGCCAGAGTGACTCGATCATCAGCACATTCAAGTAAGCCTGCACTTGCTTCTGATGATGATTTGAATTTATTTGATGCACTTCCTATTTCTGCCTTGCTTCAACACTCCTCAAATCCCCTCACTCCTATTCCTGAATCCCAACCAGCCGCACAAACCACCTCTCCACCACATTCCCCACGATCCTCCTTCTTTCAACCTTCTCCTACCGAAGCACCTCTCTGGAATTTGCTTCAGAACCCAACCTCTAGGTCAGAAGATCCAACCTCTCTCCTTACCATTCCGTACGACCCATTATCTTCTGAACCCATCATCCATGACCAACCAGCGCCCAACCAAACAGAACCACAACCCAGAACGTCTGATCACTCTGCTCCCAGAGCATCAGCACGTCCTACTGCCAGAACCACGGATACAGACTCTTCAACAGCCTTTACACCTGTATCCTTCCCAATCAATGTTGTTGATTCTTCTCCCTCCAATAACTCTGAATCAATTAGAAAATTCATGGAGGTTAGAAAAGTGAAGGTGTCTGCCTTGGAAGAGTATTACCTTACCTGTCCAAGCCCTAGGAGATATCCTGGCCCTAGACCTGAACGTCTAGTTGACCCAGATGAACCTATCTTGGCCAATCCTATCCAAGAGGCAGACCCCTTAGTTCAACAAGCTCACCCTGTCCCTGACCAACAAGAGCCCATTCAACCAGACCCTGAACCCGAACAATCAGTGTCTAACCAATCCTCGGTTAGATCACCTCACCCTCTGGTTGAAACTTCAGACCCTCACCTTGGAACCTCTGAACCCAATGCTCCCATGATTAACATTGGTTCTCCACAAGGTGCCTCTGAAGCTCATAGCAGCAATCACCCAGCCTCTCCTGCACCCAACCTCTCCATAATTCCCTATACTCACCTTCAACCCACATCTCTCTCTGAGTGCATCAATATCTTCTATCATGAAGGCTCCTTGAGGCTCCGCAATGTGCACGGTCAGACTGATCTCAGTGAGAATGCTGAAAATGTGGCTGATGAGTGGAACAATCTGAGCACTTGGCTAGTGGCTCAAGTTCCGATTATGATGCAGCTCCTGCATGCAGAGGGCAGTCAGAGCATTGAGGCTGCAAAGCAAAGGTTTGCTAGAAGGGTGGCTCTTCATGAACTAGAACAGAGAAATAAGCTTCTTGAAGCTATTGAAGAAGCCAAGAGAAAGAAAGAACAAGTAGAAGAAGCTGCACGTCAAGCAGCAGCTCAGGCTGAACAAGCCAGACTTGAGGCAGAGCGTCTTGAAGCTGAGGCTGAGGCAGAGCGACTTGCACCAGTTGTGTTTACTCCTGCTGCTTCTGCTTCCATTCCAGATCCTCAAGCTGCTCAGAATGTTCCTTCCAGTTCTACTCAGACAAGCTCATCCAGACTCGACATCATGGAACAACGTCTTGACACTCATGAATCCATGCTGATTGAGATGAAGCACATGATGATGGAACTTCTGCGACGCACTGACAAACCTTAGTTTTAGGATCTCTTCTTTTTCTTCTTTTTCGTTACCTTTGTTTTCCTTTGTCCAACTCTGTTTCTTTTTATTTATTTATTCTCTTTTGTTCGTTTGTGATTATATATGCATAACTATATACTTATGTCACATATGTTTGCTAAACTCGTTTTATTCATAATTGTTTTGTGTTTACATCATATTTCTTTCCATCATATAATCTAGAATGGAGGATCTCTCCTCATTCTTCTGCACTCCTGGCGCTGCTCTGACCTATCCTTCTCCAGACGCTCCAGTACATGCTGGATGTTGCTGAGCCTGATCTTTAGCTCATCCCTCTCCAGAATCTCTTCTGAAGTCTTGAGCTTCTCTTCCAAACTCTCTTTCTCTTCCAGCAGCTTGAGTTCAAGCCGGCTGAGTTCTTGCACCTCCTCCACGAAGGCAAGAAATTCCTTCAGGTCTCTCTCTAACTCTGGACGCAGGTCCTCTTCCAGCAGTGTCCGTGTCAGCTCCGCGATGGTAGTTGCACCCTCTGGATGCCTGATGTTCAGGAACAAGTCCTCTTCAAAGGCCTTCTTCCTCAGCTCTTCTAGTGCTACGTTGTATGATGCCATTTTTTTTTACTGAAAATTATTCGAGGTGTGAAGCTTACCTTTCTCTCCAATGCTTTTTATAGGCTTAACTTTCTCTCTGAAAGTTAATGCTCTTACAGTTTCTCGAGGTTAAGTTCTTGGTAACGGACCCTTCTATTTACTCACTTGACCGGTGGTAAACGTTCATCCCTTGCATTAACTCTTCTATTTATTTTCGCCTAACTCTGATTCTTACATCGTTTTCATTTTCTTTTAAACTTAGACCTTCTCTAAGGGGGAGTACCTTGTACTTCAAGCTAAGTTTTTCACACCCCAAGCTTTTTGCTTATGACAAAAAGGGGGAGTAAACCCAGTTTTTGATTTGTAAGATGTGTTAGTGTGACTTATTTTTCTTTTGGAGATTTTAAGAGTTCCACCTTCATGACCATAGATGTGTCACTGGGCAAATACAAGGAATACATTTCACTTCTTCTGAAGTGATTCTAAGTTGACTCTGATACCCAAGACTCTGATACCTTGTCCATGACTCTGATCACTTATGCGCTCTGATTATTCGTTTTTCATCTATGTCATAAGCTTTTCACTCTGAACTCTTATATTTTTTTTTAGCTCAGAATCTAGAATTTACTAACGTTTTCATCAAGTATTAGATTCAGGGGGAGCTAAGCTCAGAATCAAGCAGTGACTTGAATTCAGAATGAGCAAGATAAACTATTAACATCAGGATAAGTCTTATTCTATATCTCTAAACTCTGAGTGAATTCAGTTTAATGTTTAAGAATTGTTCATCAAAAATCTTAGTTTTGTCATCATCAAAAAGGGGGAGATTGTAAGATCAAGTTTTGATCTAGTAGTACAACTCTATGTTTTGATGATTACAAATTAACCTTTTGATATGAACAATTGTGGTACTCTAACGTGTTTTTCTGAGTGTGCTATTTACAGGCTCTGACCTCAACTCAATCTCACACAAATCAGAAGCACTGTGTATAAAGGGTAACCCAAGCAACGCTTTCGCATTCACCATGTTCAGTATGAACAGTGGAAAAGCTTCAGAAGTTCTGAAGCTATACAAACTCTGATGTGGACTCAGTCGCTAGAAGCTCTGAAGATCCAGAAGTTCTGATAACCAAGAAACACTGAAGGTTCAGATGTTCTGATGGTGTAGAAGACTCTGAAGATCCAGAAGTTCTGATAACCAAGAAACACTGAAGGTTCAGATGTTCTGATGGTGTAGAAGACTCTGAAGATCCAGAAGCTGAATAGTGGAAACTCTGAAGTCCAGAAGCAAGAAACTCTGAAGGCCATGTTCTTCCCTCTGAGTTCAGAATCAGAAGATACAATGGTCAGAGGATCTGTGCTTTCCCTCTGACTCTGATCAACCGGCTTCACAAGTTCTAATATGAAGTATTCCCCTGATCAGAAGTCTCCTAGGTTAAAAGGTCAAGTCGCTATCCAAGTACAAAAGCAAGTGTACCTTCCTGACGACCTACCTAACGTTCTCAGCCACAGCAGAAGCTGGATTTTCCAGAACTGCCCTCCAACGGTAGCATTTCCCATGCAACGCTCAACCCTAATCCTTGGAGTATATATAGAGGCTGAAGATTGAAAGAAGCGGCTAGAAGAAGAGAAAGAAACACATATACGCGCAAGACATATTCAAAATATTCTAAGCTTTCTTTCATCTGAAATTCATTGTGTTTACTATTAGCTTTTTAGAAGCAAATCTCTTGTAAACAATTCTTTGATAAACAGTTTGTTTAGTTCCTTTAGGAGATCAAGGTTGATCGGATCCTAGAGAAGACTAAGAGAGTGAATCTTAGTGTGAGCTAAGTCAGTGTAATTGTTAGTCACTTGTAGGTTTCAAGTGCAGTTGTAACTCTTACCTGATTAGTGGATTGCCTTCATTCTAAGAAGGAAGAAATCACCTTAACGGGTGGACTGGAGTAGCTTGAGTGATTTATCAAGTGAACCAGGATAAAATCCTTGTGTGCTTTTCTATCTCTTATCTTTAGCACTTAAGTTCTCGAAAGATTTGTCAAAATCTTTAAGGTGGAAGTTTTGTTCTGAAAACGTTATTCAAACCCCCCCCTTTCTACCGTTTTTCATACCTTCATTCCCCTCCCCAAACCCGCAAGCACCTAGAGAGACAGAGAGATCCGGATCTTCGTCGTTTCTTGGCCGTTTGCTTCACCGATCGTCACTAATCGAAGACCTCGAGGTAGGTAAACTATACTCTCCTTCGAATCGTCGTTTCTGTCCACTTCTCCTACGACTTTCTGAGTTCAAAATTTTGAGGTTTTTGAAAAACTGTTCAAATACGCTGATTTCAGTGTCTAAACTTCTTCCCTGCATGCTCCTGAGCGTGTTCTGCGGATTAGATTTTGTCGAATGTCGACGAAATGCCGCCGGGATCAATTTCTACCTTAAATACCCATTTTTCGGCAAAGTCGCAACCTTTACGCTCTAATCTATCGACTTGGCTTAGTGCTAGTAGGATTTGTCGTCATAAACGTCGTTGTGGACGTCCCCATCCAATTTGTTTTTCAAAAATCCAATTTTGAAATTTTGAGCTAAAAATAATGACCAAACTACCCCTATATCAGTTTTCGATCCGAAAATTTTTCCGAGCCTAGAACCGTCTTAGTTACGGCTTATGTTAACCTAGGAACCAAGTTTGATCGAAGAAAAATCGACCCTCCCAATTAAAGGAAGTGGCCGAGAGCTATATCAAGGGGGGGGAGAATCCGATTTTTCGAAAACTTGTCTTAACGCGTTAGATTGTCGTACCACGGAGGTAGTAGTGTACCGTGTAACCCTAGGACTCTTTGATTGCTGAGTTTCTGACTCTTGGTGTTGATTTCTGTGATTTTTGCTTAAGGTTCGTTTGAGGAGATTCCCAGAGATCAAGGAGAAGAGCTTGAAGAACATTTTGAGGAAGAAGGTGGAAGACCCACCGGTGAGGGCTACTCTCTGAATTACTAGATAATGCTTTAGGTGTCGACAAGTTCGACTTGATTTATGTGTTATGCTCTTAATTGCTAAATGTCTGAATTGTTCTCTGAGGCTTCGGCCGACCTTGTTGAGTAATTGATGCCATGATATTGTGTGCTAAATGATTCACATGCTATGTGCTACATGGTTAACTTAGGATGTGTTGGAATATGCTGTTTATGCTTTTGACTGAGCTGTTTTATTTATGCTATTCCACTTGTACCTGAGATTCTGAAGAGTGAGGTTTACGGGCAGGTCATGCCAAATTTTTATGAGATTTTGAGAGAGTTTTAAAAGGACGAACGGAGTTCGGACCTTGTCATGCTCCAATGGATCGAGACCTTCTCAGGGAATTACTTGGGATTATGGGAACTTTGAAACTCATAGGGAATACGATAAGACTAAAAAGGAGCTATTTTTACAAAGAAAATTCATAAGATATTAAACAACCTCTAAACCTTTAAATAAAGATAACAATCTCGGATGCAAGCTTTGGATTGAAGTTTAGTTTTGGAGAACGAGAAGTGTCGTCGGATCCAAGTGTTGAGAAGATTGCGAGTTCTGGGTATGTTGATACTCATTCGCTCTGGGAGCAGTTTGTTTAGCCATCCAAGGGATGAGCCGAGAAGCTTCACGGAGGTGTGAGACCTTGTGAATGCGTGATACTCCACTGAGGCGTGAGACCTTGTGGAAAGCATGGATCTTCACTGAGGCGTGAGACCTCGTGAACAGCATGAAACTTCATTGAAGCGTGAGACTTCGTGCAAGTGTGTAAATTCACTGAGGCGTGAGACCTTGTGAAAGCATAAAACTTCACTGAAGCGTGAGACTTTGTGAAAGTGTGAGACTCCACAGAAGCGTGAGACTTCGTGAGAGCATTGATGACTCGAAGAGTTTTCGTGAGTGGTTGCACTCTTTTGTTTATGATTAATTGTATTTTGTCGCAGAATCGACATTTACCTTAGGGTATTCTTTTAGAGACTTTAAGTTATCTAGAACACGTGGCGACGTGTCGGGTGAGGTCGGAGACGTTGTTTGGCTAATCACTTGCATTCATGCACTCATTTTGAGGTTAATACACGGCGTGATACCGGACCTCGGTGGATTCCAAAATGGTCATAAGACCCGGATTTCCATATTTAGGACACTACGGTGGTCCTCAGTAGCAGACGGAATGGCAGACCTACGGGTTCACTGCTGATCTGACTACTTTTGTGTGGTGTAAGAGACACGCGAGCAGGAAGGTACCCACCGTGGCTGGTGTTAGGGCCGCCTCGTTGATGTCCATCCTTCTTCCGGAATGCATTTTGTTACCCAGCATTGCATTTCATGCAACATACATGCTGACTTAGTTGCTGAGTGTGATTGGTAACTGTTTATCCTATTTTTGAGGCATGCTACTTGTTTTTATGGTTCTTTATATTCATTGTGATACATGCAACCCTAGGAAGCTATCCCAAAACTTATAAGCCTGAGAGGCGAGTATTTATTATCCTATAATTATATCTAGTTTTATTAATTATATAATTCTTTGGAGTTGACCCTCGCGTCTGCTGTGTGTGTTTGGGCGGACTACGCCATTTGTCAGATGAGTATGGGGGATTGGTTTACCATGGTCAGCCCCTCGGGGGGGACCAGGTACGAGATGCTTGATCAAGACGACCCAGGTGCATGGGTGGTCGATCCCGAGGGCCACCGTGCGACCTACACCGGTCGGGTCATGGAGGACCGTGTCGACCGATTCGGACGCTTGACGGAGGGGGTGATGAGGAGGCACATAGTGAGCTTCAACCTGCCTCCAGGTGTACACTGTGGACCCAGCTTGGGAGGACCTCCACCGCCACCATCCCCTTCGGATGATGAGGACCCCTCTGAGGAGGTGCCAGTAGGTGGGGCTTCGACGGAGTCTAGTCCGTCTACTGCTGCTGCTGTCGTCGCGGATCTCGTTCCGGGCCCCGAGCCCGAGAGGCCAGTGCAGGAGCGCATTAGGGTGGACAGAGAGGGCAGTGTTGAGTATGTCGACTTAGTCGTCCTGGATGTAGATTCGGATGACGACCGCGCTAGCATGTAGGATCGAGTGCTAGTGTGGGCTCCTCGGGTAGGGATTAGTGTAGGAGTAGTGTCGATGATCTGACCGTCATGCTTCAGTTTTGGGGACAGGGTAGTTTCCTACCGGTAGCTTTTTGTGTGGTTTCCTATGGAGATCACAGAGAGTTGGTTGGATTTAGGGGGTCTTTTCTTAGGCCGCTGGGCCAACTTGTTCTCAGATTTTGAGGTTTAGTGTTGCGGACACAGTATTTTTTACCTTGGACTGTACATATTGCCTTCGGGCGTTACTCTCTTTCTGTCACCCGTCACTGGAGGTTACTCGTGACGTGGTTGTATTTAGCGAGGCATGTATATATAGTTGTATAGTAGTTTCTTTTATCTTTTGTTGGGAAGTTTATTGCTTTCTGTCTTTAGTTATATTGTCGAAAAAAAATAATTCACGTTTTTCCGCTTAAGTACTTCTTTTGGTTACTAAAGTGACGCCACCGAAATCGGGGTGTTACATTGTGGTATCAGAGCTTAGTCGAGTCTTTTGGGAGTCTTGGGGAATAGGTCTTCTGTGCTAGGTTGTGTGACTCTGCAAAGAGTAAAAATTGATTGTCTGCCAAGCGATTTTTCGCTTAGAATTGTTTGAAGTTATTGCTTAATCATATTGTATAGTTATATTAGATGCTATCTTATGATGAGCACTAACTGTTTGTTAATTTAGCAGAACATGGTGAACGCTAACCAACTAGCTGAGATGATGGCCACTATGGCCCAAGCTGTGACTGCACAGGCAAACGATAATGCTATGAGGCGTGCTGCTGAGGAGGCACGTGATCAGCACCAACGCCAGAGGGAAGTGACAATGGACCAGAACAGAGGCCTGAATGATTTCAGGAGACAGGATCCACCTAAGTTCTCGGGGGGTACTGACCCGGACAAAGCGGATCTCTGGATCCAGGAGATTGAAAAGATCTTCGGTGTATTACAGACTGCTGAGGGGGCCAAGGTGGGAATGGCAACCTTTCTACTGTTGGGTGATGCTGAGTACTGGTGGAGAGGTGCCAGAGGAATGATGGAAGCAAACAACTTGGAAGTGAATTGGGTTTCGTTTCGTGCTGCTTTTCTGGAGAAGTATTTTCCAGATAGTGCTCGGGACGAGCGTGAGTCGCAATTCCTGACACTTCGTCAGGGTAGCATGTCCATCCCGGAATATGCTGCCAAGCTGGAATCGTTGGCCAAGCACTTTCGATTCTTCCGCAATGGGGTCGATGAACCCTACATGTGCAAGCGCTTTGTGAATGGGCTGAGGCCCGATATTGAAGACTCGGTGAAACCGTTGGGAATCACTCGTTTTCAGACTTTGGTTGAGAAAGCCACTGAGGTGGAGATAATGAAGAACAGGAGACTGAACCGTGTTGGAACAGGAGGGCCGATGAGGTCGGGCTCTCAAAATTTTCAAGGCAGAGGGAGATTTCAGAGCAGGAGGCCGTATCAACGTCCTGCAGGTAGAGGAATTGCTTCAGGATCTTATAGGCCCATGGTGGGTACTGCTGGAGGTTCTGGAGGTCAGACTGTGAACAGGGAGATGACCTGTTACAGATGTGGGCAGCCTGGGCACTATGCCAATGCTTGTACTGACATGAGGCCCAAATGCTTTAACTGTAACAAGTTGGGGCATACTGCTGCTCAATGCAGAGCACCTAAGACAGAACCAGCTGTTAACACTGCTCGTGGGAAGCGTCCTGCTGCCAAGGCAAGAGTCTACACCATGGATGGTGAAGAAGCTGAAGGGGTTGATGGTCTGATCAGGGGAGACTACGAGATTGACGGTAATCTCCTAACTGTACTTTTCGATTCCGGAGCAACGCACTCTTTTATCTCTAGGGAATGTGCTGCTAGATTAAAACTTCCCGTTACTACTTTGAGTTTCGATCTTATAGTTACCACACCTGCCAAAACTCTGCTTGCCAATACTGCATGCATGTATTGCCCAGTAACCTATAGGGATAAAGTTTACCATGCTAACCTAGTGTGCCTAACTCTCAAGAACTTAGATGTTATCCTAGGGATGGACTGGTTGTCCCACTACCATTGTCTTCTGGACTGCAGCCGAAAGAGAGTGGTATTTCCTGACTCGGATCTTTCCGAGTATCTATCCGCCAGTCATATTAGCGTCTCTCTGAATGAAGGATCTCAAGAGTATTCAGTTTTGTTAAGCTTGGAGAGTAAGGGGAATTCGGAAGTGAGTAATATTCCAGTTGTGAGGGACTTCGCGGATGTTTTTCCTGGCGATGTACCTGGTTTGCCGCCTGTACGCGACATTGAGTTTGCTATTGACATCGTACCGGGAACAGGACCGATTTCGATTGCACCATATCGGATGGCACCTGCGGAATTGGTGGAGTTGAAGTCTCAACTTGAGGATCTTCTGTCGAAGGGATTCATCCGACCAAGCGTTTCACCTTGGGGAGCACCCGTCTTATTGGTGAAAAAGAAGGATGGGAAATCTAGACTTTGTGTCGACTATCGACAACTGAACAAAGTGACCGTCAAGAATAGGTATCTGCTACCTAGAATTGATGATTTGATGGATCAACTACGAGGAGCTGCGATATTCTCAAAGATAGACCTGAAGTCGGGTTACCATCAGATCAGAGTAAAGACGGAGGATATCCAGAAGACGGCATTCCGGACTCGTTATGGACACTATGAGTATCTAGTGATGCCATTTGGGGTGACAAACGCACCTGCTATCTTCATGGATTACATGAACAGGACATTCCATCCGTTCTTGGATCGATTCGTCGTGGTGTTTATCGACGACATCCTGATCTACTCAAAGAACGCTGAGGATCATGAAGGGCACTTGCGTCAGGTTTTACAAGTGTTGAGAGAGACAAAGCTGTACGCCAACCCTTCTAAGTGTGAATTTTGGCTCGAAGAGGTAAAATTCTTGGGCCATGTGATCTCTAAAGAAGGTATAGCTGTGGATCCAGCAAAGGTAGAGACGGTATTGTCATGGGAACGGCCAAAGACCGTGACTGAGATTAGGAGTTTTGTCGGTTTGGCGGGATACTATCGTCGCTTCATTGAGAATTTCGCCAAGATCGTTGGACCCTTGACTCAACTTACGAGAAAGGAACAACCTTTTGCATGGACCGAAGCGTGCGAAACTAGCTTTCAGACAATGAAGGAACGTTTGACGACGTCACCTGTACTCGTCTTACCGCAACCAGAGGAACCGTATGAAGTGTACTGTGATGCTTCGCATCAAGGTTTGGGATGTGTGCTGATGCAGCATCGGAAGGTGGTGGCTTATGCTTCACGACAACTGAAGACTCATGAGAAGAACTATCCGACTCATGACTTAGAACTTGCTGCCATTGTGTTTTCGTTGAAGATCTGGAGACATCACTTATATGGATGCAATTTCACCATATTTAGTGATCACAAGAGCTTGAAGTACTTGTTCGACCAGAAGGAGTTGAACATGAGACAACGACGTTGGATGGAGTTTCTCAAGGATTACGATTTTACTTTACATTACCATCCTGGAAAAGCTAATGTTGTTGCTGATGCATTGAGCAGGAAGATGCATATCTCGTCAATGATGGTGAAGGAGCTGCAACTGCTGGAACAATTCCGAGATTTGAGTTTGGACGTAAGAGTATCCGAGGGAGAACTGAGGTTCGGGATGATCAGGATTACCAATGGATTGATGGAAGAAATCCGAGACCAACAGTTACAAGATGAATTTTTACTCGGAAAAAGGAATTTGGTAATTCAGGGTAAGGACCCGGAATTCAAGGTAGGAAGTGACAATATCCTACGGTGTAAGGGTAGAGTTTGCGTACCTAACAACCCTGACTTAAGGAGGTTGATAATGGACGAAGGTCACAAAAGTAAGTTGAGCATTCACCCTGGAATGAAAAAGATGCATCAGGACTTGAAGGTGAATTTTTGGTGGCCAGGAATGAAAAGACAAGTGGCAGAATATGTAGCTGCATGTTTAACCTGTCAAAAGGCGAAGGTGGAACATCAGAAGTCTGCGGGAATGCTACAAAGCTTGGATGTACCTCAATGGAAATGGGATAGCATATCGATGGATTTTGTCGTGGCATTACCAAGAACTCAAAGAGGATATGATTCGATTTGGGTAGTCGTGGATCGATTGACTAAGTCGGCTCATTTCATACCTGTGAGAACTACGTACAACGTGGATAAGCTATCAGAGATTTATATAGCTGAGATTGTGCGACTTCATGGAGTGCCAACAAGTATCGTTTCCGATAGAGACCCGAAGTTTACTTCACATTTGTGGGGAGCTCTTCATGAGGCTTTGGGAACGAGGCAGAGATTAAGTTCTGCTTATCATCCACAGACTGATGGGCAAACTGAGAGAACTATCCAATCATTGGAGGATTTGCTACGAGCTTGCGTGTTAGACAACAAGGGCAGTTGGGATACCCTATTGCCACTGATTGAATTCACATATAACAACAGTTTTCATACGACCATAGGTATGGCACCGTATAGGTAGAACACCTTTATGTTGGTATCAAGATGGAGAGAATTTGTTAGTAGGACCGGAACTTCTGCAACAGACAACTGAGAAGATTAAACAGATCAGAGAGAAGATGAAGGCTTCTCAGAGTAGACAGAAGAGCTATGCAGATCAAAGGCGCAGAACCCTGGAATTCGAAGAAGGAGATCATGTGTTTCTGCGAGTTACCCAGACTACAGGAGTTGGTCGAGCAATCAAGTCAAGAAAGCTGACGCCAAAGTTCATTGGACCTTATCAGATTACTCGTCGTGTAGGACCGGTAGCTTATCAGATCGCACTACCGCCTTTTCTATCAAACGTTCACGATGTATTCCATGTGTCACAACTGCGGAAGTACATTGCTGATCCGACGCACGTCATCGAGCTGGATGACATTGAGTTGAAGGATAACTTGTCTTTTGAGACACCGCCAATCAGCATTGGTGACACAAGGATAAAGCAGTTGAGGGGAAAAAAGATCGAGTTAGTGAAGGTTATTTGGAACAAGGACACCGGCGATGCGACGTGGGAGCTGAAGGAAAAGATCAAGGAACAGTATCCAGAACTTTTTACTGACCCTTAAGTTTCGAGGTCGAAACTTTCTTTTTGGAGGGTAGTAATGTAAGGCCCAAGTTTAACGCTTTGGATAAGTGAATAAAATAAAAGAGTTATTTGATTAAGATAAATTTGGGAAGGAAAAAGGTTCAGGAAAAGTCCAAGAATTTATCGAAAAACCGAAAGAGTTATAGCACGACTAACATACGCTTAATCCTAGGTCAAAGGTATTAGTGAATAGTTAATTTACGCTTTAGGACACGATGGAAACTAATTCCAAAAATCCTCAGAGAAATGTTAGAACTTCTCTTTTCCGTCCTTAAACAATCATTTCGATGCGAAATCCTGGAAAGTACGAACGTCAAATTCCAATTCTCAGAAGTTTGCCGAAACGGAATCCCTAATAGTTCGAGAAAACCTAAGATCGACAGACGATGAAGACTTTTTCTATTCGGAGCTGCAAAAGAAGATTCCACCCGCGATCTCCTATTTCTCTCATCATTCCTAATCTTTCTTCAGAAGGAAGTTTTCTCATCCGACGATCACTGCAAAAAGTAGTTTTTCGGGATAATCCGACTTACACCGACTTATGCCGATTTTGGATCTTTTGGTTTAATTCCAAGAATCCTGTTTTGAGTTCTGGAATTCTGTCGCCAGAACCTATCTTAGAATGCGCAGAGGAACGCGCAGGAAAAATCGGAATCGCAAAAAAATCTTTTTCCGCTTTTTCCAAAACCTATAAATAGCTTGAAAATTAGATTTTTTCAAAAAAATACCCATTTCCCCTCCCCAAACCCGCGAGCACCTAGAGAGAGAGAGAGATCCGGATCTTCGTTGTTTCTTGGCCGTTTGCTTCACCGATCGTCACTAATCGAAGACCTCGAGGTAGGTAAACTATACTCTCCTTCGAATCGTCGTTTCTGTCCACTTCTCCTACGACTTTCTGAGTTCAAAATTTTGAGGTTTTTGAAAAACTGTTCAAATACGCTGATTTCAGTGTCTAAACTTCTTCCCTGCATGCTCCTGAGCGTGTTCTGCGGATTAGATTTTGTCGAATGTCGACGAAATGCCGCCGGGATCAATTTCTACCTTAAATACCCATTTTTCAGCAAAGTCGCAACCTTTACGCTCTAATCTATCGACTTGGCTTAGTGCTAGTAGGATTTGTCGTCATAAACGTCGTTGTGGACGTCCCCATCCAATTTGTTTTTCAAAAATCCAATTTTGAAATTTTGAGCTAAAAATAATGACCAAACTACCCCTATATCAGTTTTCGATCCGAAAATTTTTCCGAGCCTAGAACCGTCTTAGTTACGGCTTATGTTAACCTAGGAACCAAGTTTGATCGAAGAAAAATCAACCCTCCCAATTAAAGGAAGTGGCCGAGAGCTATATCAAGGGGGGGGAGAATCCGATTTTTCGAAAACTTGTCTTAACGCGTTAGATTGTCGTACCACGGAGGTAGTAGTGTACCGTGTAACCCTAGGACTCTTTGATTGCTGAGTTTCTGACTCTTGGTGTTGATTTCTGTGATTTTTGCTTAAGGTTCGTTTGAGGAGATTCCCAGAGATCAAGGAGAAGAGCTTGAAGAACATTTTGAGGAAGAAGCTGGAAGACCCACCGGTGAGGGCTACTCTCTGAATTACTAGATAATGCTTTAGGTGTCGACAAGTTCGACTTGATTTATGTGTTATGCACTTAATTGCTAAATGTCTGAATTGTTCTCTGAGGCTTCGGCCGACCTTGTTGAGTAATTGATGCCATGATATTGTGTGCTAAATGATTCACATGCTATGTGCTACATGGTTAACTTAGGATGTGTTGGAATATGCTGTTTATGCTTTTGACTGAGCTGTTTTATTTATGCTATTCCACTTGTACCTGAGATTCTGAAGAGTGAGGTTTACGGGCAGGTCATGCCAAATTTTTATGAGATTTTGAGAGAGTTTTAAAAGGACGAACGGAGTTCGGACCTTGTCATACTCCAATGGATCGAGACCTTCTCAGGGAATTACTTGGGATTATGGGAACTTTGAAACTCATAGGGAATACGATAAGACTAAAAAGGAGCTATTTTTACAAAGAAAATTCATAAGATATTAAACAACCTCTAAACCTTTAAATAAAGATAACAATCTCGGATGCAAGCTTTGGATTGAAGTTTAGTTTTGGAGAACGAGAAGTGTCGTCGGATCCAAGTGTTGAGAAGATTGCGAGTTCTGGGTATGTTGATACTCATTCGCTCTGGGAGCAGTTTGTTTAGCCATCCAAGGGATGAGCCGAGAAGCTTCACGGAGGTGTGAGACCTTGTGAATGCGTGATACTCCACTGAGGCGTGAGACCTTGTGGAAAGCATGGATCTTCACTGAGGCGTGAGACCTCGTGAACAGCATGAAACTTCATTGAAGCGTGAGACTTCGTGCAAGTGTGTAAATTCACTGAGGCGTGAGACCTTGTGAAAGCATAAAACTTCACTGAAGCGTGAGACTTTGTGAAAGTGTGAGACTCCACAGAAGCGTGAGACTTCGTGAGAGCATTGATGACTCGAAGAGTTGTCGTGAGTGGTTGCACTCTTTTGTTTATGATTAATTGTATTTTGTCGCAGAATCGACATTTACCTTAGGGTATTCTTTTAGAGACTTTAAGTTATCTAGAACACGTGGCGACGTGTCGGGTGAGGTCGAAGACGTTGTTTGTAACACCCCGATTTCGGTGGCGTCACCTTAGTAACCAAAATAAACTTAATGCGGAAAAACGTGAATATTTTTTTTTTATAATAACTAAGACAAAACTGAATTGAATAAAACCCGAATGCGAAAAGTAATAAAACTAATATACAATATGTAAACAGCCCCCGCTGTAGTAGTAACAACCTCGTCACGAGTAACCTCCAGTGACGGAAAGAAAACTGTAACGCCCGTAGGCAATATATACAAACCAAAAGAAAAGGGTGAAGTGCCCGCAACACCATCCCTCAAAACTGAGAATCAGCTGACCCAATGGCCTGAAAATAAGACCTCCTAAGTCCAACCCACTCTCTGTGATTCCCGTAAAGAAACCACACAAAAAGCTATAGGTGGGAAACTACCCTGTCCCGAAAGAAAACAAATGATGTTCAGAGCTAAGACTCTACTCCTACACTAATCCCATCTCGAGGAGCTCACACCAGCACTAAAACCTACATGCTAGCATGATCGTCGTCCGAATTCGAAATCCAGAACGACCTAGTCTATGTACACCATCCGTCATCCTCTCGCTACCGCGACGCGCTCCTGTTCCAGCATCCCAACCTAGTTTCCCCCGAAGGGTGGACCATGGTGAACCAGTCCGCAATACTCATCTGACAAAAGGCGTTGTCCGCCAAAACACACACAGAAGACGCGAGGGTCAACTCTAAAGAACTATGTAGATAATAAACCCAATAGGTACAATTAATAGATAGCCACTTAGGCTTATAACTAGAGATATCATTCCTAGGGTTGCATGTTCCATATCGAATGTAAATGACGACAATAACAAATAGCATGTTCCAAATAGGATTGACAAATAACAATCACACTCAACAACTAAATTAGTATGTATGTTGCATGATATGCAATGCAGGTTAACCCAGTCAACCAATATGCATTCCGGAACGGATGGACATCATCGGATCAGCCCTTCACCAGCCACGGTGGTGCCATTTCGGCCCGTGATGCCTCTTACTCCAACATCATCATGTAGCCAGATCAGCATAAAACCCGAAGGCCTGCCATTTCGGTCTGCTACTAAGAGTCACCTAGCAGCGCTCTTACGCGGAAATCCTGGTCTTATAACCAATTTTGGAATCCGCCGTGGTCCGGTATCTCGCCGTGTTTAAACCACTTAATGAGTGCATGCAATGCAGTGATTAGCCAAACAACGTCTCCGACCTCACTCGACACGTCGCCACGTGTTCTAGCTAAATTAATGTCTCTAAAAGCTTACCCTAAGGTAAAGTCGATTCTGCGACAAAAGACACACTTCACAACACGCATAGCTGCTCCAACAGCACAAGAGTATCACATACTCGGGAACTAACGGTTCCCCGGACTTATCCCCAGGATAGCCCCACAACATAGCTGCTCCAACAGCACAGCAACCAACGCTGCTCCAACAGCACAACAACCAACATACTCAACACTTGGATCCGACGACACTCCTCGTTTTTCCAAAACTAAGATTTGACTTCCAATGCCTTCCTTCGAGGTTATTATCATTACTTAAAGATTTAGAGGTTATTTAAGGTCTTATGAGTTTTCTTTATAAAATAGATTCCATTTTGTCTTATCGCAAGTCTTATACATTTACAGGATCTACCAATCCCAAGTCGCTTCCCGAGGATGTCTCGATCCACTAAACAAAATCAAGGCCCGAACCTCGTTCGTCCTATCAAACTTTCTCAAAACTCTCAAAATAAAATCGGCATGACCTGCCCGCTATTCTCACCATTCAGAATCTCAGATTTCCAGTGTAAAGCATATTTAGATCATCACAATCAACAACATGTCATATATCAAGAAATCTCAACATTAACACTTAGCACTTAGCATATAAAGCATGCACCACACATCCTAGATTACCCACATAGCACATAGCATGTAAGTCAGTCTTCGAAAACATTCAGTAGATGAATCATCTACATTGTCAGCCGAAGCCTCAGAAAACATTTTCAATCACACACAATCTCAGTGCATAAACAGTAAACAATGTCGAAACATCGACCCTAAACATTAACTAGAGATTCAGTGAGAAGCCCTCACCTGAAAGTTCTCCAGAATGATCAACTAGTGCTTCCTCGCACTCAAAGTGTTGGTCCTCGGGGAAATCCTCAAAAGCACCTTTACAACAAAATCACAGAATACTATAAGAATCTATCGAAAACTAAGCTATCGATACTTACTAAGGTTACTCGAAGTAATCTATACTCTAAGGTACGATAATCTAGCGCGAAAGGACAAGTTTTCGGAAAAGGAAATTTCTTCCTCCCCCTCTAATAGGGCTCGGCCACTTTGGCTAATTATGGGGCTCGATTTTTCTTCGATCAAACTTGGTTCCTATGCTTTCATAAGCCGTAACTAAGGGTATTCTGAACTCGGAAAAATTATCGGATCAAAAACTGTCGCAGGGGTATTTTGGTCATGATTTTTAACTTAGGATTTTCAAAACTGAAATCCCAAAAATAAAATTTTGCAGGGACGTCACCAACGACGTTTATGACAACTAATCCTACTAGCACTAAGCTAAGGCGATAGTTTACAGCCTAAAGGTTGGAACTTTACTCAAAAACTACATAAATGGGTATTTTAGGCTAGAATTGATTCCGGCGGAATTCCGGCGACATAACGGAAAATCTAATCCGGCAGAAGTGATCTTGGGCACATATAGAAGAGGTTTAGAATCAGAAATGAAAGATTCAGGATAGTTTTGCAAAAACCCATAAACTATCCACTCAGAAAACTCTACAGAAAAGCTATGGAAAAAGCGATCAGAGGTAAGGATTATCGACTATACCTCGAAACCTTGAAGCAGCGACTAACGGATCAACGATCAAGCAAGTAATGAAGAAAAATCTTCTTCCTTCTTCCTTGTTGAAGCTCGCGGGTTTGAAGAGAGAAAATGGAGGAGAATTTGAGTTTTTCTTCCTTTCTTTGCTATATATAAAGGTTGGAAATTCGCGGGAAAATGAAAGTTTCGCGAATCTGATTTTTACGGCGTCATTCTCCGTGAATTAATGGATATGTTTTGGCAAAATAATTCCAAAACTATAAAGAGGTCTCCTTGTATTTTTGGCAACTAATGCATAGTCGGTATAAAACTATTTTACCCGATAAGTTGCTTTTTGCATCGAATGTCGGAGTAGAAAACTTCCTTCGGAAGAAAGATTGAAATCATCAAGGGAAATGGGTGTACGCGTGTAGAATATTCATTTGAAGCTCTGAATAGATAAAGTCCCCATAGTCGGGTGATTCTAGGGTTTTGAAATACCAGGGATTCGGTTTCGGCAAACTTCCGATGATTGGAATCGGACGTTCGTAGATCCTAGAGTTTCGCCTCGAAACGATTGTGATATATGGAAAAAGAGAAGTTCTAACATTTCTCTGAAGATTTTTGGAATTAACTGCCATCGTGCCTAAAAGTGAAAATTAGCTATATACTAGGGTTTCTGACCTAGGTTTAAGCGTAAAACGTTCGTGCTATAACTTTTATCGATCATAATGCAATCCTTGAACTTTTCCTGAACTTTCTCCTTCATAAATATATTTCATTTAATAAACTTTCGTTCAGGTTTCCCTTCACATTACATCAACCCTAATCGTGAATAAGAAGTTTATTCACTTAGCATAAACTTAAAAACTCGGGCCTTACATTGTTTGGCTAATCACTTGCATTCATGCACACATTTTGAGGTTTATACACGGCGTGATACCGGACCTCGGTGGATTCCAAAATGGTCATAAGACCCGGATTTCCATATTTAGGACACTACGGTGGTCCTCAGTAGCAGACGGAATGGCAGACCTACGGGTTCACTGCTGATCTGACTACTTTTGTGTGGTGTAAGAGACACGCGAGCAGGAAGGTACCCACCGTGGCTGGTGTTAGGGCCGCCTCGTTGATGTCCATCCTTCTTCCGGAATGCATTTTGTTACCCAGCATTGCATTTCATGCAACATACATGCTGACTTAGTTGCTGAGTGTGATTGGTAACTGTTTATCCTATTTTTGAGGCATGCTACTTGTTTTTATGGTTCTTTATATTCATTGTGATACATGCAACCCTAGGAAGCTATCCCAAAACTTATAAGCCTGAGAGGCGAGTATTTATTATCCTATAATTATATCTGGTTTTATTAATTATATAATTCTTTGGAGTTGACCCTCGCGTCTGCTATGTGTGTTTGGGCGGACTACGCCATTTGTCAGATGAGTATGGGGGATTAGTTTACCATGGTCAGCCCCTCGGGGGGGACCAGGTACGAGATGCTTGATCAAGACGACCCAGGTGCATGGGTGGTCGATCCCGAGGGCCACCGTGCGACCTACACCGGTCGGGTCATGGAGGACCGTGTCGACCGATTCGGACGCTTGACGGAGGGGGTGATGAGGAGGCACATAGTGAGCTTCAACCTGCCTCCAGGTGTACACTGTGGACCCGGCTTGGGAGGACCTCCACCGCCACCATCCCCTTCGGATGATGAGGACCCCTCTGAGGAGGTGCCAGTAGGTGGGGCTTCGACGGAGTCTAGTCCGTCTACTGCTGCTGCTGTCGTCGCGGATCTCGTTCCGGGCCCCGAGCCCGAGAGGCCAGTGCAGGAGCGCATTAGGGTGGACAGAGAGGGCAGTGTTGAGTATGTCGACTTAGTCGTCCTGGATGTAGATTCGGATGACGACCGCGCTAGCATGTAGGATCGAGTGCTAGTGTGGGCTCCTCGGGTAGGGATTAGTGTAGGAGGAGTGTCGATGCTCTGACCGTCATGCTTCAGTTTTGGGGACAGGGTAGTTTCCTACCGGTAGCTTTTTGTGTGGTTTCCTATGGAGATCACAGAGAGTTGGTTGGATTTAGGGGGTCTTTTCTTAGGCCGCTGGGCCAACTTGTTCTCAGATTTTGAGGTTTAGTGTTGCGGACACAGTATTTTTTACCTTGGACTGTACATATTGCCTTCGGGCGTTACTCTCTTTCTGTCACCCGTCACTGGAGGTTACTCGTGACGTGGTTGTATTTAGCGAGGCATGTATATATAGTTGTATAGTAGTTTCTTTTATCTTTTGTTGGGAAGTTTATTGCTTTCTGTCTTTAGTTATATTGTCGAAAAAAAATAATTCACGTTTTTCCGCTTAAGTACTTCTTTTGGTTACTAAAGTGACGCCACCGAAATCGGGGTGTTACAGCAGCCGGACGTTCTGATGCTCTGGGGGCAGAGTGATCAGACGTTCTGGGTTCAGGTTCTGTTTGGTTAAGCTCTCGTTTCTCGGGAATGATGGGTTCAGAGGTTAGTGGGTTGTATTGGATGGTAATGGGAGAGGTCGGTTCATTTTGTCTAGAAGGTTGGTTCTGAAGTTGGAAAAATGAAGACCTTGGTGAATTGGGTGGAGAAGTGGTTTGTGCAGCTGTTTGGGACTCAGGAATAGGAGTGATGATCACTTGAGCAGCTGGTTCCACCCGGGTAGGCTTCACCACGATTCTGACTTGCTTCTTCTTCTTTGGTGGAGGGGGACCACCATCATTATCACCATCATCACCATCATCTGGCTTGGTGGTTTCAGCATGTTTCCTCTTAGGCTGGTCAGCCTTCTTTGTCCTCTTCAGAGGGACATCAGATTCCTCAGAGGATTCTTCTAAGACCATCTTCCTCTGAACTTTCCTCATGGGAGGAGAGTCAAACTCTTGAGCTGGTGGCAGTCTTCTGAAGAATTCATCAACATCAATCTCAAAGCCTTGTGTTCTTAGATCTTCTACATAGCACCTGATAGCTTCTGGATTGTCTGCCTGAGTCCACAAAGGATAGTCGTTCAGAGGCACCCTTCTCTGTCTGATTTCAGCAGATGTATCTTCATGAGCTGGGGCAATTTTCTTCTTGACCAGACCCATCTTCTTCAAAGAATTGGCAGTGAAGACATCACTAACGAATATGGTCAGATCCTCTGTGCATCCAGCCTTGATTAGATCTTGCACAAAGTTGCTCTCAATGAAGAGATCTGATAGCAATCTCATACTTGATGGCAGATTTGATGGAGGCAGTTGTTCTTGACTTCCTGATACATTCCTTCAGGTATGAGAACAAGAAGAAAGGGAGGCAGATCTTCTTCTTGTCTTGGATGAAGAATAACATTGCCTTCTGGCAGAAGTTGATGTAGTCCTGAGAACTGCCCTTTGGCCTCTGATTAATGCAGTGCAGCAGAATCTTGTGCCAGATTCTGAGCTTGGGATGAAGATCCACAACCTTGCAGTCAGTCTTGCCCGGCTTGTATGTGGTGTACAGAGCCTTGTTGGTCTCATCCTTCGTTTTGGGTTTCAGCTTCGATTCAGTCAGTTGAAATCGATACCCATGAGCAGTTTCTGCACCCAGCAGATTTACAATTGACTTCTCAGTGATTATGATTCTCCTTCCAGCAATGTGGGAGACCACCTGAGTGTCATCACAGTCAGCATGCTTCCAAAATTCCTTGACCAATTTATCATAAATCGGTCCTCTGAGCCTGTTGAAGTACTCTTCCCATCCCAGAGCTTGAACTTCAGGACGCAAGTCATACCCATTTGCAGCAAGGTTCTCGAGGTCGAATCTCCATTCTGCAAGTACCTAGAGTTCTTCAGGAGCATATACGCAGTGAACGGCACAATCCCGTTCCGCAATAGGGATCATCTTCTCTGACGCTTGACCTTGATTCGGATTCTCAGGACCCATTTGGCCTGTAACTTGACCTACTACCATGTGAGAGAACCTGGTTGCTTCAGCGGCTTCAGTTCTGGTTTGTCTCACCATTTTGAGCGGTTGAAGGTTTGGGTTGAAGATGAAGATGAAAGATGAATAAAGAGCGAGAGAGAGATCGTGGGAAAACGGTTTTTGAAAATACTGAAAAGAGAGAGAGAAAAAAACCGAAAGTGTAGGGGATCGTGTATGTATAGTGGGTTTTGACAAATAACCGTTGTTGATTCAAAAAGCAATTTAAAATCAACGGTTAAAAATTAAAGACATGATAGTAACAGTAAATACACATATCACACGCAGGAGAGAAGCACATCAACACTCATTACGACAGACTGTCACACGGGCACAAGGAACTATGCATCAGAGAAACTGACACACGTTTACTGTCTCTACTTCAGAGTTAGCACCAATGGGTACATACACTCTGATAGAGTTACCTTCTGGACTAGACATCTTCTGATAAAGAAGTATCGTAATCAGAGGTTCTGATCCATCTTCATGCTGGACAAAAGTCCATATTCAGATTTTTTCAGAATGAAATTAAATCTATCCTCTGCTAAGGGCTTTGTAAAGATATCTGCCCATTGATGGTCAGTATCAACAAACTTCAGAAGAAGTACGCCCTTCTGTACATAATCTCTAATAAAGTGATACTTTACCTCAATGTGTTTTGCCCTTGAATGTAAGATAGGATTCTTACTCAATGAAATTGCAGCAGTGTTGTCACAATAGATTGGGATATTGCTCTCAAGGATTTGATAATCCTCCAGCTGATGTTTCATCCAGAGCATATGAGTGTTGCATATTGCTGCTGAGATATATTCTGCCTCTGCAGTTGATAGTGCAATGGTTGATTGCCTCTTGCTTGCCCATGAGACTAAGTTGCTTCCCAGAAATTGACAATTTCCAGAAGTGCTTTTTCTCTCTGTTCTATCTCCAGCATAATCAGCATCACAATAACCTGAAAGCTTATACTCTGATATTTTCTTATACATCAAGCCAAGGTTAGTGGTACCTTTCAGATACCTTAGGATCCTCTTAACAGCAGTTAAGTGGGTTTCCCATGGATCTGATTGGAAACGAGCACATAAGTGAACACTAAACAGTATATCTGGCCTAGATGCAGTTAAGTAGAGAAGTGAACCTATCATGCCACGATAGAGCTTCTGACAAACTTTACCACTTGCATCTTCTTTCTCCAGAATGCATGTAGGATGCATTGGAGTCTTGGCCACTGTAGAATCCAGCATATTAAACTTCTTCAGAAGTTCTTTAGTGTACTTGCTCTGACGGATATATGTTCCTTCTGGTGTTTGATCAACTTGTATTCCCAGAAAGTACTTGAGTTCTCCCATCATACTCATCTCAAATTCTGCCTGCATCATCTCAGAAAATTCTTTGCATAGAGATTGATTAGCAGAACCAAATATAATATCATCAACATAAATTTGCACAATTAAGATATCATCTTTGTAAGTTTTGCAAAAGAGAGTTGTATCTACTTTACCTCTTACAAACTTATTCTCCAGAAGGAATGAGCTGAGTCTCTCATACCATGCTCTGGGAGCCTGCTTCAGACCATAGAGTGATTTCTTCAATTTGAACACATGGTCTGAGTTCTTCTCATCCTCAAAATCTGGGGGTTGATGAACGTAGACTTCCTCTGATATATATCCATTTAGGAAGGCAGTTTTAACATCCATCTGATGTAGAATTATGTTGTGATTTACTGAGAAAGAGATCAACAGTCTGATTGCTTCTAGTCTTGCTACTGGAGCAAATGTTTCTGTGTAGTCTATTCCTTCCTGCTGGCTGTAGCCTTGAGCAACTAGCCTTGCCTTGTTTCTGACTACATCTCCTTTCTCATTCAACTTGTTTCTGAACACCCATTTTGTTCCAATTATATGGACACTCTCAGGCTTCTTTACTAAGCTCCAAACATCGTTCTTGGAAAATTGATTCAATTCTTCTTCCATGGCCAGAATCCAGTTCTTGTCCTGAAGAGCTTCATCAATTGACTTGGGTTCAATTAAGGACACCAATCCTTTTAGACTAAGCAGGGTCTCTTCAGAGGGTCTGAAGGCTGAACTGGTTCTTACTGGTTCGTCTTTGCTGCCCAGAATCAATTCCTTAGGATGAGCTGCAGTGATTCTGCTCTTCTTCAGAGTTTGTGAATCAGAGGGACCAGCTTCTTCTTCTGGTTCATCTTCCTCTGGCTCAGCTTCCTCTGGAGCTTTGCCTTTGTCAGAAACATTAATGCTTAAATCTGCAAACTTCTCAACTAGATTTGACTGGTCAGAGTCAAGCTTATCGTCAAATCTAACATGAATAGATTCTTCAATAGTTTTAGCATCAGTATTATAAAATCTAAAGCCTTTTGATCTCTCAGAGTAACCAAGTAATAGACATTTAGAAGACTTAGCATCAAATTTATGCAATCTATCCTTAGTATTAAGACCATAACAAACACAACCAAAAGGATGAAAGTAAGAAATGTTGGGTTTTATGTTCTTCCACAATTCATAGGGAGTCTTATTCAGAATTAGTCTCACAGAGATTCTGTTCTGAATGTAACACGCTGTGTTTACTGCCTCTGCCCAAAAGTGCTTAGCCATGCCAGTTTCTTGGAGCATGGTTCTAGCCATCTCCTGAAGAGTTCTATTCTTCCTCTCAACAACACCATTTTGTTGAGGAGTTCTGGGACAAGAGAAATCATGTGCAATTCCATAGGAATCAAACAAACTCTCAAACTTGTCATTCTCAAACTCTCCACCATGGTCACTTCTGACACGCACAATCCTACAAGTCTTCTCATTTTGCACTTGGGCTATGAAGGTAGAGAACACAGCATGAGGCTCATCCTTGCGGGTTAGAAACTTTACCCATGTCCAGCGGCTATAGTCGTCAATGATGACCATCCCATATCTCTTGCCACCTATAGACTCAGTTTTCACTGGTCCAAAAAGGTCGATTTGCAGAAGTTCCAACGGCCTTGAGGTTGAGACAACATTCTTTGCCTTGAAAGGGACTTTTGTGAATTTGCCTTTCTGACATGCTTCACAAAGAGCGTCTGAAGCGAACTTCAGAGAGGGCAAGCCCCTGACAAGGTTTAGCTTGCTCAGCTGAGAAATCTTTCTCATACTGGCATGCCCTAACCGTCTATGCCATACCCATTGCTCTTCATTAATAGACAGAACAGAGCCATCGATCTTATATATGTTGTTCTTCCTCTTGCTGTTAAACAGAACAGAGCCATCGATCTGACTTACAGCCCGGCAGGACTTTTGATTAAAGATAACATCATAACCCTTGTCAGCTAATTGACTTATGGACAATAAGTTATGAGTTAAGCCGTCTACCAATAACACATTATCAGTACATGGACTACTATCTACACAAATAGTACCAGTACCAACAATTTTACCCTTTTCGTTGCCACCAAAGCCAACTTCACCTCCAGGCTTAAGTTTTAGCTCTTGGAACATACGCCTTTCTCCCGTCATGTGACGCGAGCATCCACTGTCCAGATACCATGACTGGTGTTTCAGTGGAGCTATCAAGGATATCTGAAACATAGATAATCTTATCCTTAGGTACCCACTTTCTGGGTCTTCTCTTGTTAGTTACCCCAGAGGTTCTGATCACCTTGGGTTTCTCAACATGATAATGTAAAGGAATTTTTGCATGATATTTAGACATGGAGAAAGATCCCTTTTTAAGAGGAGGTTTAGCAACTTCAGCAGGTAAAGGATCAGGCAATATGGTACCAGAGGGAACAAAGCATTCATACAAAGATTTAGCTTTAGGCACAGAAGGCTCATTTCTAATTGGTTTAGAATAGCCAATGCCATGCATTCCATTTCTGCTCACGCCATAGATCAATGAAGCCATCAAGCTTCTATCTACGCTTTTAGCCAGGAATCTTTGAAAAGATTTTTCATACTTAGATTCATGCTTACTATCAGAGGCATCGCAGGCAATAACTTCTTCTAACTTAGCAATTTGATTCTTAAGCACAGAGTTAGAATTAACTAAAGCATGGTTATCATTTTTCAAATCAGAAATGATTTTCTCATGTTCAGAAGGAGTTTTAGAAACAGCAGATAAGTTCTTTTTCAGCTTCTTATGCTTAGACAACAAAGAATTATACTTATCCATAATATCAGACAAGGCATGTTTCAGTTCAGAGGTAGAGAAAGAAGCGAATACCTCATTTTCATCGTCTGAGTTAGGATCGCCTTCTGATTCTGAGTCAGAGTCAACAGCTTCCTTTGACTCTGCTCCTTTGTCTTTGACAATGGCCATGAGTCCTTGGACTTCACCATCAGAGTCAACATCCTCTGACTCTGATTCATCAAAAGTCACCATCAGACTTTTCTTGGTCTTCAAGTTCTTCTTTGGCCTCTTGTCCTTCTTCAATTTTGGACAGTCGCTTTTGTAGTGCCCAGATTCTTTGCACTCAAAGCATGTGACTTCCTTAAGTGAGGACTTCTTCTGACTTGAGGATTCAGACTTTCCTTTGGCCTTTCCAGAGCCTTTGTACTTGCTCTGCTTGTGCTTCCAGATTCGGTTGAGTCTTTTAGAGATCAGAGTCAGCTCATCTTCATCAGAATCTTCTGATGCTTCTTCAGATTCTTCTTCTTCAGCTTGAAGAGCTTTTGACTTCTCTGCTTTAGCCTTCTCAGATTTGGATTTTAAGGCTATTGACTTCTTCCTCAGATCTTGCATCTCTGAGCGCTTCAGCTCATGGCATTTCGGTATGCTGATGAGTTCTTCTAAACTCATGCGCTCAACATCTCTTGTGAGCTCTATTGAAGTCACCAAGGGCATCTAGCTTTCAGGAAGACATCTAATGACCCTTATGACATGATCTTTTGTTGTGTAGCTCTTGTTGAGAGGTCGAATTCCAGCTACAAGCAACTGAAATCTGGAAAACATATCTTCAATGGACTCGTTTGGCTCCATGACGAAGGATTCATACTTTTGTATCAAAGACAATGCCTTTTATTCTTTGACTTTCTTGTTTCCTTCATGAGACATTTTCAGGGATTCAAAAATGCCTTTTGCATACTCACGATCTGTAATCTTCTGGTACTCTACATAATAAATAGCACTTAGAAGAATTGCTCTAGCTTTGTGATGTTGTGAGTAAAGCTTCTTTTGATCTGCAGTCATCTCTGACCTTGGGATCTTCTTGCCTTCTTCATCAGTTGGACGCTCAAAGCCATCCACAATAATATCCCAGAGATCTGCATCAAAACCCAGAAAGAAACTTTCAAGTCTATCTTTCCAATATTTAAATCTTTGACCGTCGAACATGGGAGGCTTTGCATTGTAACCATCTCTTTGAGTTTCACTGGTGGTAGCCATTGTTTTTCACACCGGCCCGGATCACTGAACACTGTTAGGTGTGGTAATCAGAACCTGGCTCTGATACCAATTGAAGGTATGAAAAACGGTAGAAAGGGGGGGGGTTTGAATAACGTTTTCATGTAAAAACTTCCACCTTAAAGATTTTGACAAATCTTTTCGAGAACTAAGTGCTAAAGGTAAGAGATAGAAAAGCACACAAGGATTTTTATCCTGGTTCACTTGATAAATCCCTCAAGCTAATCCAGTCCACCCGTCAAGGTGATTTCTTCCTTCTTAGAATGAAGGCAATCCACTAATCAGGTAAAGTGTTACAACTGCACTTGAAACCTACAAGTGACTAACAATTACACTGACTTAGCTAACACTAAGATTCACTCTCTTTGTCTTCTCTAGGATCCGATCAACCTTGATCTCCTAAAGGAACTAAACAAACTGTTTAATCAAGGAATGTTTACAAGAGATTTGCTTCTGAAAAGCTAATAGTAAACACAATGAAATTCAAGATGAAAGAATGCTTGAAGGTTTTTGAATATAGCTTGCGCGTGTGTAATTCTTCCAACCGCATCTTTCAAACTTCAGCCTCTATTTATACTCCAAGGATTAGGGTTTGAACGCTGCATGGAAATGCTACCGTTGGAGGGCAGTTCTGGAAATTCCAGCTTCTGATGTGGCTGAGAACGGTAGGTAGGTCGTCAGGATAGTACATATGCTTTTGTACTTGGATAGCGACTTGACCTTTAAACCTAGGAGACTTCTGATCAGGGGAATGCTTCATGTTGGAACTTGTGAAGCCGGTTGATCAGATTCAGAGGGAAAGCACAGATCCTCTGATCGTTGTATCTTCTGATTCTGAACTCAGAGGGAAGTACATGGTCTTCAGAGTTTCTTGCTTCTGGACATCAGAGTTTCCACTATTCAGCTTCTGGATCTTCAGAGTCTTGTATACCATCAGAACATCTGAACCTTCAGAGTTTTTTGGTTGTCAGATCTTCTGGATCATCAGAGCTTCAAGTGAGCTGAGTCCTTATCAGAGCTTGATTTACTTCAGATCTTCTGAAGCTTTTCTACTGTTCATAGTGAACATAGATGTTGCGAAAGCGTTGCTTGGGTCACTCTTTATGCACAGTGCTTCTGATTTGTGTGAGATTGAATAGAGGTCAGAGCCTGTAAGTAGCACACTCAGAAAAACACGTTAGAGTACCATAATTGTTCATATCAAAAGGTTAACTTGTAATCATCAAAACATAGAGTTGTACTACTAGATCAAAACATAGAGTTGTACTACTAGATCAAAACTTGATCTTACACAGGTTGGTACGAGTTCTGCAGGGACAACAGTTTAACCAAAGGGGACGAAGTCACTTTCGTTGTAAATGGTCAGAGAAAGGCTGCTGTTGTTTTTCTTGAGAGAAAGCAAAAAGGGAAGAAAAGGGGTCTTGGATGTCCAAAATTCTAGATATGCAAAAAATAGTTTCTATTTGGGCCTTGTTTAAGGGATGTTGTTTAAGTTTATTTTTGTGTTTTGTTTTACGGGTGTGTTTGCTGTTACTGGCAAAACACGGAGTTGTGTGAATTGTCTACAGTCATTCTATTTTATGAAATGTTCAAGTAATTTGCTTTATCCCTATTCAATTTATGCTATTGTTTGTTCATCAAGATGGAGAAGTCGTTATTTTCGCGTGTTAAACGCTATTTAGGCGACCAGATAAACTTTTAAGTGTAAGGAATCTAACTAATGTATCAAAAGGCTTTTCAAATCTACCTCATATATAAGCATTGAAAGTTAGAACCGATCGTTTAAGGGACAAGTTTGTTTTTTTGAACCAACAAATTGAATAAATGGACAGAAGCGGGGTCTCAGCACATTCACAAGGGCTGCCCCCCGCAAGTTACAAAAGATTATTGACATCCATCGTTCTTCTTAGGGGAAGCCAAGAAAGGTCGGTCTAATGTAAACTATATTTAAGTTATTGAAAACTTACGTACAAGTTATAAAGGTTGCTTGGTAGTACTTCTCAGTTAAAAATTGACTAACACTATTTTTTAGCTGACATGTTTTTCCAATTTTCGGTTACTTTAAAAAGTTTAATACAAGTTTAATTATACTTTACTAATTTTATCATTCATAAAATTGATAAGTTAGAAATAAAAGTTATAATTGGAGGTTACCTAATATTTAAATAAAACAAAAACATTAAATGTAATTTCTTAATACTTACGAAACAAACTGATTCTTAAATTCTCATGTAATTAGGATAATATTCAGGGTGCAATATTCAGACTTAAACTGTTGCATACCAAGAAGTTCATCATCCGATTCGTCATTCGATTCATCTTGATTCCTCCTCATCATTTTCTGACACAATATCTACTGTCATCTTTGTTGTTTTTTCGTTTCTTTTGTGTACTCTTCCACTCCTAATTAAAAGTAAAAGTTAAATACCATATAGTTGCAGGAGAAAAAAATTAAAATCAATTATAATGAGAACGAAAAGTTAAGGGTTCATTTAGATAATCGGATTAATTAAACGCTTCATAATCTATTTCGGAAGAAATAATCAAAGATCAAAATTGATTATATGTAAGTGATAAGTATAATAAAAAAAACTTTTAATATATATATATATGGAGATAGATTAATATAATATATTTCATTAGAGATTATTATATGTTACATGATATGATGTTATTAAATACCTTTTAAATTTGGAGATGGCTTTGGAAACTTTTTAAGCAAACCCGTACTCATCACAATAAACTCATGTGATTTTCAGCTTTTTGATGTGTCTACCTGCGTACATGTAAAAAACCCGTAAAAAAACCGGCTTTGTTGAACCAATCCAAATATGAATAAATAAATAGTAGTACTTTACATATTAAAGTGGAACAAACTCTACATAAATAGATAAAAACTCTATAAAGGCCTACGCCTCTGCATTGTTTTTTAGATATGAAAATATGTAGAAAAAACAAGTGAGGAAAGAATATAAAATAAATCAATATATATGAAAATTGAAATGATTTTTCGGTTTTTTGGGTTGATGGAAAAAGACAAGAGAATGATAACAAAATTGCAGCAGACTTGTATTTAAGCAAACAAACTAATAACCTTATTTTATAGTATTCTCCACATCATTAGGTCTATATAATTCAAATACTACACAAGATTTGGTCATGTAATTAGGTGGCTTGAAAAAATGGATGAGGCGTTCATTCTAGAGAAAACGAAGAAAGTATCAACTATTGTAACAGTGGTTACACAAGTGGTGATATTGTTGGTGCCGCGCTGGTGATCGAGAAAATTGATTCAATATGGTCAAGTTATTTTCTTAAATGCCCCTAAAAGAAAAAAAAAACTAAAGCCTCAAATAAGGAAAACTAAGACTATATTCAAGCATTTATACATGCTATTTACTTATACCTAATCCATCATCTAAAAGCTAGAGTAAATAATTGCTTTAAGGTTTGTGGTCATTTAAGGTTTTGTTTACAAATTTGGAGGTTTATAAAAGTGACATGATGAACAAGTAGGGGTGAAAAAAAATAAGAGCGTTTTAGGTTTGGAATACCCTTTGTACTCCCTTTTTAATATTAATTTGTCTCACCAAAAAAAAAACAACACTTCACATGGAACAAAATCTGCATGCAATATTTTTCTTTCTCGTTCGTGCTCTTTGTATATCTCTTTTTTTACTTCCTCCATTCGTGATATCTTGTTGTCTGAGGTTCTACACATTCTTTAAGAGGGCAGTAATTGATATATTTGTTGACATAGACACCCCTATTTAATGTTAAGATAAAGTAAAGAAGGATAGTGATTGTTATTATTTAAAAAACTTGTTATTATTTTGATCGGTGAAAAAAAAAGATGGTAAGGGTATCTATGAAATAAATTGTGAAAAAATGTACTGAATTTATAAAACAATAAAAGTTTTAGAATTTATGTCGTATATAGTGATTGCGAACCGAAGTTCACATTTACATGTAGATAAATATGTTAATAGGGAAACCCGCATTCAGAAAACTATTAGTCAATGTGTGTTTGGTCACATCACGTCTAAGTCACTTCACTTCCAAGCCACATCACACTGCCCCATTAGTTGCGCTACATCATATGGTGTGATTTGGACGAAACACGAAAATTGTGCATGCTTGGTCTGAAACGCGCGGCTCAAGACACACAATCATCCCTTATGTCAACTTTATGTCAAGCATCATACTCCATGGGAAAGATGATTGACTTTCAGTGACACATGTACACCATGCGTAGCTCTATGTTGGAGTAGAGCGGCTCTAGACTCTATCCTCCTTTTGTCTACTTTACTCCCTCCGTTACTAAATAACTTGTACTAATTCTGGCTAAATTTTGTTCCTAAATAACTGCCACTTTACAAAGTTCAAGAGAGCATTAATTATAATTTACCAATTGTACCCTTCATTTATTGGTGGTAGGTGTAAGGCTCAAGTTTTTAAACTTATGCCAAGTAAATAGAATCCTATTCACGATTAGGGTTGATGTATCGTGAAGGGAAACCTGAACTAGAGTTTACCAAATGAAATAAATTTATGAAGGAGAAAGTTCAGGAAAAGTCTGAGAATCGTATCGAAGTCGATAAAAGTTATAGCACGATCGTTATACGCTTAAACCTAGGTCAGAAACCCTAGTATATAGCTAGTTTTCACTCTTAGGCACGATGGAAGTTAATTTCAAAAAATCTTCAGAGAAAAGTTAGAACTTCTCTTTTTCCATATATCACAATCGTTTCGAGGCGAAACTCTAGAATCTACGAACGTCCGATTCCAATCATCGGAAGTTTGCCGAAACCGAAACCCTGGTATTTCAAAACCCTAGAATCACCGGACAATGAAGACTTTTTCTATTCAGAGCTTCAAATGAATATTCTACACGCGTACACCCATTTCTCTTGATGATTTCAATCTTTCTTCAGAAGGAAGTTTTCCATTCCGACATCCGATGCAAAAAGCAACTTATCAGGTAAAATAGTTTTATACCGATTATGCTTTAGTCGCCAAAAATACAAGGAGACCTCTTTTTAGTTTTGGAATTCTTTCGCCAAAACATATCTTAGAATTCACGGAGAATGACGCCGGAAAAATCAGATTCGCGAAACTTTCATTTTCCCGCGTTTTGCCAACCTCTATATATAGCCAAGAAAGGAAGAAAAATCACAAAAAACTACCCATTTTCCCCACCCAAACCCGCGGCCAAGAGAAGAAGAAGGAGGAAGAGTTTTTCTTCATTACTTGCTTGATCGTGGATCAATCAGTTGCTGCTTCAAGGCTTCGAGGTATAGTCGCTAATCCTTACCTCTGATCGCTTTTTCCATAGCTTTTCTGTAGACTTTTCTGAGCTGATAGTTTTGAGGTTTTTGCAAAACTATCCTGAATATTTCATTTCTGATTCTAAACCTCTTCCTTATGTGCCCAAGATCACTTCTGCCGGGTTAGATTTTCCGTTATGTCGTCGGATTTCCGCCGGAATCAATTTTAGCCTTAAATACCCATTTTTGGAGTAAAGCTTCAACCTTTAGGCTGAAAACTATCGCCTTAGCTTAGTGCTAGTAGGATTAGTTGTCATAAACGTCGTTGGTGACGTCCCTGTCAAATTTGATTTTTGGGATTTCAGTTTTGAAAATTCTAAGTTAAAAATCATGACCAAAATACCCCTGCAACAGTTTTTGATCCGATAATTTTTCCGAGTTCAGAATACCCTTAGTTACGGCTAATGATAGCATAGGAACCAAGTTTGATCGAAGAAAAATCGAGTTCCCCAATTACCAAAAGTGGCCGAACCTATTAGGGGGGAGGAGGAAAATTTCCTTTTCCGAAAACTTGTCCTTCCGCGCTAGATTATCATACCTCGGAGTATGTACTACTTCGGGTAACCTTAGTGAGCATCGATAGCTTAGTTTCCGATAGGTTCTGATAGTATTCTGTGGTTTTATTTTAAAGGTTCTTTTGAGGATTTCCCTGAGGAACAACACTTTGATTGTGAGGAAACGTTCGAAGATCATTCTGGAGAACCAACAGGTGAGGGCTACTCACTGAATCTCTAGTTAATGCCTAGGGTCGATGCTTTCGACATTGTTTACTGTTTATGCACTTGTTTGTGTTTGATTGGAAAAATGTTTTCTGAGGCTTCGGCTGACAATGTAGATGTTTCATCTACTGAATGCTTTTGAGATTGAATTTCATGCTAAGTGCTAAGTGGGTAATTTAGGATGTGTGATGCATGCCTTATATGCTAAGTGCTACGTGGTTATTGCATAATATGTTGATATATGACATGTTGATTGATTGTGCTGAGTTAATTATGCTTTTGCAATGAAATCTGAGTTTCTGAATAGTGAGAATAGCGGGCAGGTCATGCCGATTTTATTTTGAGAGTTTTGAGAAAGTTTGATAGGACGAATGAGATTCGGGCCTTGTTATGATGTTTATGGATCGAGACATTCTCTGGAGTCATTTGGGGATTAGGAGATCCCGAGAACTTATAGGAATTGCGATAAGACTAAAAAGGATATTATTTTGAAAAGAAAACTCATAAGACATTAAACAACCTCTAAATCTTCAAATAAGGATAATAAACTCGAAAGGAAGCTTCGGATGCAAATCTTAGTTTCGGAAAACGAGAAGTGTCGTCGGATCCAAGTGTTGAGTATGTTGATGTTGTTGTGTTGTTGGAGCAGCTGTTGTTGTTGTGCTGTTGGAGCAGCGTTTGTTGTTGTGCTGTTGGAGCAGCTATGTTGTTGGGCTATCCTGGGGATAAGTCCGGGAAACCGTTAGTTTCCGAGAGTGTGATACTCTGTGCTCGTTGAGCAGATGTGACCATCGGATTGAGATGAGTCGGATGATTTGGAGATCATCATGGGTTATGTGTTGTTGGGAAGAAGTGTCTTTTGTCGCAGAATCGACTTTACCTTAGGGTAAGCTTTTAGAGACTTTAATTTACCTAGAACACGTGGCGACGTGTCGAGTGAGATCGGAGACGTTGTTTGACTAATCATCCTGCATTCATGCAACATTAATGAGGTATTAACACAGGACGTACTCTGGACCTCGTCGGTTTCCAAAATGGTCATAAGACCCGGAATGCCGTGTAAGAGCGTTTGTAGACGTCTCTTGTAGCAGACCGAAATGGCAGACCTACGGGTTACGGCTGATCTGACTACCGTTGTTGTTGGAGTAAGAGGCACGCGGGCCGAAATGGTCCCACCGTGGCTGGTGCTAGGGCTGATCCGTTGATGTCCATCCGTTCCGGATTGCATATTGGTTGACTGGGTTAACCTGCATATCATTTCATGCAACATGCATACTGACTTAGTTGCTGAGTGTGATTGCTATTTGATAATCTTACTTGGAACATGTTAAGTGTTATTATTGTCGTTATGATTTTGTGGAACATGCAACCCTAGGATGTTATCTCTAGTTATAAGCCTACGTGGCGACTTATTACCTGTACCTATTGGGTTTATTATCTACATAGTTCTTTGGAGTTGACCCTCGCGTCTTCTGTGTGTGTTTTGGCGGACAACGCCTTTTGTCAGATGTCCATTGCGGACTGGTTCACAATGGTCCACCCTTCGGGGGGGATCAGATATGAGATGATTGATCAGGATGACCCCGGTTCGTGGGTGGTTGACCCCGCGAGCCATCGAGCGACGTATTCGGGGCGTATCATGGAGGACCATGTAGATAGTGGAGGACTCTTGAGGTCAGGAGTGTTGAGGAGATGATCTGTCAGCTTCAACTTGCCACCGGGCGTTCACTGTGGACCAGGATTCGGAGCAGCACCGCCGCCACCGTCATCCTCAAAGGACGAGGATCCCTCAGAGGAGATTCCAGTGGGAGTGCCTTCGGCAGGGTCTAGTGCACCCACCGTTGCGACCATTGATGATCAGGGTTCGGGCCCTAAGCCCGTGAGTCCAGCATCGGAGCGTACTGCGGTTGCGAGGGGAGGACGGATAGGGTTGGTAGACTTAGTCGTTCTGGATTCTGATTCAGACGACGATCATGCTAGCACGTAGGTTTAGTGCTGGTGTGAGCTCCTCGAGTTAGGATTAGTGTAGGAGTAGAGTCGTAGCTCTGAGCGTCATTTGTTACTTAGGGGACAGGGTAGTTCCGCCTATAGCTTTTTGTGTGGTTTCTTTACGGGAATAACAGAGAGTTGGTTGGACTTAGGAGGTCTTATTTTCAGACCATTGGGTCAGCTTATTCTCAGTTTTGAGGGATGGTGTTGCGGACACTTCACCCTTTCATTCGGTTTGTACATATTGCCTACGGGCGCTACTCTTCTATTACCCGTCACTGGAGGTTTACTCGTGACGAGGTTGCTACTTACAGCGGGGGCTGTTTATATATTGTATATTAGTTTTATTACTTTTCGCATTGGGTTTTATTTAATTCAGTCTTGTCTTAGTTATTATCGAAAAAAAAAATATTCACATTTTTCCGCATTAAGTTTATTGTTGGTTACTAAAGTGACGCCACCGAAATCGGGGTGTTACAGTAGGTAACTTGAAAAGTTAGAATTAATAAGAGAGATAAAGGAACGGAGGGAGTACTCCCTCCGTTCCTAAATAACTGATACTATTTTGGTTCTTTTGTTGTTCCTATATAACTGATACTTTTAAAGTTTCAAAAGAGCATTAATTCTACTTTACCAAGTGTACCCTTCACTTATTGGTGGTAGAAAAATTGAAAAGTTACAATTAATAAGAGAGATAAAGGGTGTAATTGGAAGTTAGATTGTAATTTTAGTAAAACAAGAATATTAATTGATATTTCTTAATACTTGTGCAACAATCTTAAAGTACAAGTTATATAGGAACGGAGGGAGTATGTTGTAAGACCTGGATTTGCAGAGCAAGTTAATTTCCGACTCACGCGTAGAATCAGTGTAAGCGTGACAGGAGTTTGATGTTTGAGAAAGATCAATGAAGAAGAAAGTTCAGGAGTTGCTTGAGGAATGTTGAGTAGTCGTTTTAGGAATTAGTGCGAGTTGTCTGCACACCTGCCTTATGGCGAGAGTGTCCAGAATAGGCTAATTTCGCTTTTAGAGCAACGTATTAAGTGAGATTTCGAATCCTTGGAAAATTTAAAGATTCTCTTTATTTTTCCTTCGAGCAGCGTTTCATTTCGGAACCCTGGACTGTACGCACGATAGTATTCACTTTTCGGAAGTCTGACGATGCTAATTTCTTTGCTTCGAAACCCTAGATTCAAGCGCTGGATGAAGACTTTTTTCTATTCGGGACTTCTAACGAAGTTTCTGTTCGCGTTGCCAGATTTTTTTCGACGTTTCCA
Organism: Lotus japonicus; assembly: GCF_012489685.1. NCBI lineage: Eukaryota > Viridiplantae > Streptophyta > Magnoliopsida > Fabales > Fabaceae > Lotus > Lotus japonicus. Next base: position 37,171,885 of record NC_080042.1, read on the forward strand.
ATCTTTCTTCAGAAGGAAGTTTTGTCGTCTGACCATCACAACAAAAAGTAGTTTTTCGGGACAGATTAACTTACACCGCTTTTGGGATTTTAGATATCGTTTTTCCCAAATGTCAGAGATTTGTTTTGAGTTCTGGAATTCTGTCGCCAAAATCTCTCTTAGAATTCATCGATGAACGTGCTTTGAAAATCGGAATCGCGAAATTTTCATTTTCCTGCGATTTCACTTGCCTATAAATAGTCGAAAAAGCAAAATATCTTCCATTTCTTCCCATTGTTGGCCGTGGATTGAGGAGAGAGAGGGAGAGGAGATTTTTCGCCGAAACTCGACCGATCTTCGCGCAGTTCGTCCCTACTTCAAGGTACCGAGGTAACTAGCTTGATTCTTACCTCTGATTACTGTTTCTACTGCGTTTCTTTAGTCGTTTCTGTGCTCAAACTTTTGAGCTTTTTGTAAAACTGTCCGTTTTTCCTGATTTCTCTGTTGGGGTTTGTTCTCTACGTGCCCAAGAGCCTAAAACCTCCGTCAGTATTCGCCGATTGTGATCGAGTTGTCCAAGATCTAAAAAACTGTTTGAAAACCCTTTTTGGCGCACATTTCGAAACTTTACTGTCGAAAAGTCGTAATCTGACTTCGTGCCTTTAGGATTAGTTTTCACGGATGTCGTTAGGATCATTGCTGTCAAATCTATTTTCCGAACTCATAACTTTGAGGTTTTGAGGTTTTATTTTGGACCAAAACGCCCCTGAACAGCCGTATTTTGATCCGATCGTCCGAAAATTGTTCTGACAGTTCCTTTGCCTTAGTTTTACCCTGAAACTACCTTGTAAACAGATTTGATCGAAGAAAAAGAGTCGGAGCCCTTTTTCCTTTTTGGCCGAGAGCTTGTAGTGATGGGGGGGGGGGGAGTTTTCGTTTTCGAAAACTTGTCTTTTCATACTCGATTGTTATATTCTGAAGCTTTAATGCTTTGTCTATCGTTTATGAGTTGTATGGCGATCGAACTAAACGATTTTGTTTGGATTATGCTTTGTTTTCTCCGAGGTTCAGTTGAAGGAACTTTGGGTTTTGCAGAGCAATCGTGTGAAGGGTACTTTAACCACGAGACAGGAGCAACTCGAGGTTAGGGCAACTTACTATTAGCTATGACTGCATGATAGGCGTCGACTAATGCTTTACTTGATGTTGATTATGTTGATGAACTGATGTTATGATGTTTCTGTAACTGATGATGTGGAGATGATTGTTGGATTGTGCGTTTTGACGCGACTTCGGAGTGGGGATTCATTGATCTGGTGATCTTTGATATTTCGGGTGGGATGTACAACCCTAGGCAAGTTCAAACTTGAGTTTTGAGACTTAGCCATTTGTTCGCATTCTTAGACTTTCCCCGGGAAATTTCTTTTGGGTGGTTTGTCTTTGGAAAACCTAGAATGAATAGAATTTCGAAAACTAGAGACTTTGGGAAACTTAGACTTTGAGAAATAAACTCATAACTTGACTAATACAATTCGAAACGTTTTTACTAAACGAATAAATATAGGGAACCTAAAGGAGAAAATAATTGCGAAAGACGGGGAAAAGTCGACTTTTGTTGTGGGTTTTGGAATTGGGGAAAGCCACTGAGGTCAGCTACGGTGATGATTGAAAGTCACCGAGTACTCTAGTACTCTTGTTATTCGAGTTGTGTTGTATTGACGGACACTAACTCCGAGTTGTGTTGTATTGACCGACACTGACTCTAGCTTTGATTTTTGGGTTTTGTTATTGAAGTTGTGTTGTATTGACCGACACTAACTCCGAGTTGTGTTGTATTGACCGACACTAACTCTTGGCTTTGTTTTGAGTTTGTTTTTTAGCTGAACACTTATGTGGTGAGGACGATTCGATGTTTGGCTAACCATATTGCATCAATCGGGTGAATAACGGGAATGGTTCACCTGTGCATCTTTTGGTGAATAACGGGAATGGTTCACCAATGCATTAATGATGAATAACGGGAATGGTTCATCATACGGTGAATAACGGGAATGGTTCACCAAGGATGAATAACGGGAATGGTTCATCCATAGTGAAGAACGGGAATGCTTCACTTGTGGCGAACGGGAACGCGTCACAATCCGGATCATATTGATTGCATTTCACGCATACATTCATTCTGACTGGAATTGTGTGTTGTTTGATTTATTGAAGCATTGTTAGAGCCAATAACATGCTAGGATTATTTATAAATATATATATATAACAACATATATATCTATACCCCATCACATGTTGAGTGATTATCTACTTATTTCTGTGAGTTGACCCTAGCGCCTTGGCTTTGGTTTCATGTTTGTGTTTGGGAGGTCGGCCTGCTGCCAGATGTTGACGGTGGATTGGGTTTCGATGGTCTCTCCCTCGGGGGGATTAGGTTTGAGCTGGTTGATCGACATGCTCCCACCGCTTGGGTGATCTATCTTGTGGGTCATCGAGCGACGTACCGGGGAAGGGTCATGGAGGACCGGACTGACGAGCGTGGACGTCTGACGAAAGGAGTTCTACGACGCATGGAGCTGAGCTTCAACTTGCCAACTTCAGTTCGTGGTGGACTTGGTACTGGAAGGGTAGATTTACGCAGGCGTCATGGTTTGTGTAGAGCTCTGATTTGTTTTGCTTTTGGGACAGGGTAGGTTCCCGACGCATGACTTTTGTGTGGTTCTCTTACTGAGGGATCACAGTGAGCCAGTCGGACCGTAGGGGTCTTTGCTTAGGCCATTTTGAGGCCGACTTTCTCCTAGTGGGTTGTAATTATAAACTTTCTTACTCACACTTCTGGTTTTGTATATAAATGCCTACGGGCACACTACTTTGGAGTCACTGCGAGTGCGCGTGGCATGGAAGTGCAGCTGAGGCTGTACATGTCTATATTTGATGTATATTGTTAGTTTAGTGGTTGGGTTATGTCTTTATTTTCTATTGCTTTATTTAAAAGGAAACAAACGAAAAAAAATTACATGTTTTCCGTGTAAAGAGTTATTTTTGGTTACTAAAGTGACACCCGGAAATCGGGGTGTTACATTGTGGTATCAGAGCTTAGTCGAGTCTTTCGGGAGTCTTTGGGGAATAGGTCTTCTGTGCTAGGTTGTGTGACTCTGCAAGGAGTGAAAATTGATTGTCTGTAGAGCGATTTTCGCTCTAATTGCTTGCATTACTACTTAATCGGATTGAGTGGTTTGTCTAGTGCTACCGTATGGTTAGTACTAATTGGACGTTCGATAGGATATAGGATGGTGGACCTTAACCGGATGGCGGAGGCAATAGCTACACTGATCGAGGCAATGATGAACCAGGCTGCGGAAGACGCTTACATGCGCGCTGAAGAGGCTGCACGTGAGCATCATCAACGACTGATGGCGACGGCAATGTATCAACGAAGAGGAATGAACCGAACGGGAGCTGGGGGACCAATGAGGTCAGGTTCCCAAGGCTATAACGGAAGGGAGAGTTACCATCAGTGGAAACCGTATCAGCGTTCTGAGGGAAGAGATCTTATCTCAAGAGCGTACAAATCAACGACTGCTGATACTGGAGGGAAGCCAGTTGGTGATAAAGGTGTGACATGTTTTCGTTGCGGAAAGTTTGGGTATTTTGCTAACAAGTGCTCAGTGATTGGACGAAGATGCTTCAAGTGTAACCGAGAGGGGCATCTAGCTGTGAACTGCAAGACACTTCAGGAGGGAACGTCTCACAGTAAGATGAAAGGGAATGATGCTACCGGAGGGACAGGAAACAAGATATCGGGAAAAACAGTGACGTGTTACAGGTGCAGGAAAGTGGGGCACTACAGTAACAAGTGTCTAGACGGGGGATCTCTATGCTTCAACTGTGGGGAAAACGGGCACTATGCTAGTAGGTGCAAGATCAAGGAAAGTCTATGCTTCAATTGCAACCAACCGGGACATTTCTCTAGAGATTGTAAGGTACCCAAGGGTGAATCATCAGGGAATGTTGGGAAAGGAAAACAACTTGCTACAGAGGAAAGGATTCATACCAAGCAGGAGGCAAGAGCTGAGGAGTTGAACGAGGAAGAACGTGGGAACGATGGTAATATTTTAACTGTTCTATTATTCTAGAATAACTTACTCCTTTATCTTCGAAACGAGTATGACGCGCCTAACCTGTATTTACTACTTAGACTTTGATCTTATGATTATTATTCCTAGTAGGACCTTATTCGAGGTTGCTCGTGATTTAACTATAGAAGTTACACGAGGTCTAGGATAGCACGCTGAGCTAGGAAGTTGTTTTACCGACGCGTTGATAAGGAAGCTAGGATCGCAGGGAAACCCTTATGGGTACGATACGTAGGATTTTAGGGCGTTTAGTTTTGAAGCGGAGTCGTTAAAGGATCTTTCAGCAAAAGGGATCATTCGATCAAGTGTTTCACAGTGGGGAGCGCCAGTGCTTTTAGTTAAGAAGAAAGACCGAAGGTCGAGATTGTGTGTGGATTATCGACAAGTGAACAAGGCGACGATCAAGAACCGATACCCGTTGCCGAGGATAGATGATTTGATGGATCAATTACGAGGGCCTGCCGTATTTTCCAAGATAGACTTAAAGTCAGGCTATCATCAGATCAGAGTGAAGACTGAGAATATACCAAAGACTGCTTTCAGAACACGTTATGGACACTATGAGTACCTAGTGATGCCGTTTGGAGCGACAAATGCGGCTGCTGTTTTCATGGATTACATCAACCGCATCTTTCATGAGTTCTTAGATCGGTTTGTGGTGGTGTTTATTGATAACATATTGATCTACTCGAAGGACGCGAAGGAACATGAAGGACATTTTCGCCAAGTTTTACAAGTGTTGCGAGAGAAAAAGTTGTATGCGAACCCTTCCAAGTGTGAATTCTGGCTGGAGGAAGTCAATTTCTTAGGCCATGTTATCTCAAAGGAAGGCATAGTTGTGGACCCAGCGAAAGTGGAGATTGTGTTGGCTTGGGAGCAACCGAAGACGGTGACAGAGATCAGAAGTTTTGTGGGTTTAGCTGGATATTATAGACGCTTCATTGAGGGATTTGCCAAGATTGTTGGACCTTTGACTCAACTGACGAGGAAGGATTAATCTTTTACATGGCTTGAGGGTGTGTGGTTCCGTAGCGGAATTGTTAGGGACTTGATATCAGGATATTTGCGGTTACTGGATGTTAGGAACTCATTGACTGTTCCAGTGGGTTTTTCTAAATTTCCATCTTCGATGTATTAGGCCTGATCAACCTAATATTGAGGGGGTGATATTCGGAATCACAGCTGGTTATGGACTTTGATAGAAGGATGGGTAAGATGAAATTGAATTGACCGAGGATTAGTCGGGTTTGAGAGGAAAGTTCGTGTTAAGTAATTGATTTTCTTTGGGAAGGAATGGTAGCTTTAAGAAATGAATATTCATTTAAGAAGTGTTGGAGAGTTAAAGGATATTGGTGGTCGAAACTTAGTGAAGGTTTAGATTTTAAGCCAATTGATTTTATCCCAAACGCGTGAGACATGAAGTCTTGTCAGGTTTTGATCGAGAGGCTAAGTGTTGGATTGATTGGAGGATGATCAAGTTACAGAAAGGAAAGTGTTAGCATCAAGATGAATACTTGAGGTTGTTATATTTGAACAAGTTTCGTAGAGTCTAAGAGTCAATGGGACTTTGTTATGGATTTTGATGATGCATATTAGGGTTAACAAGTGGATTTTACTAAAGTTGAATGAGAATCCTAGGGCTAAGGTTGACCTAGTGAGCTGAGATTCATGTACACATAAGAGATTTAGTGGTGCTAGCGGTTATGATAACAGTTAAATCTCAGAATGTTGAAGGATCGGATGATAAAATGGCTAGTTAAATCCCTTGAGGTATAGTTATGATTTAATCTTCTAGAGGATAAGTCTCGATTTGTGCGAAGTGTTAGGGATTTCAGTAAGTGTAAATAGGTTTGAGTGAGGGAAGTTTTGAGGAAGAAGACGATAATAATGGATTGTTAGATATTAAGAGGAGGATTATCTTATAAGTTGTTGATAAATTGATATTGAAGGGGATAAGATTAGTGAAGGACAAGAAATAAGGACATAAGCCGAGTTTTAATTCGAATAGTGACTAAGTAGAAGTTTGATTTCTTGGTGTGTGTAAAGATAGTTACGAAGTGGGAGGTGTTTTAATGGACTAGCGGGTTCCAAGGGGATGATTCGTCTAGGAGTTATCGAACAGACAAGTGGAGTTTTGGACTATAGATGAAGATCACGAGGACAAGTTGAGTATTTACTTTGAAATGACAGAGAGGCACCGAGTTTAAGGAGAATTTCGGACGACCGAAATGTAAAGAAGCAAGTGGCTAAGATTGTGCGACTGCACGGAGTGCCAACCGGTATCATTTCAAGCAGAGATCCGACGCAAGTGATCGAGTCAGACGACATGAAGTTGAATGATGGTTTGTCTTTTGAGACGCCGACAATTAGCAGTGGGGATAGAAGAGTGAAACAGTTAAGGGGAAAACAGCTTGCTTAAGTAAAGGTTATGAGGAACAATAACACGGGCAATGCTACATGGGAATTGGAAGACAAGTTCAAGGAACTGTATTCCGGACTTTACGCAGAACTCTGAGTTTCGAGGACGAAACTTCCTTTTTGGAGGGGAGTATTGTAAGACCTGGATTTGCAGAGCAAGATAATTTCCGACTCACGCGTAGAATCAGTATAAGCGTGACAGGAGTTTGATGTTTGAGAAAGATCAATGAAGAAGAAAGTTCAGGAATTGCTTGAGGAATGTTGCGTAGTCGTTTTAGGAATTAGTGCGAGTTGTCTACACACCTGCCTTATTGCGAGAGTGTCCAGATTAGGCTAATTTCGCTTTTAGAGCAACGTATTAAGTGAGATTTCGAATCCTTGGAAAATTTAAAGATTCTCTTTATTTTTCCTTCGACCAGCGTTTCATTTCGGAACCCTGGACTGTACGCACGATAGTATTCACTTTTCAGAAGTCCGACGACGCTAATTTCTTTGCTTCGAAACCCTAGATTCAAGCGCTGGATGAAGACTTTTTTCTATTCGGGACTTCTAACGAAGTTTCCGTCTGCGTTGCCAGATTTTTTTCGACGTTTCCAATCTTTCTTCATAAGGAAGTTTTGTCGTCTGACCAACACAGCAAAAAGTAGTTTTTCGGGACAGATTAACTTACACCGCTTTTGGGATTTTAGATATCGTTTTTCCCAAATGTCAGAGATTTGTTTTAAGTTCTCGAATTCTGTCGCCAGAATCTCTCTTAGAATTCATCGGTGAACGTGCTGCAAAAATCGGAATCACGAAATTTTAATTTTCCCGCGATTTCACCTGCCTATAAATAGTCGAAAAAGCAAAATATCTTCCATTTCTTCCCATTGTTGGCCGTGGATTGAGGAGAGAGAGGGAGAGGAGATTTTTCGCCGAAACTCGACCGATCTTCTCGCAGTTCGTCCTACTTCAAGGTACCGAGGTAACTAGCTTGATTCTTACCTCTGATTACTGTTTCTACTGCGTTTCTTTAGTCGTTTCTGTGCTCAAAGTTTTGAGTTTTTTGTAAAACTGTCCGTTTTTCCTGATTTCTCTGTTGGGGTTTGTTCTCTACGTGCCCAAGAGCCTAAAACCTCCGTCAGTATTCGCCGATTGTGATCGAGTTGTCCAAGATCTGAAAAACTGTTTCAAAACCCTTTTTGGCGCACATTTCGAAACTTTACTGTGGAAAAGTCGTAATCTGACTTCGTGCCTTTAGGATTAGTTGTCACGGATGTCGTTAGGATCATTGCTGTCAAATCTGTTTTCCGAACTGATCACTTTGAGGTTTTGAGCTTTTATTTTGGACCAAAACGCCCCTGAACAGCCGTATTTTGATCTGATCGTCCGAAAATTGTTCTGGCAGTTTCTTTGCCTTAATTTTTCCCTGAAACTACCTTGTAAACAGATTTGATCGAAGAAAAAGAGTCGGAGCCTTTTTTCCTTTTTGGCCGAGAGCTTGTAGTGATGGGGGGGGGGAGTTTTCGTTTTCGAAAACTTGTCTTTTCGTACTCGATTGTTATATTCTGAAGCTTTAATGCTTTGTCTATCGTTTATGAGTTGTATGGTGATCGAACTAATCGATTTTGTTTGGATTCTGCTTTGTTTTCTCCGAGGTTCAGTTGAAGGAACTTTGGGTTTTGCAGAGCAATCGTGTGAAGAGAACTTTAACCACGAGACTGGAGCAGCTCGAGGTTAGGGCAACTTACTATTAGCTATGACTGCATGATAGGCGTCGATGAATTCGACTTATGCTTTACTTGATGTTGATTATGTTGATGAACTGATGTTATGATGTTTCTGTAACTGATGATGTGGAGATGATTGTTGGATTGTGCGTTTTGACGCGACTTCGGAGTGGGGATTCATTGATCTGGTGATCTTTGATATTTCGGGTTGGATGTACAACCCTAGGCAAGTTCAAACTTGAGTTTTGAGACTTAGCCATTTGTTCGTATTGTTAGACTTTCCCCGGGAAATTTCTTTTGGGTGGTTTGTCTTTGGAAAACCTAGAATAAATAGAATTTCGAAAACTAGAGACTTTGGGAGACTTAGACTTTGAGAAATAAACTCATAACTTGACTAATCCAATTCGAAACGTTTTTACTAAACGAATAAATATAGGGAACCTAAAGGAGAAAATAATTGCGAAAGACGGGGAAAAGTCGACTTTTGTTGTGGGTTTTGGAATTGGGGAAAGCCACTGAGGTGAGCTACAGTGATGATTGAAAGTCACCGAGTACTCTAGTACTCTTGTTATTCGAGTTGTGTTGTATTGACCGACACTAACTCTGGCTTTGATTTTTGGGTTTTGTTATTGGAGTTGTGTTGTATTGACCGACACTAACTCCGAGTTGTGTTGTATTGACCGACATTGACTCTGGCTTTGATTTTTGGGTTTTGTTATTGGAGTTGTGTTGTATTGAACGACACTAACTCCGAGTTGTGTTGTATTGACCGACACTAACTCTTGGGTTTGTTTTGAGTTTGGGTTTGAGCTAAACACTTATGTGGTGAGGACGATTCGATGTTTGGCTAACCATATTGCATCAATCGTGTGAATAACGGGAATGGTTCACCTGTGCATCTTTTGGTGAATAACGGGAATGGTTCACCAATGCATTAATGATGAAGAACGGGAATGGTTCATCATACGGTGAATAATGGGAATGGTTCACCAAGGATGAATAACGGGAATGGTTCATCCATAGTGAAGAACGGGAATGCTTCACTTGTGGCAAACGGGAACGCGTCACAATCCGGATCATATTGATTGCATTTCACGCATACATTCATTCTGACTGGAATTGTGTGCTGTTTGATTTATTGAAGCATTGTTAGAGCCAATAACATGCTAGGATTATTTATATATATATATATATATATAACAACATATATATTTATACCCTATCACATGTTGAGTGTATATCTACTTATTTCCGTGAGTTGACCCTAGCGCCTTGGCTTTGGTTTCATGTTTGTGTTTGGGCGGTCGGCCTGCTGCCAGATGTTGACGGTGGATTGGGTTTCGATGGTCTCTCCCTCGGGGGGGATCAGGTTTGAGCTGGTTGATCGACATGCCCCCACCGCTTGGGTGATCTATCTTGTGGGTCATCGAGCGACGTACCGGGGAAGGGTCATGGAGGACCGGACTGACGAGCGTGGACGTCAGACGAAAGGAGTTCTACGACGCATGGAGCTGAGCTTCAATTTGCCGACTTCAGCTCGCGGTGGACTTGGTACTGGAAGGGTAGGTTTAGGCAGGCGTCATGGTTTGTGTAGAGCTCTGATTTGTTTTGCTTTTGGGACAGGGTAGGTTCCCGACGCATGACTTTTGTGTGGTTCTCTTACTGAGGGATCACAGTGAGTCAGTCGGACTGTAGGGGTCTTTGCTTAGGCCATTTTGAGGTCGAGTTTCTCCTAGTGGGTTGTAATTATAAACTTTCTTACTCACACTTCTGGTTTTGTATATATTTGCCTACGGGCACACTACTTTGGAGTCACTGCGAGTGCGCCTGGCATGGAAGTGCAGCTGAGACTGTACATGTCTATATTTGATGTATATTGGTTAGTTTAGTGGTTGGGTTATGTCTTTATTTTCTATTGCTTTATTTAAAAGGAATCAAACGAAAAAAAATTACCTGTTTTCCGCGTAAAGAGTTATTTTTGGTTACTAAAGTGACACCCGGAAATCGGGGTGTTACATATGTCATTAGATTTATGTCACATAAGTACTCATCACGTCAAGACAAATAAATGGGTCGCGCAGTTCAATACGTTATCTAAATTTATGTCACTCATCAAACGTCATGGTAAAGGAAATTACCTTTATGTCATGATAAAGTTCTGATGACGCTAGCACACTCACATTGATATTTGAGCAAATATGACGGACGCCCGATATAGAGCTAAAGTAGAATGAATGGCGACCTCGAGACTGAAAACACTACACACTGTAAGATATAGTCACATCGGTCTGACTTACTTCCCATGGGGATAATGCATATTAGCTTAATTAATGGGATATGCACATCTCTCGGACTCTTACGACTTGTAACTCCCCAAGGTTGCTCGATAATCGATACTATAATAACGGCCACGTGTCTCGGATAAAATTTATGACCATGGACGACTCTGTATTTAATTGGGTCTAAAACATCTCAATGTTTTAAAACATCTCAATGTAATCTGGTTTTTAAATTTAAATTAATCAAACAACAGGGTCCCCCAAACAACAGTACGTTCAACTTTTTTATTTTCATTGCTTTAGTTTTGTCATTTTCCGATGTATAAAAAAAGGAGCCATAAAAAAACAGATTTTCCTGGTAAGTACTAACATGCTACTTCATCAAGAGACAAACAGGGCAATACGTAAATTATAAATAATTATCAGTCTAATAATGCCCGAACATGCCTAAATGTAGTTGCAATAGATATGTCAACAGGCCGAAAGGTACTCGAATAAGAGATGAATTTGAGATTAACCCCCCATGGGTTTTCCCCAATATCTTTGAATTTCCACGGATAAGCACTGGTTACATTGTAACCTTAGACCGTGGACCTCGTCGTGAATATCAAACAGTCTCCGTTAACAACACTGAAACTTTGGATTGGATCATGAATGATCCCCAACTCTTCAATGTTCATGCGATGAATGAGGTTCCAGTAGCGGTGCGGACCATCTACAAAAGTCCAAATCGTAAAAATTGATCCGATAAATCGTACTAGACACAGAGACTCAATTGACGTCCATCGGGAACTCCATTTGAAGATGCAGTATTTACCAAGAAAAGGATCCTCAACAGCCTCCTTAGGGAGGTGAAGTGTGGAATAGATTTGTTCCCCAAGGGAATACTCCACTATGTATGGCAGTGGATTATCCTGTGAAACTAAACCCTAACCATCGCTGTAATATGTATTACTGGAGATAATGTACAGCCTATCATAGACTATGTTTCTTGATCGCGATTCATCCCCCTTAACCCAAAATTAACTTCTTCTTCGATAACCTTCCAGTCACTTTCCACAAACCTATATTCCTTGATCATATATGGTGGACCCCATCGATCTTTAGCACCCGCGATACATATCAATTTATAATCGTTCCCACGAGCGTCACACTAAACGAATTCGATATGCATTTGATGTTCAGAAGGATTGTCGTACCCTTCCATGGGAGATCTGAGGAGCGCCCAACAACCGGTAACAGGATTGCATATGCACGGTGTGGGTGGCTTCACGTCATAAATTGCAAATTCAACCACTCCCAACCCATTCCATGAAGCGAGTATTCTCCAATCCTCGTTAAATAAGTTGATGAATTGAATTGGTAATCCTGGAACAGGACCATTATCGAATAAATAATAGAAGCGTGTTCCCAAACATAACGACATGTTAGGGAAAGCAAAAAGGTGCATGTCACCGCGTTTAAGCATGTTGCGGGCTTGTTCACGGAAAAAGTTGAGCCCGGTGGAGAAATCACTCTTTGAGGATACACTCCTAAACCTACATTGTAGGTAAGCGGGTGCATGAGATAATACCTGAGACAGTTCATCTAGCATGTAACGCATGGTTTAAACACACAAGATGATAAAGGGGACAAGGGAAAAACTAGAAGGAGAAAAGCCTTGCTTGATATTGGAGATGAGTCTAATGACAAAATAATGAACCCAATACTGGAATTGAAAACAGTCGCGGCAATTGTGAAGGGTTTGTTTGGTACATTTTGGAATCGCGTGGTTTCAGTCACATAAAAGACTGAGACAGCGTGTCTTTTAAAACACATTAAAGCTCGTGCCTGTGCGTTCTTTTCCAGGTGCCTTTTCTGTGCGTGGAATCATATATCTCGGCTGGCACAAGGGACATCACAATAGTAAATAAATTAAATGAACTTATTGACAAACCGTGCTTACAAATTTACTGAATCCCTAGATCAATGTAGTCAATTCGTACAAAAAAAATACTACGGTGCTCAAATTAATTAATATAATAACACATAATTCATTTTTTGCCTATAAAACAAAACACCGTCCTCCATGGCTATAACATGAGAGGAAAAAGAAGGAAAATTACATTATTAAATACACATTGTGTCAAACGTACAACATGGATAACCGAAAACTAAGCTACAATACAACGTACAACATTAAATACAATAAAACTAATAACAATGAGGCTCCCACTGTCAAGGATGCAAACATTGCAAATCTTCAATTACATTTAGCCATTTAATGCTGCCAGAACATCAGTGAACGAGGTTATCTGAGACAAGTCAACAGGCCGAAAGGTACTCGAATAAGAGATGAACCTCACATCCGTCCCCCTTGTGTTTTCACCGAGAACTTTACATTTCCAAGGGTAAGCTCTGTTGACATTATAACCATATATTTTGGTCTTCGTAGCAAATATCAAACAGTCACCATTAACAATACTGAAACCTCTGATGAGTTCCACTTCCTCTGGCTATCTTGAAAAAAGATTGTCATCATATTCATCTTCGAGTTCAAAGTTTATCCCCAACTCTCCTATGTTTATGCGATCTATCAGGACCCAGGAGACCTGTGCACCATATTTAGAAGTCCATAACGTAAAGGTCTTTCCAATATATCGAACTAGACACATAGATTCTATTGACGTCCATCGGCTACCCCATGTGAAGACCCCGTATGCACCATGAAAAGGATCATGAACAGCCTCATCATGGAGAGGTAGAAAGTTACAATTTTTTTCGATGAGGGAGTAATGCACAATGTACGGCAGTGGAGATAGCGGCCAAACCTCCCCCTCACCGTAACCGAAATGATCAGACATCATGTAAAACTATCATTGACAACAGCCACGTGGTCCAGATCCATCTGCCTGGCCCCGAACTCAATGTTATTTTCTAGAACTTGCCAGTTATTTACAACAGGGTTATATTCTTTCATCACATATGGTGGACTCCATCGATCTTGAACACCGGCAATGCATATCAATTTGTAATCGCTTCCATGTGTGTCAGTTGGAACGGTTATGATATGCATTTCAAGTTCATCAGGATTGTTGTACTCTTCCAGGGGAGATCTTAGGAGAGCCCACGAACCGGTGACGGGGTTGCATAAGCACGGTGTTGGTGTCTTCACGTCAACAATCTCAAATTCAACGACTACCAACCCGTTCCACGAAGCGAGGATTCTCCAATGGCGGGTAAACAAGTCCATAAATTGAATTGGTAAACCTGGAGAAGGACCATTTTCGAATAAATGATAGAGGTCCGTCCCCATAGGCGCTGGAATGTCAGAAAAACGAAAATGTGCATGTCGCCGCGTTGAAGCATGTCGCGGGCTTGTTGACGGCAAAAATGAGGGGCTTCATTGAAATCTATTTCTGAGGATACACACTTAAACTTACATAGAAGGTATGCGGATGCATGAGAAAACAGATGATACAGGTTATCACACATGGAACCCATCGTTGAAACCCAACACAAGATTATCACGCACAGAGCACAATAAACTAAAAGAAGCAATAGCTTGCTTGAAAGAGGACGGTATGGGTTGTAATGAAAAAAGAGTTACAAGAACAACGGTATTTATAACCATGGGTTTGCTTCTGATGCCGAAATTCGCGACACTTGAGTCGATGCGGTTTAGGTGGGTTTTGAAACGCGACGGCATAGTGGTGCCGTTTCTTGAATGGATATATTCTTCCGTCTGTCATGAATGGGTAAAGGAAACGGTTGGTCACACTTATTATGGTAGGAATACAAACTCAAGCTAAGATAATGTATTGGGTTTTTATATGCGTGTGTAGTTGGAAAACCCTTGCACGAAGGGTGAAGATGTCACTACACGTGTTCTTGAATTCGTAGTACTAGTTGATCTACGGTTCCCATGAAATGAGACGTAGGTGTACCAATTCTCTTGTAAGACTGAAATATCAATAATTATTTGTTCACCCCTCTCTTTTGAGGTGGAGAGTTGGAATGATGAGAGAGATATGAAGAAAAGAAAAAGTAAGAGAAAGAAAATATGAGATGTGATAGATGATAAGATGAGAGAGATAGAAATAAAAAGAGATGTAAATGAAGTGTTTAAAAAATGAGGTGTGTATATATCATTACTCCTTAAATATAGAATCCTCCTAATTTTTTCAACAAACAAACGATTGACCGATCGAGTATAAACGCGAAAAATGTTGGAATCAAGGTTGGTTGGAGTAACAATTGAGGAAGAGATTCTTGCAATAAAATATTAGAGTCAAGTCTGACCTTAGAGAAGCCAGGGTGATGGGAAGAGTTTATTAAAAGAGGGAGTCATCAACTTATACTTTAAGGTTTTGAGTTAAGATGATATATATACAATCTAATTGGGGTCTCGTGTTGGCCTTGACCCTTAGGTCCCGGCCGTACCAATTATATGCATACACCTGTAAATATTCTTTTATTAATTAATTAAAGTAATAAATTTGTTCTAATTCTAAATAAGTCCCATAAAACTATTACTCCATTTATTAGTTAATTCTTTATCAACCCACCAATTCTTTACCTTTTCCTCACAAGTCACAATGTCAAATCCCTCCTCACTGGCTTACGTTCAATCCCTATTAATCAATACTATCAAGTCAAGCACAAGCCAAGCCACCGATTTTTTATATATGTTATGTTCCTCACATACTTTGGATGCTGATTAAAGTGGGAATTTTTTTTAATTTCTATGTCCAAGTAAGATGAGATCTGGTAAATATGGTTCACCTTTTCCATCCATGTAAGAACTACCGATCTACGCCCCCATCCTTGCAATCGTCGTTGTATCTGGGCTTGGAAGCAAGTCGATTCTGAGGGATTAGTGCCTATTGTTGGAAAATGATAAATATTGATGCCTAATTCTTGTTGATTCTAGTTCTGACAAGTGAGTTTCTGGGTTGAACAATTTGAAAGGTTGAAGGGGCTTCTGGGTTCTATTTTGAGTGAGAGCTTCTGGGTTTGATTGATTTTTGGTTAAGTTTAAGGAGTTTCTGGGTTTTATTTTTCGGGTGAGATTGAGAAAGAAGAATGAGATAGTGGAAATGGAGTGAGATTCAGTGTGTTGGGTACTGTTAATAATTGTTAGAAGAAGATGAGGAACATGAAAGTGAAAAGTGTGAAGATGAAACAACACTAAAATCTATTGATTGAAATAAAATTTGTGGGGGTTATTATTGAGTTAACTAAATAAAAGAGGGGTCATTAAAAATATATCAAATGAATAATTATAAATTAGAAAATAGATGGAGGGTTCATTGTGAGACCCAAGTTTTTAAGCTTAGAATAAATTAATTAAATTCATATACACGATTAGGTTTCGATGTATCGTGACGGAAACCTGAACAAGTATTTACCAAATGGACTAAATTTATGAAGGAGAAAGTTCAGGAAAAGAATAAGAATAGAGTATTAAAGTCGATATAAGTTATAGCGCGAGTCTTATTCGCTTACGCCTAGGGCAAGAGAGTTTGTAAACGATTAATTTACTCTTAAGGCACTATAGGAACTAATTCCAAAAATCTTCAGAGAAATATAAGAATTCCTCTTAATCCTTTCCATGACAAGCGTTTCGATCTGAAACCCTGGAATGTACGAACGTCCGAATCTAATTCTCGGAAGTTTGCCGAAACTAAATCCCTGATAACTCAAGAAACTTAAAATAAACGGTCGATGAAGAATTTTTCTATTCGGAGCTTCAAACGAAGATTCCACACACGTACACCTATTTCTTTCGAGGTTTCTAATCTTTCTTCAGAAAGAAGTTTTCTCATCCGACATCAACTGCAAAAAGTAGTTTTTCGGGTAAAATAGATTTACACCGACTTTGGATCGTTTGTCATAATTCCAAGAAACCTGTTTCGAGTTCTGGAATTTTGTCGCCAGAACCTATCTTAGAATTCATAGAGGAATGCACAGGAAAAATCGGAATCGCGAAATTTTCATTTTCCCGCGTTTTCCACTTCCTATAAATAGGTGAAGAATCAAAAATTCTTCACCATTCAAGCATCAAACCCACGGCCAAGGAGGAGAGAAAGGGAGGAGAGCTTTTCGCCGATTCTTACCTGATCGTCGCTCTGTTCGTTGCTACGCGTAGACCTTGAGGTATAGATGCTATTCCTCACTTCTGATCGTAAATTTTGTCGCTTTTCTCTATGTCTTTCTGTGCTCAAAGTTTTGAGCTTTTTGTAAAATTGTCCAAATAACTTGATTTCAATGTCTAAACTTATTGCCTACATGCCCAAGAGAATGAATATCCGGTTGTTTTCTGCTGAATCTCGCCGAATCGTCGCGGAGCTTCGATTCTGTGAAAATACCCATTTTCTAACCAAAGCTTCGTTCTTTGGATTAAAAACTCTCAACTGAGCTCAGGGTCAGTAGGATTAGTTGTTATAAATGTCGTTAGGAACACAATCATCAAATTTATTTCTCAAAATTCCGACTTTGAGTTTTCAGGCTAAAAACACTGACCAAAATACCCCTGTGTTAGTTTTCGACCCGATAATTTTTCTAAGAGTTTCCCTGGCCTAGATATCGCCTAAGAATACCTATGTGGACTGGGCGGGACAAAAAGAATGCTCATGCCCGCCCAAATCAAGCAATCAGACGAACGAAACCAGCCTTGGCGGGATTCACAGAATAACATTGAATTCCGCCCGCCCTTTAGATAGGCCCACACGCCACCTGGAAGATTCCTTTAGATTTGTCTTATATGTATAAAGGCTTGGGCCCCGGTTGTCAGGCCCAAGTACAGCAAAAGTCCACATCATGATCATTCCCTCTATAAAAGGAGAGGTCAACACCTTGTAAAAAGTACCTTTTGAACATTTAATGAGAATATTCCTTTTGTGATATTTTTAGTACTCTGCTAGGGTTTACTTTCTGTCAGTCTTCTACGTCAGATCTCCCTAGTACAGAACATTGGCGCCGTCTGTGGGTCTTACTTCGATCTACTACTTGACATAGAAGGTGAGATTTAAGATCCATGGAAACTCGTTCGTGTGGCGTGGGCCACCGCGATCATCGTCGGAGGGGTGGTGGTCGTCACGGCGGTCGCGGCGGTGGACGGTACAACAACCGTGAAGTACCTCAAGAGCCGGAGCAGGAGGCTTCTTCGGCGGGGGTTCACTCGGTGGCGCAGTCACCGGTGTCGTTGGTGAATGCAGCTCCGGGAAGACCTTCAGATCTGATAGCTAGATCAGATCCGGGAGTCAGGCGACGATCAGCGCCGCCTGAATACATAAATCTGGATGACCTCAAAACCAGCGTTCTGAGAAAAGCACCAGAGGTAGTGACGGGAATCACTCCGGCGGCTTTGCAACAAATGTTGGACACATTGCAAAAAGTACAAAGTCAGAACGAGCAGTTGCAAGCCCAGGTGGAGTATTTAACCCAGCGACAAGACTATAAGCAAGAACAACGGCTCGAGGTTGTTGAGTTCCACCCTTTTGTTCCCGCCATCACAAGGGTGGGCATACCAAAGCATCTGCAAACGATGGCTTTGGACGCCTTTTCAGGCGACTCAGACCCCATGGAACACTTGCGTTACTTTAACACGAAAATGGTTATTGGAGGAGCAACAGATGAGGTGAAGTGTAGGTTGTTACCATCAACATTCAAGGGGATGGCGATGCAATGGTTCATCCGTCAACCGCCCTTCTCTATTGACAATTTTACTGATTTGTCCACAAAGTTCTTAACTCAATTCTCCGCCAATAAAACTACCAAGGCAACCATGTTTGATCTTATCAGCATACATCAACAACCAGGGGAGAAGCTCAAGAACTACATGGCGCGATTTAGTAAAATGGCGGTTCAACTGGAGGAAGACAATCCGGATGTTTGCCTAGCGTCTTTCAAAAATGGTCTCCGGGCGGGTGATTTGAATCGGGACTTAACGAGGCGACCAGCAAAAGACATGATGGACCTTCGTGCTCGTGTTCAGGAATTCATATTAATTGAGCAAGATGATCAGAAAAAACAAGAAAGAGAGGAAGGACGCAAGCAAGCCCAATCTGGCGGGGTGTCACAGGATAAACCTAAGGCGGGGAAGGAAACCAGGGTAGCACAAACCCCCCGTGTACCAAGGCCGGGACCATATCAAAACTCCAAGCCAGGATTTCAAAATACATGGCACAGAAATTCTCAAGGTCCCACTGCAGCCACAACTGGTCAGCATGGTGCTTCGCCAGCTCCAGTTCCACTTACCAAGTTGAATGCACCCTTAAGCACCATTTTAAGGGCAGTTGGGCAAACAAACGTTGTGCAGTACCCGGCACCACCACGGCGGCCGCCAGCTAATGTAGATACCAATAGGTGGTGCGAGTACCACAAAGCGTTGGGGCATACGACAGATAATTGTTGGAATTTGAGGCGGGAAATTGATCGTTTGATTAAGGCTGGTCATTTGGCAAATTTCGTTAAAGACACAGCAACGCCAGAGGTCGCTAGGATCACCCAAGGGGACAAAGGCAAAGGCAAGGATATAGTTGAAGAGTTGGGCGATCCTGTTGGGGAATGTTCATCTATTGCAGGAGGATTTGGCGGGGGTGCAATTTCAAGTAAGGCTAGAAAACGCTATGTGGCGGCAGTACACTCAGTACATGAGGCAAGCGAAAGCGAGTGTTGGGTGAATCACTCCCCTATCATATTTACCCCTCAGGACTTTGCGCATGTGATTCCCCATGACAACGATCCAATTGTGGTAACAATCAGGGTTAACAATTATGTGACGAAGAAAGTGTTTTTAGACCAGGGGTCTTCGGCGGATATCATTTATGGAGATGCCTTTGATCGCATGGGGCTAAAAGAATCAGACTTGAGGCCGTATAAAGGAACCTTGGTAGGATTTACAGGGGACCGTGTCACTGTTCGGGGATATGTGGATATACCAACTGCCTTTGGCGAAGGAGAGTTTGTAAAGAAATTTCAAGTGAAGTACTTAGTCTTGGCGTGCAGAGCCAATTACAATGTACTCTTGGGGCGAGACACCCTCAACAAGCTATGTGCGGTCATTTCAACCGCTCATTTGACTGTTAAATATCTAGCCTGCAATGGAAAGGTTGGGGTATTACATGTGGACCAAAATGCAGCAAGAGAATGTTATTTAAGAAGTGTGGCGCTCTATGGGCGTAAGGCCGCCAAAGAAAGTCACAGAATCACGGAAATCTTTCCACACGAGGGATTTAGTTTGGATCCAAGAGACGATGCTGATGATTTCCGCCCACAACCTCTGGAAGAAACCAAGCAAGTACAAATTAAGGATAAATTTTTAAAAATTGGCAGCAGTTTAACAAAGGAGCAAGAGGAAAGATTGATCACCCTGTTGGGTGATAATTTGGATCTCTTTGCATGGACCATCAATGATGTACCAGGGATTGACCCCAATGTGATCACTCACAAACTGGCCATACGACCAGGGGCGACCCCAATCGTCCAACCAAGGCGAAGAATGAGTGAAGAAAAGAACAAGGCTGTACAATTAGAAACTGAGAAACTGATCAAGGCTAGCTTCATCCGTGAGGTGCAGTACCCAACATGGCTCGCCAATGTTGTGATGGTCAAAAAAGCCAATGGGAAATGGCGGATGTGCACGGATTACACAAGCTTGAACAAAGTGTGCCCCAAAGATTCATACCCACTTCCCAATGTTGATAAGCTTGTGGATGGAGCTTCCGGGAATGAACTTTTAAGTCTCATGGATGCTTACTCGGGCTACAATCAAATCATGATGCATCCCTCGGACGAGGAAAGTACAGCATTTATGACCAATCAGGCGAATTATTGTTACAAGACAATGCCTTTTGGTTTGAAGAATGCAGAAGCTACGTACCAACGGCTCATGGATAAAATTTTTTCAAAACAAGTGGGCAGGAATATGGAGGTATATGTGGACGACATGATTGTAAAGTCCGCCAGGGCTAGTGATCATGGCAGCGATCTCAAGGAAGCGTTTACTCAATTAAGAACATATCAAATGAAGTTGAATCCTGAGAAGTGTTCTTTTGGGATCCAGGGAGGAAAGTTCTTGGGATTTATGTTGACATCAAGAGGAATAGAAGTGAATCCTGATAAGGGAAAGGCGATCTTGGAGATGAAAAGCCCAACAAGTGTAAAGGAGGTTCAACGTTTGACAGGACGAATGGCCGCCTTGTCACAATTCTTGCCAATGGCGGGTGACAAAGCGGCCCCATTCTTCACATGCTTAAAAAAGAATTCAAAGTTTCAGTGGACAGAGGAATGCGAACAAGCTTTTACCAAATTAAAAGAATCATTGGCCACATTACCAGTACTCTCCAAGCCAACACCAGGCGTTCCATTAGTGCTCTATTTAGCAGTTACTGACAAGGCGGTGAGTACGGTGTTGCTCCAGGAAGAGGGAAAGAAGCAGAAAGTTATATATTTCGTGAGCCATACTTTACAGGTGGCAGAGTTGCGGTACCAAAAAATTGAAAAGGCTGCATTGGCGATTCTGAAAACTGCGAGGCGCCTCAGGCCTTATTTCCAAAGTTTCCAAGTCAAAGTTAAAACTGATGTTCCCTTAAGGCAAGTACTTCAAAAGCCTGATTTATCCGGGCGATTGGTTAGCTGGTCAGTTGAATTATCGGAATACGATATACAATATGAGCCAAGGGGCCAAGTCACAGTCCAAAGTTTGATCGACTTTGTGGCGGAATTAACGCCCACAGAAGGCGAAAAGACTCAAGGAGAATGGGTCCTATCTGTGGATGGATCTTCCAACAACACTGGAAGCGGAGCTGGGATAACAATTGAAAGTCCAGATAAAATGATCATTGAACAGTCTCTAAAATTTGAGTTCAAGGCGAGCAACAATCAATCTGAATATGAGGCTTTGATCGCTGGCTTAAGGCTAGCCATTGAGTTGGGGGTCCAGAAGCTATTTATCAAAGGAGATTCGCAGTTAGTGGTTAAGCAGGTGAAGGTCGAGTATCAGGTGAAGGATCCGCAACTTTCCAAGTACTTGGAAGTGGTGCGCAGATTGATGATGTAGGTCAAAGATGTTAAAATAGAACATGTCCCGAGGGGACAAAATGAGAGGGCTGATGTGTTAGCAAAATTAGCAAGTACAGGGCGATTGGGCAATTACCAAACAGTCATTCAAGAAACCCTGCCTCGCCCAAGTATTGACTTAGTGGAAGTAAAGTTCAAAGCAGTGAAGTCAATAAGTGAAGGCGAGCCTTCTTGGATGGAGTCAATCAAGATCTTCCTAAAAAACCCTCCAAAGGATGATGATCTGAACATGAGAGCAAAACGCAGGGAAGCCAGTTTTTATACAATGGTGGATGGTGAGTTGTATCGGCGGGGAATTATGTCTCCTATGCTCAAATGTGTCGATACCAAGGACGCCCACGGAATAATGGCGGAAGTCCATGAAGGCGTATGTTCCAGTCATATCGGCGGGCGATCCTTGGCAGTAAAAGTTTTGAGAGCAGGATTTTATTGGCCGACAATGAAGAAGGATTGTTTGGAGTATGTTAAGAAATGTGAAAAATGTCAAGTCTTTTCTGACTTACACAAGGCTCCACCGGAAGAATTAACAACCATGATGGCGCCTTGGCCATTCGCCATGTGGGGGACTGATATCTTAGGACCATTCCCTGTAGCGAAGGCACAAATGAAATATATCATCGTGGCGGTTGATTACTTCACTAAGTGGATAGAAGCCGAGGCAGTGGCGACTATCACAGCCGCCAAGGTCAGGAACTTCCTGTGGCGAAGGATCGTTTGTAGATTTGGGGTCCCCATGGCGTTAGTAATGGATAACGGAACCCAATTCACAAGCAATGTTACCCGAGAATTTTGCACGGAAATGGGAATTGAAATGCGATTTGCCTCGGTAGAACACCCACAAACCAATGGACAGGCTGAGTCAGCAAACAAGGTCATTTTAAAAGGCTTAAAGAAAAAGCTTGATGAAGCGAAACGACTTTGGGCGGAAGAATTACCAGGCGTCCTATGGGCATATAACACCACTGAGCAGTCAAGCACAAAGGAAACCCCGTATCGTTTAACTTATGGGACTGACGCCATGCTCCCAGTGGAAATAGAAAACCAAAGTTGGCGCGTAGCTCGGTTTGATGAGAATGACAACGGAGAAAATCTGATAGCAAGCCTAGTTATGCTGCCTGAAGAACAACGGGAGGCGCACATAAGAAATGAGGCGGGAAAAGTGAAGATTGCAAGAAAATTCACAACGAAAGTAGTGCCAAGAAAGATGAGGGTATGAGACTTAGTGCTCCAAAAAAATACAATACCCGACAAACACAACAAACTTTCACCCAATTGGGGCGGGCCTTACAGGATTATAGGCGATGTTGGAGGAGGAGCTTATAAGCTGGAACAACTTAATGGTCAGAGGGTCCCATGAACATGGAACGCCTCACATCTGAAGCAATATTTTAGTTAAAAGACAAAAAACAACAAAGGTGAATGAAGTCGCACTCTTTTTCCCTTTCTTTGGAAAGGTTTTTAATGAGGCGACATATGTAATGAAGGGACAATTATTCCCATGTGTGAAAGAAAATTAATGAAAAGATCATTTCAACAGAATCGCCTATATTTTTTGAAATTTATATTACGAGTTCATGCAATGCAAATCGTATCAAGGTATGCAATACCGCGAGTAAACCTTTCGGAATAAGAAAGTATCGCCATCAAATGTTAAAAAGCCTTGGCAATTCTAGTGGCCACTAGAAACCAAGCCTCGTCGAAAAATCGACTAAGGTATACAGACCTAAATAACAACAAAATCTGATAAACAACATCAAAGTCACAACATGGAAACAACAGGAGAACTAAAACCAACTTTGTTAAAAAGTAAGGAAGTGGCGAAGCATTACATGATTGGAAAGGACAAACAAAAGGGCAAGGCCCAAAGATAAAGTTGACTTAACAAAATAAAAACAAATTACAAATTCAAGCTACATTATCATTGTTGTTATCATTGTTGGCGTCGTTTCCCTGGCTTGTTCCAACTTGAGGGTCTTCCTTCTCTTGATCCTTATCCTTGTTCTGCTCATTCCTATCCTCGCCATCTTCTTCTTCAGGCTCACTTTCATCATCGAATTGAGGAAGGAGGTCGAGGCTAACATCATCATCACCAATCACTTGACCATCCTTGATGTCCTTCAAATACCCAATACGGGAAAGATCAAAGCCTGGCTCAACCACACTTATTTGCTCTTTGGCCGCCAAAAAGCCTTGAGCAAATTGAAGAGAAGCACGCCCCAAGATGGAAGCATTTAGGCGTTCGTACTTCTTTTCCAGCTTTTGGTACTTGGCCTGAGTAGCAGTGTGTTTGTCGTTGATAGTTTCTTTCAAAGACTTGGTTTTTTAAAGAAGCAGGTCAGAAGCCGCCAAGTCATCAGTTAACTTAGCACACTTCTCCTCAGCAGCCTTCAGATTTTTGTTGGCGGTCTCAGCATCGGCTTTTGCTCGCTCATAGGCAGCCTTGTAATCAGCCGCTTTCTTTTCATAACGGTTCTTGGCCGATATCAATTCCTTCACGCACTGAGCCATTCCCGCCACGGTACTGGCGGCAGAAAGTGCGTGATGGATCGCCACAGAAGAAATGTTGGGGGGACCTTGACCGAAAACATCCTTGTGAAGCCGGTTATCAAAGGTGCGGGTCATGAAATCCAATCCGTTGAAATGAGGATCAGATAAGCTCAGCAAAGGGGGAGGAGTCTCACCACCAATAGCTGAGCTAGGGCCAGCTTGGGTAAATGGAGTTGGCGGGCGGTTGATTAGTGCACCTGAATCCGGTTGAATTGGCGGGACATTGTCATGACCCTTCTTTTTCTCAGCCGGACGACCTTTTGGATCGAGAGTTGATTGGTGAAGAGGTCTACCACCAGCAGCGCTCGAAGTTTTTTGGCGCTTAGGGTCCCTGACGTTATCAGAGCCCGAAGTACCTTCATTCTTTTTCTTCTGCTCAATCTCGGCGGCCCTTTTCTTCGCCGCCGCAGCAGACTGGGCGAGGTATTCCTTCATCTTGATGGGGTTTGCATCAACCTTGCTTTTTCCCATCGTGGCTGCATGGAAAGCATCAATTAGGCGAGGTACATGAACAAAAAGAAAAACAAGTGCAAAAATTATAAACTTACTAAAAAATTGATTTAAAGTGCCGGATTTTGACGCTTCAATCAAGTCATGACCAGAGATTACTGGTAATGTGCGGAGGTAATCGGCGATGGCTTGCTCGGATTCATCCAAGGCGTCGTATGAAACGGATATTTTTCGGCGAGGGTTTTTTGTCCAGTAAAAGGGGAAGAGAGGGTTATTATCGGAATCTCGAAATAAGTTATTCATTTCAGGTGACTCCATAACTTTGAAGTATTTTTTCTGCCACACTTTGTAATGGCTTTTAAGGGCGGTGAATCGGCTCATGTTCTTGCGGGCCAAAAGGGGGACCCACTTGACAGATGTAGGTTTTGTGGTAACTGTCTTATAGAAAAGGAAAAACAAGGGATAGGTGGGAGTGCAACTCAAATGTTCACAGAGAATTTCAAAGCAGCGAATAAAACCCCAGGCGTTGGGCTGGAGTTGACAAGGCGCCACGTTCAAAAAGGTAAGAACGTGACATATAAAAGGCGAAAAAGGGAGTTTGATATTCAAATCCAAGAAGAAATAGCCATAAACAAAAAAGAAGTCGGACGATTCATCAGAAGGTTCCTTGCGTAAAAGAACACAATCATCCTCGCCACATGGAAGAACATTTAGCAGGTGATCTTCGTTATTAGAGGTGGCGGGATTTATCTTTGTAAACCCTTGAGAAGATATTCGAAGCGAGCTGATGCTTCCAATACTACCCCAGATGGAGCGCCAAAGACACTTATCTTCAACTAAATGCGCGTTGGAACGCCATTCGGGCGATGACAAATCTCCATTAGAGGAGAGAATAGAATCAACGGAGCCGGCGGGGCCGGAATCCACGTGAGTGGAAGGCGAGGAATGAATTTCGATAACGGTGGGGGCAGAAACTTCCCCCTCCGTAGAAGGTGAAGTGAGTTCTAAAGAAGAAATGCTAAAATTTTGCGTCGACATACTGGGTAATTTCATAAAAATAAAAAAGAAGATGAACAGGTCCAAAACAAAAAAGGAGGAAGACGAACAGTGTCAAGAAATGAGAAAGGGGAAGGACTCACCGGAGGAAGAAGTGGAGGATTGAGTAAAGAGAACGTCGGCAATGGGGGAGCACCGCGCAATGACGACGGCCGGAGTGAGAAAGGTTCACCGGAGAACAAAGAAGAGAGTGAAAGCTGCGATGAAAAGTTCAGAACAAAAGTTTCCAGAAAAGTGAAAAGTGAAAGGTGAAAAGGGTATTTATAGAAGAAAAAGGAAGAGAGAGAATGAGTGGGAAAGATCGTGAAGGGTCGTGGGATCGTGGGATTTGAAATTTGAAAAGGTATGAAACGTAAAGACATAACTCCTCGAGACGCACAACTGCATTTATGGCAAATGATAACAAAATCCCGGAAAAGAAGGATACGTGCGTCACTTGAAAAGACGTGATTGACGGGTGTGATAACGGCGATGTATCAACAAAGATAAAAATGGCGACGTAGAAAGGAACATGAAAATGACGAGAAATCATAAGCAAGAATGTGACAACAGGCGTGCAATCACAAAGACCAGCTGTACGCACATCAAAGGGCGACCAATCGGGGTGGCCTACAAAGCAGCACATTAAGACATTTTGACTCAAGAAACCTGAGCCTCATGTCTTGGGGGCATGTGGACTGGGCGGGACAAAAAGAATGCTCATGCCCGCCCAAATCAAGCAATCAGACGAACGAAACCAGCCTTGGCGGGATTCACAGGATAACATTGAATTCCGCCCGCCCTTTAGATAGGCCCACACACCAGCTGGAAGATTCCTTTAGATTTGTCTTATATGTATAAAGGCTTGGGCCCCGGTTGTCAGGCCCAAGTACAGCAAAAGTCCACATCATGATCATTCCCTCTATAAAAGGAGAGGTCAACACCTTGTAAAAAGTACCTTTTGAACATTTAATGAGAATATTCCTTTTGTGATATTTTTAGTACTCTGCTAGGGTTTACTTTCTGTCAGTCTTCTACGTCAGATCTCCCTAGTACAGAACACTATGAATTAAATTAGATCGAAGAAAAAGTTCGGGAAACCCTATTTTGATAGTGGCCGAAACTTATTTGGTGTGGTACCGTGTCCAAAAATAATTCTTGGGTCTGTATGACCTGAGTTATAGTGTAGCCCTTTCAATTGTCGAAATTTTGGCGTCGGTTTCGTGTCATTCTGAGTTCTATAGCTCGAGTTATGGACGTTTGAGCTTTGTCGAACATTAGTTAGGATTGTTTCGACTGTATCGACTTGTTTTGATTCATTATTGCTTTGTTTGCTCAAAGGTTCAATTGTGGAAACTTTGGGGTTGACTGAACAAGCTTGTGAGGGAGACCTGCACCGCGTGACTGGAACAACTCGAGGTTAGGGCAACTTACTTACTAGCTATTTGTATTGTAGGCGTCGATAACTTCGACTTGAATATTGCTTGATATTGTTGTAAGACCTGGATTTTCAGAACAAGTTAAGTTTCCGACTCACACGTAGAATCAGTGTAAGCGTGACAGGAGTTTGACATTTGAGAAAGATTAATGAAGAAGAAAGTTCAGGAATTGCTTGAGGAATGTTGCGTAGTTGTTTTCGGAGTTAGTACGAGTCGTCTGCACACCTGCCTTATGGCGAGCGTGTCCAGAATAGGCTATTTCGCTCTTAAAGCAACGCTTTGAGTGAGATTTCGAACTCTCGGAAAATTTAAAGATTCTCTTTATTTTTCCATCGACCAGCGTTTCATTTCGGAACTCTGGACTGTACGCACGATAGGTTTCACTTTTCGGATGTCCGCCGACGCTAATTTCTTTGCTTCGAAACCCTATTTTCGAGCAATGGATGAAGACTTTTTCTATTCGGGACTTCTAACGAAGATTCCGTCCGCGTTGCTAGATTTGTTTCGACGTTTCCAATCTTTCTTCAGAAGGAAGTTTTGTCGTCCGGCGATCACAGCAAAAAGTAGTTTTTCGGGACAGATTTAACTTACACCGCTTTTGAGATTTTCGATATCGTTTTTCCCATATCATAGATATTTGTTTTGAGTTCTGGATTTCTGACGCCAGAATCTCTCTTAGAATTCCTTGGTGAACGTGCTGCAAAAATCGGAATCGCGAAATTTTCATTTTCCCGGGATTTCGCCCGCCTATAAATAGGCGAAAAAGCAAAATATCTTTCATTTTCCTCCATTAGTGGCCCAAATTCGTGGAGAGCAAGGGGGGAGGAGATTTTCGCGAAAACTTGACCAATCTTCGTGCAGTTCGTCCCTACTTCTAGGTATCAAGGTAACTAACACGATTCCTACCTCTGATTGTTGTTTCTGTTGCGTTTCTGAAGTCGTTTCTGTGCTCTAAGTTTTGAGCTTTTTCTAAAATTGTCCGATTTCTCTGATTTCTCGCTTGGGTTATGTTCCTTACGTTCCCCTGAGTCTAAAACCTCTGTCTGTAAACTCTGATTGCGATTCAGTTGTCCAGGATCTGAAAAACTGTTTCAAAACCTTTTTGTCTCACATTTCGAAACTTTATTGTCGAAAAGTCATAATTTGACTTCGTGCCTTTAGGGTTTGTTGTCACGGATGTCATGAGGATCGTTGCTGTCAAATCTGTTTTCAGAACTGATAACTTTGAAGTTTTGAGCCCTTATTTTGGACCAAAATGCCCCTGCGTAGTCGTATTTCGACCCGATTGTCCGAAAATTGTTCTGACAGTTTCTTTGCCTTAGTTTTATCCTAAAACTACCTTGTGAATTGATTTGATCGAAGAAAAAGAGCCGACACTCTTTTCTCCTTATGGCCGTGGGCTATTTCCTAAGGGGGGGGAGTGTTTCGTTTTCGAAAACTTGTCTTTTCGTACCTGATTGTCCTATTCTGAAGCTTTAATGCTTTGTCTATCGTTTATGTATTGTTTTGCGATCGAACTAATCGATTTTGTTTGGGTTCTGCTTTGTTTTTCTCCGAGGTTCAGTTGAGGGAACTTTGGAAGACTCAGAGCAATTGTTTGAGGAGAACTTTGTTTGCGAAGCTGGAACAGCTCGAGGTTAGGGCAACTTACTATATATTAGCTATGAATGCATGATAGGCGTCGATCAATTCGACTTATGCTTTACTTTGATGTTGATTGTGTTGATGAACTGATGTTGTGATGTTGTGCTTTGTTGGATTGTGCGTTTTGACGCGACTTCGGAGTGGAGATTCATTGATCTGGTGATCTTTGATGTTTCGGGTTGGATGAACAACCCTAGGCAAGTTCAAACGAGGGGTTTGGGACTTAGCCATTTGTTGGGATTCGTTGGTTTACTTAGACTTTCCCCGGGAAACTTCTTTTGGGTGGTTGGTTTTCGGAAATCCTAGAATGAATAGAATTTTGTAAACTAGAGACTTTGGGAGACTTAGACTTTGAGAAATAAACTCATAACCTGACTAATTCAATTCGAAACGTTTTTACTAAATGAATAGTTATAGGAGAACTCAAGGGGAAAACATTTACGAAAGACGGGGAAAAGTCGACCTTTGTTGTGGGTTTGGAGAGTTATCGGAATTGGGGAAAGCCACTAAGGTGAGCTATGGTGATGATTGAAGTCACCGAGTACTTTAGTACTCTTGGGGAGTGTTGTGGAGCCGTGTTGTATTGACCGACACCTAGTGCTCTTGTTGTTTGGGCGGTGTTGTATTGACCGACACTAGACCCTTGTGTATTCTGTGGATCGAGTTGTGTTGTATTGACCGACACTTACTCCGAGTTGTGTTGTATTGACCGACACTAACTCATGGGTTTGTTGAGATTGGGTTGTGAGCTACACACTTTCGTGGTAAGGGCGATTCGTTGTTTGTCTAACCATATTGCATCAATCAGGTGAATAACGGGAATGGTTCACCTTGCATAAATGATGAATAACGGGAATGGTTCATCATATGGTGAATAACGGGAATGGTTCACCAAGGATGAATAACGGGAATGGTTCATCCAGGATGGATAACGGGAATGGTCCATCCATAGCGAAGAACGGGAAGCTTCACTGAGGCGTGAGACTTCGTGAAAGCATGGAACTTCACTGAAGCGTGAGACTTCGTGAAAGTGAGTAAGCTTCACTGAGGCGTGAGACTTCGTGAAAGCAGAAACTTCACTGAGGCGGGAGACCTCGTGGAGACGGGAACCTTCGCTGAAACGGGAGACTTTGCGGAGGCGTACACCTTCGCTGAAGCGGGAGACTTTGCGGAGGCGTGCAACTTCAACGAAGCGTGAGACTTCGTGAAGGCGCGAAACTTCACTGAAGCGTGAGACTTCGTGAATGTGTGAGATTTCACTGAAGCGTGAGACTTCGTGAAAGCGTAAGACCCCATTGAAGCGTGAGACTTCATGGAAGCGTGAGATTTCATCGTCGTTTACCCTAGGGCAACGACAGGGAACATTGGTTTAGTTGGATACGTGTGTGTTGGGAGGACGATACATTGTTTGACTAACCTTATCACCTAACTTCATATGTTGAGATTATGATGATTTGATGTTGATGAACATCGTTAGGTATTAATGATTGAACTGTGTAGGAGATTCGAGAACATGTTATGTATATACCTTAGAGTAGGCAATACATAACTTATATGTATAAATATACAACATATGTATATATCCCCTTTATCACAAGTTGATTGTATATCTATTGTATTCTGTAAGTTGACCCTAGCGCCTTGGCTTTGTTTGTATGTTTGTGTTTGGGCGGTCGGCCTGCTGCCAGGCGTCTGTCAGCCGGTTCGTGATGATTCGTTGTGCGGGAAAGACCCGGAGCAGAACGACTATTACTGAAGCTTTCGACGAGGACCCGGACTTCATGCCTGATCGAGGGAGGTTCGATGATAGTAGTGTGGGGTATGGGTGGTTAGAGTCTTTTGGAGTTGGTTGTTACTGTAATAGCTCTGATTCGTTTTGCTTTTGGGACAGGGTAGGTTCCCGATGCATAGCTTTTTGTGTGGTTCTCTTACGGAGGGATCACAGTGAGTCAGTCGGACCATAGGGGTCTTTGCTTAGGCCATTTTGAGGCCGACTTTCTCCTAGTGGTTTGTAATTATACTTTTTCTCACTCACACTTCTGGGTCTGTATATATTTGCCTACGGGCACACTACTTTGGAGTCACTGCGAGTGTGTGTGACGTGGAAGTGCAGCTGAGGCTGTACATGTTTATATTTGATGTATGATGGTTAGTTTAGTGGTTGGGTTTTGTCTTTACTTCCTTATCGTTTTGATTTAAAGGAAAGAAAACGAAAAAAAAAAATTACCTGTTTTCCGCGTAAAGATTATTTTTGGTTACTAAAGTGACACCTGGAAATCGGGGTGTTACAGTGTGGTACCGTGTCCAAAAATAATTTTTGGGTCTGTATGACCTGAGTTATAGTGTAGCCCTTTCAATTGTCGAAATTTTGGCGTCGGTTTCGTGTCATTCTGAGTTCTATAGCTCGAGTTATGGACGTTTGAGCTTTGTCGAACATTAGTTAGGATTGTTTCGACTGTATCGACTTGTTTTGATTCATTATTGCTTTGTTTGCTCAAAGGTTCAATTGTGGAAACTTTGGGGTTGACTGAACAAGCTTGTGAGGGAGACCTGCACCGCGTGACTGGAACAACTCGAGGTTAGGGCAACTTACTTACAAGCTATTTGTATTGTAGGCGTCGATAACTTCGACTTGAATATTGCTTGATATTAAAGATTGCATTGAATGTTGATTATCGCTTTGAACTGGAAAATGTTTTCTGGAGGCTTCGGCCGAGTGAACTTATATGAGACGTGTGTCTCCGTTTTCTGAGAGACTTCGGCCATTTACTGGTTTACGTCTTATGATTTCCGCACTGTATTATTGTTATATTGATATTGTTATTAAATTGAGCTATATGCCATTATTTTTGTTGAGTTTACGATGTTTTCCTTGTGCTATATTGAATTGTACTGATTTGAGATAGTACTTGATTATATGATTTCGGAGTGGGGGAAAAACGTGATGTTATGCCATGCTAATGACGATGTTTGGGAAATGTTAGGCGGCTTTGACAGGAGGTCTAAGCCATGGTTATTTTAGGATCGAGACCTTCCCGGTGAATTACTTGGGTTTATTGGGATCTTTTTACTTATAGAGTTTTGGAACAAAAGAGAAACGAAACTTGACTTCGTAAATTAAATTCATAATGCATTAACCAAAGATAACACATCTTCAAATAGTAATAATAATTTCTTGGAAAAGACTTAGGATCTGAAATAAGTTTGAAAACGGGAAGTGTCGGCGATCCTAGCGTTGTGACTGGGACAGTCACTGAGTGTGGATGACACTCCTTGCTCCTTGAGCATTTGGTTTAGTCTTCAAGAGGATGAGCTGTTGTGACGAGAAGTCACAGAATGCGAGCAACATTCTCTCTAATTGTTGATGAGTTGTTTGGCCATCGAGATGGTGAGCCAGGGTAACTTGAAAGGTCACTGAGTGCGAGATGCATTCTTTTGCTCATTGAGCAGTTTGGTTGGCCATTGAGACGGTGAGCCAAAGTGACTAGGAAAGTTACCAAGTGCGACTAGCACTTCCTTGTTTACCTTAGGGTATTGTAGAGACAATGTACTCTAGCTAGACACGCGTGCCTTGGTGAGGACATTTCGTTGTTTGGCTAACCATATTGCATTCATGCATTCATTTCTTGGAAAATGTGCTGCTTTCCGAAGGACGATCTCAGATCGGACTTCATCGGAGCGAGATGCTTCATTGAAGCGAGATGCTTTACAGGAGCGTGCTGCTTCAGAGGAGCGAGATGCTTCATAAAAGTGAGATGCTTTACAGAAGTGAGCTGCTTCATAAAAGCGAGATGCTTTTGCGGAGCGAGATGCTTTAGCGGAGTGAGATGCTTGGCTCATCCCATCCATCGAGATGGTGACATTTTATCCGGATCATCTTTTGAGCATGACATTGCATTGGCACGCCATTCACCTAACTATATTTGTTGATGTGTTGGAGATCCAATTGTCATTTGTGATTTGATGTCGATAAACATCGTTATATATCTTGATGATTTGATGTTGATAAATATGCTATGTATATACCTTAGGGTAGGCAATACATAAGTTATATGTATATATACAACATATATATATACCCCCTTATTCTTCACATGTTGTTTGTATTATCTATTATATTCTGTGAGTTGACCCTAGCGCCTTGGCTTTGTTTGAATGTCTGTGTTTGGGCGGTCAGCCTGTTGCCAGACGTTCGACAGCTGGTTCGTGATGATTCGCCACTCGGGGAGGACCAGGAGCGTAATGACCATTACTGAAGTTTCGACGGGGACCCGGACTGAATGCAAGACCAGATGAGGGTCGATGATGGAAGTATAGGGCATGAGTGTTTAGAGCCTACTAAGGTTGGGTGTTAGTGTCATAGCTCTGATTTTCATTTCTTATTTTGGGGCAGGGTAGGTCCCCGACTATTAGCTTTTTGTGTGGTTCTCTTCCATGAGTTCACAAGGAGTTTGTCGGACGTAGGAGGTCCTTTGGAGGCCGTTTTGGGCTGACTTACTTTCTTGGAGGACAGTATTTATAAAACTTATGACTCTGGCTATGGGTCGCACTTGTTTGCCGTTGGGCAATAGTTTTAGTTACTTGATGTTACTTTCCGTCACTTGAGGACACTCGTGACGATGATTTTAGTTGCAGCGACGGCTGTACTTATATTGTATATTAGTCGTTGTTAATCGCGATTGGGTTGAGTCTTTATTTCGACAAGTCATTTTATTTATTTTTATTTAAACAAATCGAAAAAAAAATATTCACGTTTTTCCGCTTTATTTGATTTTTGGTTACTAATGTGACGCCACCGAAATCGGGGTGTTACATTGTGGTATCAGAACTTGTCGAGTCTTTCGGGAGTCTTTGGGGAATAGGTCTTCTGTGCTAGGTTGTGTGACTCTACAAAGAGTGAAAATTGATTGTCTGCCGAGCGATTTTTCGCTTGAAATTGATTGAAGTTACTGCTTAATCATGTTGTATGGCTATGCTAGATGCTATCTTATGATGAGTACTAACTGTTTGTTTGACTTAACAGAACATGGTGAATTCTAACCCACTAGCTGAGATGATGGCCACTATGGCCCGAACTGTGACTGCACAGGCAAATGACAATGCTATGAGACGCGCTACTGAGGAAGCACGTGACCAACATCAGCGTCAGAGAGAAGTAACTCTGGACCAGAACAAGGGACTAAATGACTTTAGGAGACAGGATCCTCCTAAGTTCACTGGTAGAACCGACCCTGATAAAGCAGACCTTTGGATCCAAGAGATTGAGAAGATTTTTGGTGTACTGCAGACTGCTGAAGGTGCCAAGGTGGGCATGGCAACCTTTCTGCTTTTGGGCGATGCTGAGTACTGGTGGAGGGGCGCCAGAGGGATTATGGAGGCAAACCATGTGGAGGTGAACTAGAACTCGTTTCGTGCTGCTTTCCTGGAGAAATATTTTCCTGATAGTGCTCGCGATGAGCGTGAGGCGCAGTTTCTGACTCTTCGTCAGGGGAGTATGTCTATTCCAGAGTATGCTGCTAAGCTGGAATCTTTGGCCAAACACTTCCGATTTTTCCGCAATCAGGTTGACGAACCCTACATGTGCAAGCGCTTTGTGAATGGGCTGAGGGCTGACATTGAGGACTCAGTAAGACCGTTAGGGATTGTGCGATTTCAGGCATTGGTTGAGAAGGCTACAGAGGTAGAACTGGTGAAGAACAAGAGGATGAATCGTGCTGGGACTGGAGGACCAATGAGGTCGGGTTCTCAAGACTACCAGGGGAGAGGTAAAATCCAACAGAGGAAGCCGTATCAACATCCGGAGGGGAGAAGTTTTCCCCAAGGATCTTATAAGCATTTGACTACTGCCACTCCAGGGGTAGGAAGCCAATCAGCACACCCAGAGGTGACCTATTTCAGGTGTGGAAAGACTGGACACTATGCTAATGCATGTCTGAACCAAGGGCCTCAATGTTTCAATTGCAACCAGCCAGGGCATTTGGCCGTCGATTGTAGAGCACCCAAGGTGGAGCCAACTATTAATGCTGTGAAAGGAAAGCGTTCAGCTACAAGGGGGAGAGTTTACATCATGAACGGTGAAGGAGCTGAGGGGTTAGCTGGGGGTGAGCGCAAGAACGATGGTAACCTTCTAAATATTCCTTTTGATTTCTAGTATAGTATACCCTTCATTGCTCTAGTAGTGTGTGCAACACACCTAACTTGCTCTTACTGTCGAGCTTTGACCTTATAGTTATTACACCTACTAAGAATTTATTTGACTGCTGCTCGTGTTTTAACTATAGAAGTTACACGAGGTTTAGAATAACACACTAAGCCTAGAAAGTAGTATTGCACCGATGCGATTATAAGGAAGCCAGAAGCTGAAGAAGGAATCTTAGAGAGATTCCTGTTGGGTAGTATACGTATTATGTTGAGGGTGTGTGGTTTCGTATCAGAATCGTTGAGGATGTAATATCAGGATATTTGTGTCTACTGGATGATCGGAACTCATTGACTGTTCCAGTGGGTTTTTCTAAATTTTCACCTTCGATGTATTAGGCCTGATCAACTTAATATTGAGGGGTGATATTCAGAATCACAGCTGGCAATGAACTTTGATAGAAGGATGTGTAAGATGAATTTGAATCGATCGAGGATTAGTCTCGGGTTTGGGAGGAAAGTTCGTGTTAAGTAATTGATTTTCTTTGGGAAGGAGTGTCGTTTTAAGAAATGAATATTCATTTAAGAAGTGTTAGAGAGTTAAAGGATATTAGAGGTCCAAACTTAGTGAAGGTTTAGATTTTAAGCCAATCGATTTGATCCTGAACGCGTGAGACATTAAGTCTTGTCAGGTTTTGATCGAGAGACTAAGTATTGGATTGATTGGAGGATGATCAAGTTACAGAAAGGAAAGTGTTAGTATTAAGATGAATACTTGAGGTTTTTATATTTGGACAAGTTTCGTAGAGTTTAAGAGTGAACGGAACTTTGTTAAGGATTTCGGTCATGCCTGCTAGAGTTAGCAAGTGAATTTTGCTAAGTTGAATGAGAATCCTAGGGTTAAGATTGACTTCGGGAGTTGAAAATCATGTACGAATAAGAGATTTAGTGGTGTTAGCATTTACGATTGTAGTTAAACCTCAGAAAGTTGAAGGATAAGATGATAAAATGACTAGTTAAGACCCTTGAGGTATAGTTATGATTTGATCTTCTAGAGGATAAGTCTCGATTTATGCGAAGCGTTAGGGATTTCAGTAAGTGTAAATTGGTCTGAGTGAGGAAAGTTTTAAGGAAGGAAATGACAATGAAGGATTGTTAGATATTAAGATGATGATTAGCTTATCAGTTGTTTGTGAATTGATGTTAAAGGGAATAAGTCTAGTGATGCACAAGGTATTAAGGCTCAAGTCGAGATTTAATTTGAATGGTGACTAAGTAGAAGATTGATCTCATGGTGCGAATGAGGATAGTTACAAAGTTGGAAGTGACGTTAATGGACTAGTAGATTCCAAGGAAATAATTCGTCTAGGAGTTATTGTAACAACCCGATCTGACGACTGGCCTCACGGTAACAACAAGAGTCTTTTCAGTGCTCTTTGTCCTCACTCGCACACTTCCCGAGAACTTCCCAGGAGGTCACCCATCAGCTTTTTTTTCTGAATGGCGTGAAAAAATATATTAATTGGAAAAAGGGGTGAAAAAAATAATATTTAGCTGTCTGAGGTAGTTTCTGGTTTGGTCTTGTGAGCATTCGAGAGGAATCTTGCGAATGGTAATAGGACAAAACACTTTTCCAGAACTGAATGACATGAATGGAAGCTTTTTCAGGTTGAACAGTAGGCATTCGCAAGGATGCTTGCGAATGGTAATAAGACAAGGGAGGAATCTGCAGTTTCAGGGTGCCAGGAGAGATTCTCCTCCTTCCCCATGCATTCTTGTTCGTTGACTGAAGAACAGAGGGCATTCGCGACCTGACACGCGAATGGCTGACAGTGCTGTGGTGATGGGTGACACGGTGCAGAGCTGCAGAGGCATGCAGAGGCATTCGCGTCCTGCCTCGCGAATGCTGTGTCGGCCATAATGAGCCATTTCTGGCGGTCTCAAACCCCTATAACTTACCCCCAGAAAATGCTGAAGTTATATTCCATGCATGCTCGACTTCACCTCTCCAACTCTCTCAATTCTCAACTTTCAAGCCTCATTTCTCAACTCTCAAGTTATAAGTTTGATACCTCTCAAGCTCTACCTACCCTCAAGCTCTCTCAAGTGTAAAAGTCTCTATATTGTTGGTAATTATTTCTAACTCTATCTCTCATTCTAACCTTTCAAATATTTTAGTTTATCATTTGTTTTTTAGTCTAAAACTTTCTTTGATGCCTAATTTTCGGTTGCATGTTTTTACTTCATGAAGGTTTTGTAAATGGCGAATGAAGCAGTGCTAACTCTTGGTCCAAAATATCCGACGTTGTTGGTGAAACAAAACAAACATGTGTCGGGATATGTTTGGAACCAAACAAATAAGAAAGTCCTGAAGCAACGAGTTCTAACTCGTGTGCCCAAAACCCTTAGTGCTCTGGTTTCTCAACCGGAGCTCTGATACCACAATGTAACATCCCGATATGATGACTGGCCTCACGGTAACAACAAGAGTCTTTTCAGTGCGCTTTGTCCTCACTCGCGCACTTCCCGAGAACTTCCCAGGAGGTCACCCATCACGATATTGCTCCAAGGAAAGCACACTTAACCATGGAGTTCTTATCAGTTGGGCTCCCGAAAAGAAGTTGCAACTTGTTGTTATGAGTAGTACCAATCAAATCATTTATGCCCTCCTCAACAGTATAGTCCCATACCTATACAGTCTCGGAATACCTCTTGTTCGGGTGCGAGATCGGTTCATTCATGTGCCCCTCCGCCTAGAAGCCTGCCAGGAGCCGCTCCTTGTCCGTGCCTCACTGCACCGGCGATCACTCCCCGCCCTCGTCGGCCCCGGAAGTCACAGGCCCACCAGCTTCCGCTTGGTTCGACTTCGAACCACACCGTACTGGGAGAGGATGGCTCTGATACCACAATGTAACGCCCCGATTTCTCGAGTGTCACACAGTAACCAACCTTCACAAATAATTTTCGCCGATTTCATTACTTATCTTGATTAGGTGATAAAAGATTATTTTCTCTTTAGAAAACTCTTGAATACCACGTTTTAGAAACCTCATTAATGTTCCTCCGACTTACAACTTTAACCAGAAACAGCGGATTAATGAAAAAACGGTTTGAATTAAATTCATGAACGGATTCGAACATAATCTATCACTGTCATAAAACCAACTGTAAATAAAAGAAATGCCGTGTCCTGGAAAAACCACGGTGAAAGTAAACTGTGTACATCAAATGATCAAAGTTTCCATAAAGCTTAACAAAATTTTAAGTAAGGTTCTAAAATGAATGCTCGCTCTCATAGGGTCCCCCAGTCATGCCATCACTGTCCCGGTCGCTCTGCAGGGTCGTCCTTTGGTTTCTCGTCCTCAACAGTCTGTCTTCTCTTTCTTGGTCGTGGTCCAACCAAGTTGTTATGTATCCACCGTGCGCCTCCACCATATCGACGTGGTCCCGTAACTGAAGCATCAGACTCGTCACCGGGCACGAACTCAGCTGGCGACTCCCCGAATCTCTCGTTCTCAAGTTGGTGGAATCTAGCAGGCGGATAGGGCATATCAATGACTCCCCCTTCAATCGTTCGGACCTCCACCAAGTTTCCGTCCCTGTCCATCCCCATGAAGCTCACATCCCCGACATAGACTTTTCGAGTCCCGGAGGAGTTGGCTCTCCAGGCCCGATCGTCAAGCTGACTATCAAGTCTCAGTGTCCAGTGACAGACGTGCGTCGTCGTCGTGGACGTCATCTACCCCCCCCCCCCCCCAAATAACACATAACACAAAAAGCAGGGTCAGGTCTAAAAGAAAAACACATAGCAAGATAAATATAATGTTTCAACTTCCAAATTAAATAATTAATCCTTTCACATTAGGGTTCCTATAGTTAGTAGATCATCGAACGGAACCTCACATCACACAACCCACCAAAACTTCCATGGCCATCTTCGTGCTTCCGCAGAGGCACGGTTATCTGTAACACCCCGATTTCCAGGTGTCACTTTAATAACCAAAAATAAACTTTACGCGGAAAACAGGTAATTTTTTTTTTGATTGTTTCCTTTTAATAAAAGCAATAAAGAAATAAAAACAAAGCCCAACAACTAAACTAACCGATAAACAACATATACAAAGGTACAGCCTCTGCTGCACTATCCCGTCACGCGCACACGCAGTGACTCCAAGGTAACATGCTCGTAGGCGAATATATACAAACCAAAACTGTACGCAAAAGCATCAAATATACCACTATCCAAGAGAAAGTCGGCCTCAAAATGGCCTCAACCCAAGACCCCTATAGTCCGACAGACTCTCTGTGATCCTCAGCAAGAGAACCACACAAAAGCCATATATCGGGAACCTACCCGGTCCCAAAAGTAAGACGAATCAGAGCTATGACAGTGACAACCAACTCAAAAGACTCTAACCACCCATATCCCACACTACTATCATCGACTCTCCCTCGATCAGCCATGAAGTCCGGGTCCTCGTCGAAAGCTTCAGTAATAGACATTTCGCTCCGGGTCTTTCCCGCACAACGAATCATCACGAACCGGCTGACAGACGCCTGGCAGCAGGCCGACTGCCCAAACACAAACATACAAACAAAGCCAAGGTGCTAGGGTCAACTTACAGAATACAATAGATATACAATCAACATGCGATAGAGGGGGTATATATATATGTTGTATATATACATATAAGTTATGTATTGTATCAACTCCCTAATACAATTCAATCATCAAAACACATAACGATGTTTATCAACATCAAATCATCAATATCTCAACAGATATAGTTAGAGTGCATGATATGTCAATGCAACGTCAATTAAGAAGGTTCCGGAAGAAATAGGCTGGGCACGATCGAGTCGGTCCTAGCACTAGCATTGTGCCGACCATAACCCTCGGGTGTCACTTACAACCTTGACATAGTCGGATCAGTCCTAACCCTGCGGGTCGACTTTTCCCTCCAACGAATGCCCGAGTTACCCGAAGGCATGCTGTACCCGAAGGTATATACTGTACCCGAAGGTATATAGATATACTGTACCCGAAGGTATATAGATATACTGTACCCGAAGGTATATACTGTACCCGAAGGTATATAGATATATTGTACCCGAAGGTATATACTGTACCCGAAGGTATATAGATATACTGTACCCGAAGGTATATACTGTACCCGAAGGTATATAGATATACTGTACCCGAAGGTATATACTGTACCCGAAGGTATATAGATATACTGTACCCGAAGGTATATACTGTACCCGAAGGTATATAGATATACTGTACCCGAAGGTATATGTCGATTCGGCGACAAAAGACAATTATTTATGAAAGGAGTGCGATCACCCTTGATGACTTCTTGAGTCATCTGACTCATCAAATCTCGATGGTCAAAAACTGCTCCGACCCAAACTCAAAACAACCCAAGAGTTAGTGTCGGTCAATACAACACAACTCCACCAACAAGAATACACGAGGGTCTAGTGTCGGTCAATACAACACAGCCCAAACAAAACCCAGAGTCTGTGCCGGTCAATACAACACGACTCGAACAACACTACCAGGAGTACTAGAGTACTCGGTGACTTTCAATCATCACCATAGCCCACCTTGATGGCTTTCCCAATTCCAAACTCTCCAAACCCACAACATAAGTCGACTTTTCCCCGCCTTTCGTAAATATTTTTCCCCTTCAGTTCTCCTATGCTTAAACGTTAATAAAAATGATTTCAATTCAAATTAGTCAAATTATGAGTTTATTTCTCAAAGTCTAAGTTTCCCAAGTCTTTATTTTTCGAAAGCTCTATCATTCTAAGTTTCCAAAAATCAACCACCCAAAATACATTTCCCGGGGAAAGTCTAGGAATTCCAACGAATCCCAACAAATGGCTAAGTCTCAAACCCCACATTCGGACTTGCCTAGGGTTGTTCATCCAACCCGAAATGCCAAAGATCACCAGATCAATGAACCTCCACTCCGAAGTTGCGTCGAAACGCTCAATTCAACACATCATCAATATCATAAGTCAGGAAAACAATCATAACAATAAATCATCATCATAAACAACATCAGATAAAGCATAAGTCGAATTTATCGACGCCTATCATGCAATCATAGCTAAATATAGCAAGTTGCCCTAACCTCGAGCTGTTCCAGCTTCGCAAACAAAGTTCTCCTCAAACAATTGCTCTCAGTATTCCAAAGTTCCTTCAACTGAACCTCGGAGGAAAACAAAGCAGAAACCAAACAAAATCGATTAGTTCGATCGCAAAACAATACATAAACGATAGTCAAGGCATTAAAGCTTCAGAATACGACAATCGGGTACGAAAGGACAAGTTTTCGAAAACGAAAAACTCCCCCCTAAAGGTAATAACCCACGGCCTCAAAGGAAAAAGGGTTTCGACTCTTTTTCTTCGATCAAATCAATTCACAAGGTAGTTTTAGGGTAAAACTAAGGCAAAGAAACTGTCAGAACAATTTTCGGACAATCGGGCCGAAATACGACTATCCAGGGGCATTTTGGTCCAAAATAAAGGCTCAAAACTTCAAAGTTATCAGTTCTGAAAACAAATTTGACAGCAATGATCCTCATGACATCCGTGACAACAAATCCTAAAGGCACGAAGTCAGATTAAGTCTTTTCGACAATAAAGTTTCGAAATGTGAGACAAAAAGGGTTTTGAAACAGTTTTTCAGATCCTGGACAACTGGATCACAATCAGCGTTTACTGACAGAGGTTTTAGACTCAGGGGAACGTAAGGAACATAACCCAACCAAGAAATCGAAGAAATCGGACCATTTTAGAAAAAGCTCAAAACTGTGAGCACATAAACGACTTCAGAAACGCAACAGAAACAACAATCAGAGGTAGGTATCGTGTTAGTTACCTCGATACCTAGAAGTAGGGACGAACTGCACGAAGATTGGTCAAGTTTTCGCGAAAATCTCCTCCCCCCTTGCTCTCCACGAAATTCAGCCACAAAAGGAAGAAAATGAAGGAATTTTTGCTTTTTGAGCTATTTATAGGCAGGCGAAATCGCGGGAAAATGAAAATTTCGCGATTCCGATTTTTGCAGCACGATCACCGTGGAATTCTAAGAGAGATTCTGGCGTCAGAATTCCAGAACTCAAAACAAATATCTAAGATTTGGGAAAAACGATATCCAAAACGCCAAAAGCGGTGTAAGTTAGTCTGTCCCGAAAAACTACTTTTTGCTGTGATGCTCAGACGACAAAACTTCCAACAGAAGAAAGATTGGAAATGTCGAAACAAGTCTGGCAAAGCGGACGGAATCTTCGTTAGAAGTCCCGAATAGAAAAAGTCTTCATCCTTCGCTCAAAACTAAGGTTTCGAAGCAAAGAAATTAGCGTCGGCGGACATCCGAAAAGTAAATACTATCGTGCGTACAGTCCAGAGTTCCGAAATAAAATGCTGGTCGAAGGAAAAATAAAGAGAATCTTTAAATTTTCCAAGAATTCGAAATATCGCCTAAACATTGCTTTAAAAGCGAAATTAGCCTATTCTGGACATGCTCGCCATAAGGCAGGTGTGCAGACGACTCGCACTAGCTCCGAAAGAAACAACGCCACATTCCTCGAGCAATTCCTGAACTTTCTTCTTCATTAATCTTTCTCAAATATCAAACTCCTGTCACACTTACACTGATTCCACGTGTGAGTCGGAAATTAACTTGTTCCGAAAATCCGGGTCTTACAATACTCCCCTCCAAAAAGAAAGTTTCGTCCTCGAAACTCAGAGTTCTGAGAAAATTCCAGAATACAGTTCCTTGATCTGGTCTTCCAATTCCCATGTAGCATTGCCCGTGTCATTGTTCCTCATAACCTTTACTTAAGCAAGCTGTTTTCCCCTTAACTGTTTCACTCTTCTATCCCCACTGCTAACTGTCGGTGTCTCAAAAGACAAACCATCATTCAACTTCTTGTCGTCTGGCTCGATCACTTGCGTCGGATCTCTGCTTGAAATGATACCGGTTGGCACTCCGTGCAGTCGCTCAATCTTAGCCACTTGTTTTTTTTTTTACTGTCGGTCATCCGAAATCCTTCTTAAACTCGGTGCCTCTCTGTCATCTCAAAGTAGATACTCAACTTGTCCTCGTGATCTTCATCTACAGTCCAAAACTCCACTTGTTCGTTCGATAACTCCTAGACGAATCCTCCCCCTTGGAAACCGCTAGTCCATTAAAACACCTCTAACTTCGTAACTATCTTTACACACACCAAGAAATCACACTTCTACTTAGTCACTATTCGAATTAAAGCTCGACTTATGTCCTTATTTCTTGTCCTTCACTAATCTTATCCCCTTCAACATCAATTTATCAACAACTTATAAGATAATCCTCCTCTTAATACCTAACAATCCATTATTATCGTCTTCTTCCTCAAAACTTCCCTCACTCAAACCTATTTACACTTACTGAAATCCCTAACACTTCGCACAAATCGAGACTTATCCTCTAGAAGATTAAATCATAACTATACCTCAAGGGACTTAACTAGCCATTTTATCATCCGATCCTTCAACATTCTGAGATTTAACTGTTATCGTAGCCGCTAACACCACTAAATCTCTTATGTGTACATGAATCTCAGCTCACTAGGTCAACCTTAGCCCTAGGATTCTCATTCAACTTTAGTAAAATTCACTTGTTACCCGTAATATGCATCATCAAAATCCATAACAAAGTCCCATTGACTCTTATACTCTACGAAACTCGTCAAAATATAACAACCTCAGGTATTCATCTTAATACTAACACCTTCCTTTTTGTGACTCAATCACCATCTCGTCAATCAACTTCTTAATCTCTCAATCAAATTCTGACAACCTTCGAGTCTTACACACCTTAGACAGACATTCATAGATTTAAAACCTAAACATTCACCAAGTTTGGTCCTCTAGTGACCTTTAATCCTTCAATACTTCTTAAATGAATATCCGTTTCTTAAAAACTATAACTCCTTCACTTACCCAAACGACCTGACCAGTGGCGTCATGCTTTCACATTCACAACTTATTATGCTAACATCATTCAAATCTTGTCACATGGTCATTATGTCCGCAACCTCATAATCAACATCAATCGATCACCAACCTTAACACTCCACACAACCCAGAATTCCTTTACTTCAAGATCTCTCTTATATTATACCTCAATGGTCTTAACCCGAAGCTCACCTTCAGGTCTTCAATCTTCTAAGATTCAACTCCTATTGTCACACCTACAACCATAAGATCTCCTATTCGTACGCGATTCTCGACTCTCAAGATTCAATCTTAACCCTAAGATTTCAATCCAACTTAGTAAATCTCACTTAGTAATCTTAGCATATTTCTTTGGAATCCATATCAACAACCTCAAGTATTCAACTTATGCTAAAACTTTCTTTCTCCAACTTAATCATTAATTCAACACTTTTCAAGCGAAAATTCATCTCTTAAGACTATAATGTCTCCACATATTAATCCAACGCTTAGCAAAACTTATTCCTCGAACTCGACTATAACAATCTAGTTCAGAGTTAATTCTTCTCAATCTCGCTACCATCAAGCTATCATCTAAAACCTGATTACATTCAACTTATTTAGTCTCTAACAATTCCACTCAGTAATCACATAACCTATGACTTCATAACTTCCGAGAAACTACTTAATACTTTTCCGGCATTAAACCTCTTGACTTAGTCTACCACTACTTGGAGTAATCACACGAACTAACCAATCAATGTCTATACGACACTCATCGAATTCCAAAGATTTAAATCTTAATCTTTCACAATCAAGTGCTTAACACGAACTTTCTTCCCAAATCCGACTAATCCTCAATCAATTCAAATTCATCTTACACATCCTTCTAT
The DNA here is from genome assembly GCF_012489685.1 of Lotus japonicus. Classification (NCBI taxonomy): domain Eukaryota; kingdom Viridiplantae; phylum Streptophyta; class Magnoliopsida; order Fabales; family Fabaceae; genus Lotus; species Lotus japonicus. The sequence goes on from NC_080042.1 coordinate 37,216,608, forward strand.
CAAAGTCCATAACCAGCTGTGATTCCGAATATCACCCCCTCAATATTAGGTTGATCAGGCCTAATACATCGAAGGTGGAAATTTAGAAAAACCCACTGGAACAGTCAATGAGTTCCTATCCTCCAGTAGTCACAAATATCCTGATACTAAATCCTTTAAGGATCCCGCTACGGAACTACACACCCTCAACATAACACGTATACTACCCATACGGAATCTCCCTAAGATTCGTTCTTCAACTACTAGCTTCCTCATAAACGCATCGGTGGAAGACTACTTTCTAGACTTAGTGTGCTATTCCCAACCTCGTGTAACTTCTATAGTTAAATCACGAGCAACCTCGAATAAGGTCCTACATCGTTCCCACGTTCTTCCTCGTTCAACTCCTCAGCTCTTGCCCTCCTTGGCATGAATCCTTTCCTCTGGAGCAAGTTGTTTTCCTTTCCCAACATTCCCTGATGATTCGCCCCTGAGTGCCTTGCAATCTTGGGAGAAATGTCCCGGTTGGTTGCAATTGAAGCATAGACTTTCTTTTGTCTTGCAGTTCGCAGCTAGATGCCCCTCTCGGTTACACTTGAAGCATCTCCGTCCAATCACTGAGCATTTGTTAGCAAAATGCCCAAACTTTCTGCAACGAAAACATGTCACTCCTTTGTCACCAACTGGCTTCCCCCCCAGTATCAGCAGTCGTCGGTTTGTACTCTCTTGAGATAAGATTTCTTCCCTCGGAACGCTGATATGGTCCCCACTTATGGTAGCTCTTCCTTCCGTTGTAGCCTTGGGAACCTGACCTCACTGGTCCCCCAGCTCCAGTTCGGTTCATTCCTCTTTGTTGATACATTGCTGTCGCCATCAGTCGTTGATGATGCTTACGTGTAGCCTCCGCCATCCGGTTAAGATCCACCATCCTATATCCCATCGAACGTCCGATTAGTACTAACCATACGGTAGCACTAGACAAACCACTCAATCCGATTGAGTAGTAACGCAAGCAATTAGAGCGAAAATCGCTCTGCAGACAATCAATTTTCACTCTTTGTAGACTCACACAACCTAGCACAGAAGACCTATTCCCCAAAGACTCCCAAAAGACTCGACTAAGCTCTGATACCACAATGTAACACCCCGATTTCCAGGTGTCACTTTAATAACCAAAAATAAACTTAAACGCGGAAAACAGGTAATTTTTTTTTTGATTGTTTCCTTTTAATAAAAGCAATAAAGAAATAAAAACAAAGCCCAACAACTAAACTAACCGATAAACAACATATACAAAGGTACAGCCTCTGCTGCACTATCCCGTCACGCGCACACGCAGTGACTCCAAGGTAACATGCTCGTAGGCGAATATATACAAACCAAAACTGTACGCAAAAGCATCAAATATACCACTATCCAAGAGAAAGTCGGCCTCAAAATGGCCTCAACCCAAGACCCCTATAGTCCGACAGACTCTCTGTGATCCTCAGCAAGAGAACCACACAAAAGCCATATATCGGGAACCTACCCGGTCCCAAAAGTAAGACGAATCAGAGCTATGACAGTGACAACCAACTCAAAAGACTCTAACCACCCATATCCCACACTACTATCATCGACTCTCCCTCGATCAGCCATGAAGTCCGGGTCCTCGTCGAAAGCTTCAGTAATAGACATTTCGCTCCGGGTCTTTCCCGCACAACGAATCATCACGAACCGGCTGACAGACGCCTGGCAGCAGGCCGACCGCCCAAACACAAACATACAAACAAAGCCAAGGTGCTAGGGTCAACTTACAGAATACAATAGATATACAATCAACACGCGATAGAGGGGGTATATATATATGTTGTATATATACATATAAGTTATGTATTGTATCAACTCCCTAATACAATTCAATCATCAAAACACATAACGATGTTTATCAACATCAAATCATCAATATCTCAACAGATATAGTTAGAGTGCATGATATGTCAATGCAACGTCAATTAAGAAGGTTCCGGAAGAAATAGGCTGGGCACAATCGAGTCGGTCCTAGCACTAGCATTGTGCCGACCATAACCCTCGGGTGTCACTTACAACCTTGACATAGTCGGATCAGTCCTAACCCTGCGGGTCGACTTTTCCCTCCAACGAATGCCCGAGTTACCCGAAGGCATGCTGTACCCGAAGGTATATACTGTACCCGAAGGTATATAGATATACTGTACCCGAAGGTATATAGATATACTGTACCCGAAGGTATATAGATATACTGTACCCGAAGGTATATACTGTACCCGAAGGTATATAGATATATGTACCCGAAGGTATATACTGTACCCGAAGGTATATAGATATACTGTACCCGAAGGTATATACTGTACCCGAAGGTATATAGATATACTGTACCCGAAGGTATATAGAATATATACTGTACCCGAAGGTATATACTGTACCCGAAGGTATATAGATATACTGTACCCGAAGGTATATGTCGATTCGGCGACAAAAGACAATTATTTATGAAAGGAGTGCGATCACCCTTGATGACTTCTTGAGTCATCTGACTCATCAAATCTCGATGGTCAAAAACTGCTCCGACCCAAACTCAAAACAACCCAAGAGTTAGTGTCGGTCAATACAACACAACTCCACCAACAAGAATACACGAGGGTCTAGTGTCGGTCAATACAACACAGCCCAAACAAAACCCAGAGTCTGTGCCGGTCAATACAACACGACTCGAACAACACTACCAGGAGTACTAGAGTACTCGGTGACTTTCAATCATCACCATAGCCCACCTTGATGGCTTTCCCAATTCCAAACTCTCCAAACCCACAACATAAGTCGACTTTTCCCCGCCTTTCGTAAATATTTTTCCCCTTCAGTTCTCCTATGCTTAAACGTTAATAAAAATGATTTCAATTCAAATTAGTCAAATTATGAGTTTATTTCTCAAAGTCTAAGTTTCCCAAGTCTCTATTTTTCGAAAGCTCTATCATTCTAAGTTTCCAAAAATCAACCACCCAAAATACATTTCCCGGGGAAAGTCTAGGAATTCCAACGAATCCCAACAAATGGCTAAGTCTCAAACCCCACATTCGGACTTGCCTAGGGTTGTTCATCCAACCCGAAATGTCAAAGATCACCAGATCAATGAACCTCCACTCCGAAGTTGCGTCGAAACGCTCAATTCAACACATCATCAATATCATAAGTTAGGAAAACAATCATAACAATAAATCATCATCATAAACAACATCAGATAAAGCATAAGTCGAATTTATCGACGCCTATCATGCAATCATAGCTAAATATAGCAAGTTGCCCTAACCTCGAGCTGTTCCAGCTTCGCAAACAAAGTTCTCCTCAAACAATTGCTCTGAGTATTCCAAAGTTCCTTCAACTGAACCTCGGAGGAAAACAAAGCAGAAACCAAACAAAATCGATTAGTTCGATCGCAAAACAATACATAAACGATAGACAAGGCATTAAAGCTTCAGAATACGACAATCGGGTACGAAAGGACAAGTTTTCGAAAACGAAAAACTCCCCCCTAAAGGTAATAACCCACGGCCTCAAAGGAAAAAGGGCTTCGACTCTTTTTCTTCGATCAAATCAATTCACAAGGTAGTTTTAGGGTAAAACTAAGGCAAAGAAACTGTCAGAACAATTTTCGGACAATCGGGCCGAAATACGACTATCCAGGGGCATTTTGGTCCAAAATAAAGGCTCAAAACTTCAAAGTTATCAGTTCTGAAAACAAATTTGACATCAATGATCCTCATGACATCCGTGACAACAAATCCTAAAGGCACGAAGTCAGATTAAGTCTTTTCGACAATAAAGTTTCGAAATGTGAGACAAAAAGGGTTTTGAAACAGTTTTTCAGATCCTGGACAACTGGATCACAATCAGCGTTTACTGACAGAGGTTTTAGACTCAGGGGAACGTAAGGAACATAACCCAACCAAGAAATCGAAGAAATCGGACCATTTTAGAAAAAGCTCAAAACTGTGAGCACAGAAACGACTTCAGAAACGCAACAGAAACAACAATCAGAGGTAGGTATCGTGTTAGTTACCTCGATACCTAGAAGTAGGGACGAACTGCACGAAGATTGGTCAAGTTTTCGCGAAAATCTCCTCCCCCCTTGCTCTCCACGAAATTCAGCCACAAAAGGAAGAAAATGAAGGAATTTTTGCTTTTTGAGCTATTTATAGGCAGGCGAAATCGCGGGAAAATGAAAATTTCGCGATTCCGATTTTTGCAGCACGATCACCGTGGAATTCTAAGAGAGATTCTGGCGTCAGAATTCCAGAACTCAAAACAAATATCTAAGATTTGGGAAAAACGATATCCAAAACGCCAAAAGCGGTGTAAGTTAGTCTGTCCCGAAAAACTACTTTTTGCTGTGATGCTCAGACGACAAAACTTCCAACAGAAGAAAGATTGGAAATGTCGAAACAAGTCTGGCCACGCGGACGGAATCTTCGTTAGAAGTCCCGAATAGAAAAAGTCTTCATCCTTCGCTCAAAACTAAGGTTTCGAAGCAAAGAAATTAGCGTCGGCGGATATCCGAAAAGTAAATATTATCGTGCGTACAGTCCAGAGTTCCGAAATGAAATGCTAGTCGAAGGAAAAATAAAGAGAATCTTTAAATTTTCCAAGAATTCGAAATATCGCCTAAACATTGCTTTAAAAGCGAAATTAGCCTATTCTGGACATGCTCGCCATAAGGCAGGTGTGCAGACGACTCGCACTAGCTCCGAAAGAAACAACGCCACATTCCTCGAGCAATTCCTGAACTTTCTTCTTCATTAATCTTTCTCAAATATCAAACTCCTGTCACACTTACACTGATTCCACGTGTGAGTCGGAAATTAACTTGTTCCGAAAATCCGGGTCTTACATTATCACGGTGACCGCAGTCAACCAATTCACGTGGAGCCGCAATGATCCACAAAAGTTCACGGTGACCGCAGTCAACCAAATCACGTGAAGCCACCCCGGCCCACAAGGTTCACGGGAGACTGCAGTCAACCCAAATAACTCTCTCGCGTGCAAGGTACCATCGTTCTCATGGACCATAGTCTACCTGACCTATGTCCGCTAATTAATTTCACTTGCAAGCGAGTCACAACATTATAAATTCTCTTTCTCTTTGTTCTTAAGGCTCTAAAGTCATCCTAGTGTCTTACAATTTTCAACGTCGAATAAAAAAAACGACAAAGCAATCATAGTCTCATTGGGAATTACGGCTAGGTGAGCGACCCTTTGTGACAATTACTAGAATAAGCATATTATATCGCAGATCCATAACCATAATCATAATTTGCATGCCTTTCAACCACATAATCATAGCAAATTCAACGACAGGGTACCACACCACTTCCACCATCAAGACGGAAGGAAAATCCACCGAACCCCCAAGAAATAGGGTTCGGCCGAACCCTCCCATGGCTCTATGGTTTTCAAAATAATTTTCCTTCCTTCCCCCTTGATCATGGCAATCATGGTACAGCCCCAACAACCCAAATATCCACTCAAAATTTCAGAACCAAACATTTAGCAAGTATCATGTTATAATAAGTGCAAAACAGCACAAAATTCAACAAATACCATGGCAACTCGCATGGGATCATAAGCTCAGATCATAAACCACGTTTGAGAATCATATTCATGGCTGTTCAAGAGAAAAAATCCAGCAAGCAAGCATGTACAAGAAATCATGCAAAAACAGTACAAACTCAAGTTGTTTCTCATGGCAATTCATGGCATATTCCCTAAGAACCTACCCATTCCTAGGACCAGCCCTTACCTTGGGTTCTTGGTCTGAAAAAAAAAGAAAATATGTAGGTTCAAAGCTCAGTTGCTTGCTGTCCACGTCCCTCTCTTCCCTCCTACTCGAGCTCTCTCACTCGCAGGTCTCCCTCTCTCTCTCTCGCGCGCGCACAAGGTGGCGGTGGTGGCTTGGTCGGCGGCGGCTAAGGGTGCAAAGGAAGGTTTCTCCCACTCTCTTCCTCTTCAATTTTCTTACGTAAAGAGTGCACTAGGTTTCTGTTTCTGATATGGAGAAAAGAAACAAGTTCCCCCCCCCCTTTACCCCTCTTGAACCCGCAACACACACAACCTAGGGGCTAGGGTTTCAATTTTCTTTTCAAGCCTGAACCATGCCCAAACCCTTGACCCATCAATTTAGCTCTTAATCTGGTCTAAACTCAATTGAAAACCAAGTCCTTTTATGTAAAAACAGAAGCAAAACACCTCAATTAGTTCGCTGGTACTGTACAGTCTGATTCCACTTCGAGCATTTTCTAGACTTATAGGGCTACAACTCTCATGAAGGAAGTTTTCCCAAATGAAGTCGTTAAGACCCTCTAAAAATTCTCACAAGTTGACAGTTCTAATCTGCCAGTTATCAAACATTAGCTAAAACTCCAATTTTATTCAAACTTTCATAAAATTGTTCCAAATTGAACTTAGGTCCTTACAGTAATCAAGCGATCGAGTTGAGTTTTGGATCATGAGTGCAGATCAGGAGGACAGGTTGAACATTCACTTTGAAATGGCAGAGAAGTACCGAGTTAAAGGAGAATTTCGGACGACCGAAAGTAAAGAAGCAAGTGGTTAAGATTGTGCGACTGCACGGAGTGCCAACTAGTATTATTTCAAACGAAGACCCGACGCAAGTGGTCGAGCCGGACAACATAGAGCTGAAAGATGATATGTCTGTTGAGACGCCGTCGGTCAGTATTGGGACTAGAAGGGTGAAATAATCGAGGGGAAAGCCAAGTGCTTTAGTGAAAGTTATTTGGAACAAAGACGCGGGCGGTGCTACATGGGAGCTTAAGGAAAAGATCAAGGAACATTATCTGGAACTTTTTACTGAACTATAAGTTTCAAGGTCGAAACTTTCTTTTTGGAGGGTTGTAATGTGAGACCGAAGTTTTTAAGCTTAGAATAAATTAATTAAATTCATATTCACGATTAGGTTTCGATGTATCGTGACGGAAACCTGAACAAGTGTTTACCAAATGGAATAAATTTATGAAGGAGAAAGTTCAGGAAAAGACTAAGAATAGTATTAAAGTCGATATAAGTTATAGCGTGAGTCTTATACGCTTACGCCTAGGGCAAGAGCGTTAGTAAACGATTAATTTACTCTTAAAGCACTATAGGAACTAATTCCAAAAATCTTCAGAGAAATATAAGAATTCCTCTTAATCCTTTCCAGGACAAGCGTTTCGATCCGAAACCCTAGAATGTACGAACGTCCGAATCTAATTCTCGGAAGTTTGCCGAAACTAAATCCCTAATAACTCATGAAACTTAAAATAAACGGTCGATGAAGATTTTTTCTATTCGGAGCTTCAAACGAAGATTCCACACACGGGCACCTATTTCTTTCGAGGTTTCTAATCTTTCTTTAGAAAGAAGTTTTCTCATCCGACATCAACTGCAACAAGTAGTTTTTCGGGTAAAATAGATTTACACTGACTTTGGATCGTTTGTCTTAATTCCAAGAAACCTGTTTCGAGTTCTGGAATTCTACCGCCAGAACCTATCTTAGAATTCACATAGGAATGCACAGGAAAAATCGAAATCGCGAAATTTTCATTTTCCCCCGTTTTCCACTTCCTTTAAATAGGTGAAGAATCAAAAATTCTTCACCATTCAAGCATCAAACCCGCGGCCAAGGAGGAGAGAAAGGGAGGAGAGCTTTTCGCCGATTCTTACCTGATCGTCGCTCTGTTCGTTGCTACGCGTAGACCTCGAGGTATAGATGCTGATCGTAAATTCTGTCGCTTTTCTCTATGTCTTTCTGTGCTCAAAATTTTGAGCTTTTTGTAAAACTGTCCAAATAACTTGATTTCAGTGTCTAAACTTATTGCCTACATGCCCAAGAGCATGAATATTTGGTTGTTTTCTACTGAATCTTGCCGAATCGTCACGGAGCTTCGATTCTGTGAAAATACCCATTTTCTAACCAAAGCTTCGTTCTTTGGATTAAAAACTCTCGACTAAGCTTAGGGTCAGTAGGATTAGTTGTTATAAATGTCGTTAGGAACACGCTCATCAAATTTATTTCTCAAAATTCCGACTTTGAGTTTTCGGGCTAAAAACACTGACCAAAATACCCCTGTGTTAGTTTTCGACCCGATAATTTTTCTGAGAGTTTCCCTGGCCTAGATATCGCCTAAGAATACCTAGGAATTAAATTAGATCGAATAAAAAGTTCGGGAAACCCTATTTTGATAGTGGCCGAAACTTATTTGGTGTGGTACCGTGTCCAAAAATAATTTTTGGGTCTTTATGACCTGAGTTATATTGTAGCCCTTTCAATTGTCGAAATTTTGGCGTCGGTTTCGTGTCATTCTGAGTTCTGTAGCTCGAGTTATGGACGTTTTAGCGAATAAAGTGTTTTTGTACAAAACTTGAATCGAGTCAAAACTCATCCATTCGGGGAAAGCCCTTCCATTCGTGCCTAAATGTTGTACTCTGAAGCTTCTTGAGCTTTGTCGAACATTAGTTAGGATTGTTTCGACTGTATCGACTTGTTTTGATTCATTATTGCTTTGTTTGCTCAAAGGTTCAATTGTGGAAACTTTGGGGTTGACTGAACAAGCTAGTGAGGGAGACCTGCACCGCGAGACTGGAACAACTCGAGGTTAGGGCAACTTACTTACTAGCTATTTGTATTGTAGGCGTCGATAACTTCGACTTGAATATTGCTTGATATTCAAGATTGCATTGAATGATGATTATCGCTTTGAACTGGAAAATGTTTTCTGGAGGTTTCGGCCGAGTGAACTTATATGAGACGTGTGTCTCCGTTTTCTGAGAGGCTTCGACCGTTTACTGGTTTCCGTCTTATGATTTCCGCACTGAATTATTGTTATATTGATATTGTTATTAAACTGAGCTGTAATGCCATTATTTTTGTTGAGTTTATGATGTTTTGCATATGCTCTATTGAATTGTACTGATTTGAGATAGTACTTGATTATATGATTTCGGAGTGTGGGAAAAACGTGATGTTATGCCATGCTAATGACGAGGTTTGGGAAATGTTTGGCAGGCTTTGACAGGAGGTCTAAGCCATAGTTATTTTAGGATCGAGACCTTCCCGGGGAATTACTTGGGTTTATTGGGATCTTTTTACTTATAGAGTTTTGGAACAAAAGAGAAACGAAACTTGACTTCATAAATTAAATTCATAATGCATTAACCAAAGATAGAACATCTTCAAATAGTAATAATAATTTCTTGGAAAAGACTTAGGATCTGAAATAAGTTTGAAAACGGGAAGTGCCGGCGATCCTAGCGTTGTGACTGGGACAGTCACTGAGTGTGGATGACACTCCTTGCTCCTTGAGCATTTGGTTCAGTCTTCAAGAGGATGAGCTGTTGTGACGAGAAGTCACAGAATGTGAGCAGCATTCTCTCTAATCGTTGATGAGTTGTTTGGCCATCGAGATGGTGAGCCAGGGTAACTTGAAAGGTCACTGAGTGCGAGATGCATTCTTTTGCTCGTTGAGCAGTTTGGTTGGCCATCGAGACGGAGAGCCAAAGTGACTAGGAAAGTTACCAAGTGCGACTAGCACTTCCTTGTTTACCTTAGGGTATTGTAGAGACAATGTACTCTAGCTAGACACGCGTACCTTGGTGAGGACGTTTCGTTGTTTGGCTAACCATATTGCATTCATGCATACATTTCTTCGAAAGTGTGCTGCTTTTCGAAGGACGATCTCAGATCAGACTTCATCGGAGCGAGATGCTTCATTGAAGCGAGATGCTTTACAGGAGCGTGCTGCTTCACAGGAGCGAGATGCTTCATAAAAGCGAGATGCTTTACAGAAGTGAGCTGCTTCATAAAAGCGAGATGCTTTAGCGGAGCGAGATGCTTGGCTCGTCCCATCCATCGAGATGGTGACATTTTATCCGGATCATCTTTTGAGCATGACATTGCATTGGCACGCCATGCACCTAACTATATTTGTTGAAGTGTTGAAGATCCAATTGTCATTTGTGATTTGATGTCGATAAACATCGTTATATGTCTTGATGATTTGATGTTGATAAATATGCTATGTATATACCTTAGGGTAGGCAATACATAAGTTATATGTATATATACAACATATATATATAAACCCCCTTATTCTTCACATGTTGTTTGTATTATCTATTATATTCTGTGAGTTGACCCTAGCGCCTTGGCTTTGTTTGTATGTCTGTGTTTGGACGGTCGGCCTGCTGCCAGACGTTCGACAGCTTGTTCGTGATGATTCGTCACTCGGGGAGGACCAGGAGCATAATGACCATTACTGAAGTTTCGACGAGGACCCGGACTGAATGCAAGACCAGATGAGGGTCAATGATGGAAGTATAGGGCATGAGTGTTTAGAGCCTACTAAGGTTAGGTGTTAGTGTCATAGCTCTGATTTTCATTTCTTATTTTGGGGCAGGGTAGGTCCCCGACTATTAGCTTTTTGTGTGGTTCTCTTCCATGAGGATCACAGGGAGTTTGTCTTGGAGGACTGTATGTATAAAACTTATGACTCTGGCTATGGGTCACACTTGTTTGCCGTTGGGCAATACTTTTAGTTACTTGATGTTACTTTCCGTCACTTGAGGACACTCGTGACGATGATTTTAGTTGCAGCGAGGGCTGTACTTATATTGTATATTAGTCATTGTTAATCGCGATTGGGTTGAGTCTTTATTTCGACAAGTCATTTTATTTATTTTTATTTAAACAAATCGAAAAAAAAATATTCACGTTTTTCCGCTTTATTTGATTTTTGGTTACTAAAGTGACGCCACCGAAATCGGGGTGTTACATTCATGGTAGGGACAACGAAGAAAGTATCAACTATTGTACAGTGGTTATACAAGTGGTGATATTGTTGGTGCCGCGCTGGTGGTGGAGAAAATTGATTAAATATAGTCAAGTTATTTTGGTAAGCCCCTAAAAGAAAAAAAAAACTAAAGCCTCAAATGAGGAAAACTAAGATTGTAAGGCCCTAAGTTCAATTTGGAACAATTTTATGAAAGTTTGAATAAAATTGAAGTTTTAGCTAATTTTTGATAACTGAAAGATTAGAACTGTCAACTTGTGTGAATTTTTAGAGGGTCTTAACGACTTCATTTGGGAAAACTTCCTTCATAAGCGTTGTAGCCCTTTAAGTCTAGAAAAGTCTCGAAGTGGAATCAGGTCATTCCGACCTCTGTATCTCGAGATATTCGCATTTTAGTGGTTGTCGTTCAGGCTGTACAGTACCAGCGAACTAGATGAGGAGTTTTTATTTTAATTCCGATTTTGCTTCTGTTTTTACATAGAAGGACTTGGGTTTTAATTGAGTTTAGACCAGATTAAGAACTAAATTGATGGGCCAAGGGTTCGGGCTTGAAAAGAATATTGAAATCCTAGCCCACTTTGCATGGGGTTTAGTCTAGAGGGGGGGAAACCCTATTCTTTCACAATCAGAACAGAACCTGCACAAACTCACGTAAGAACAGAAAGGGAAGCATACAGAAGAGAGAAAAGAGAGAACTCGAGAGAGAGCAAGAGAAGTCGCCGCCGCCCAAGCCATAACCATCACCGTGTAGCGCGCGCAAGGGAGTGGAGGAGATCGCGCGCGAGGGAGAGAAGAGGGACGGCGAGAGAAGCTGAGAACGTGGACAGCAACGTTTCTGAACCGTGTTCATCACCAAAGCTTCTTCTTTTCAGACCAAGAACCCAAGGTAAGGGCTGGTCTTAGGAAGGGTAGGTTATCTAGGGAGTTTTGCCATGTTTTGTTGTGATTATGGATTGATCTTGTTGGTATTCACATGATGATTTGTGAATATGTTTGTTGCTGGAAATTTGTACAGTGAAATACATGCCTATTAACCTTCAATTGATGTGCTTGCTATTGTTCTATGATCTCATGCATAAATCCCATGACTACTTGCTAATTTTGGATCATATTGTGCTTGTTTCAACATGGTTAATGATGAATGTTTAATTCTGGAATTCTTGGGTGAAAATGTTGATGTTTGGGGCTGGACAAAGGCTTGTACGGAATGAAAGGAAGAAAGAAAGAAAAAATTGAAAACCCTAGAGCCTAAAGGGGGTTCGGCCGAACCCTATTCCAAGGGGTTCGGAGCGTTTCTTTCTTTGATTCCATGCTCAAGTCGTTTGAGGCTTTGCTTGAATAATTTGGCATGAGTTATGTGTATGAGAAGCATGTGAATATGAAAACCTATGCTATATGAATATTGCCTGACTGAGGAACCATGGGTCGCTCACCTAGCTGTAATTCCCATTGGTGTTGTGAATATCTATTGTCGTCATGTTTAATATTGTTATTAAAGTTGAGAAGACTCTAGGACTGTCGTTAGAGCCTTAAATACAAAGTGTATGTGATTATAACTCGTTTGCAAGCGAAATTAATTAGCGGACATAGGTCAAGTAGACTATGGTCCCTGAGAACGATGGGCTTGCACGCGAGGGAGTTATTTGGGTTGACTGCGGTCTCCCGTGAACCTTGTGGGCCGGTGTGGCTTCACGTGATTTGGTTGACTGCGGTCACCGTGAACTTTTGTGGATCATTGCGGCTCCACGTGATTTGGTTGACTGCGGTCACCATGATAACCGTGCCTCTGCGGAAGCACGAAGATGGCTATGGAAGATTTGGTGGGTTGTGTGAAGTGAGGAACCGATAGATGACTAACTAACATCTTAAACCCTAATGTAAAAGAGATAATTATTTTTAATTATGGAAGTTGCTTCATTATATCTATTGTATTATGTGTTTTCTTTTAGACCTGACCCTTGCTGTTGTTTATTTGTTTATTTCGGGGGGAGGGGGGGTAGATGACGTCCACGACGACGACGCACGTCCATCACTGGACACTGAGACTTGATAGTCAGCTTGACGATCGGGCTTGGAGAGCCGACTCCTCCGGGACTCGAAAAGTCTATGTCGGGGATGTGAGCTTCATGGGGATGGACAGAGACGAAAACTTGGTGGAGGTCCAAACGATTGAAGGGGGAGTCATTGCTTTGCCCTATCCGCCTGCTAGATTCCACCAACTTGAAGACGAGGGTTCGTGCTCGAACTCTCCACAGAGGATTGCAGGAGGGGAGGTTTCTTCACGGGCGTTCGAGGCACCAGATTGGTGGGCACGCCTTGGCGACTTTCCAGCTCCGCCTCTCGAGTCCCTTCCAGTTCCTGCCGAGCCTATGGATGTCTCTGCTCCACGGTATGTTGCAGCAGCTGATGCACCTAGGGATGCCGAGACGGAGGGGCGTGGAGATGCATCGGAGGTCAGGGCTCCTGTGAAGAAGCGCCAGCGACAGTGCGGTTGGCTCGACGGGTGACTGATATTGCCATGTTGGGGGTTGAGTGTTCGTGGTGTTGAACTATCTTTATCAGTTTGTTTTCCGGTTTTGATGTATTGTTGATATAGGGCTTTAGCCCAAGGATTCATTATGTATTTGATTATTCTTCCGTTTATTTATGAGTTATTTTATTCAGTAAAACATGTCTTATTTATTCCGCAGATTTATATCGTAAAGGTTTTCAAGAGCTTCGTAATAATTGAACTTTTGTCATTAAGTCAAGATTAATAATTGAACGGCGAAAATTCTATACGAAAATGGTGATGTTTGGTTACTGTGTGACACTCAAGAAATCGGGGCGTTACAAAGATTATATTCAAGCATTTTTACATGTTATTTATTTATACCTAATCCATAATCTAAAAGCTAGAGTAAATAATTGCTTTAAGGTTTGTGGTCATTTAAGGTTGTGTTTACAAATTTGGAGGTTTATAAAAGTGGAATGATGAAGAGAGTTACCAAGAAAAAAAAAGTAAGATAAAGTGGAATGTGTAACTATTATTATTGGAACCATGTATTGTTTTATGACACCTTGTTGTTATAAACGCCTCTTCACACAAGTGAATTTGTATACAACCTTCATATGGCTTTTCCCAACGATATTTGCATGTCGTACCATTTTGAACTTGAAGACTTGATGGATCTTGGCATACCTGGAGCAAGAGAGATCCATGACTCTCCACTCGTCTTTATGTATAATGCCTCAAAGTCACCTGTGTACCCAACCATAATCAAGGACTACTGGAACGCAGCCGTGTATAATCCTGGTAGGGGACTCTCAGGTAACTGTTACGGATTCGAAGTTGCGTTAACAAGTTATCATGTTCAGCATTTACTTAATGCACCAAATGAGGGATCGAGATACTTAGAAACATGGTGGTCCTTATACAAACATGAAGATATTTGCGATACTGTATTTATAGGCAACGCTCCACCCAAATTTCATAAGATTCAGACTCGATACCTTAACCATGCTGCAAGGGTAATACACATGTTCATTACTCGTGTTTGTTGTCCGCGACATCATATCTATATGAAGTTCTTGATCATGACGTATTTATAATTTATCATACTCTAAAAGATCTGCTAGTGAATCCAACTCATATAGTGGTTGAGCACTTGTCAAAAGTAGCAATCAGCTCCAGCGAAGCATCCCCGTATGGGTATCTTCATACCATTTTTTTAAATCAGCTATCTGAGCATGCAGAGCTGGATTTTGAAACTCGTCAAATGTCCGAAAGTTTCTGCATAGGAGCAGATTTCCTCCGTGACAATCTCATGAATATTTGTGAAGACTCTGAGGATGATTATGAGGATACCAAAACGTAAACTTCAGATAGCAATCATTATCGACAATCACCTTAATTGCTTCTTGTAATGAATTTATGTTGTATCTTTTTTTCCCAATTGTTCTCTTGTATTTTTTATTTATAAATTAGCAGAGAGAAATGAAATGATTTAGGTGTCTTCTATACGTGCCTACTTGGCTGGGAAATTTGTTTTTATTTTTATTTTTCCTGCTGTAATCCTGGCTTTAATACCATTTGCATTTAGTGATCTTAGAATATAAGTTAATTGATGGTTCGAATTCCCCGGGGAATGGGGTTAGTAATATTTCAGAAGGTAGACAATCCTCACGCCATCTGCAGCCACCATCACCGTCCACCATACCCCTCCTTCAGCTGCGAGGTCACCAGCACCTGCCACCACCATGACCATTTGCTTCCCCCATTCCGCCCTTGTCACGAGCTCCTGCCACCGCGTCCCCTCCTCCTTCGTAGCTATCAGATCTAGCCCACCACTGGTCCTGCAATCATCTCCGCCATCTCCTCCCTGTCCCCGCCTCATCTCCACCGTTGTGCCTCGCCGTCGCTACCGTTGTAAAGACCGCTGCTTCCTCTACCACCCCATCGTCTCCTTCCTTTTCCATTCTCAACTTTGCTAGCTATAGGTTGTTGTGGAATCTTCAAAGGTCTTCCTTTACTCCTCAGGTTCTCAGATCTGCAAGTTTGACCCTATTTGGTGTGGCTGAAGCTAAGCTTCCTTGAAAGCCCCACGGTTTGCAACACCGACAGAGTCAGTTGAGTTGTATTTTTGGAAGCGCCATTTGTAAAAGATGATTATAATCACTTAGAAGTCGCTTGGTTTATTTCTGTTAATTTTTGGGGTTTATAGGGGCCTTTGTATGACCTTTAGGGTTTTGCATCATGGTTTAGCTGGGATGTTTCAGCTTGTTTAATTGAGTAAGCATGCTTGTTCCTCATTTTCTTATGTATGTGCATTGCGTAGCGCTCCTTGAGATTTATTCTCACATCATGTAAGTGCCTCTTGGTAACCTTTTGGGTATTTATTCCAAACACCTTTGACCAAAAAAAGAAAAGAAAGCCTCTATTGTTGCACCAGTGCCCTGCTAAATTATATGAAGTGTATATATATATATATATATATGGGGAATGCTAACTTACTCTCACTTGTTTTTTATAAGGAGTAAGTTAGCAATCAACACCCTTTTATTTAGACAAAATTGCCCCTCACTCTTATTCTATTAAGAAAGTCAAGTGGCGGGTTTCTTGTAATTTGGCCTAGTTAAAAATCTCAAGATTTTCTCTCTCTTCATTTATAACGTTGTTCCTCTTTCTCTCTCTTTCTTTCAAACAACCTCTGCATTCACGCCCAATTTCTCCCCAACCTTTTCAACTTAAGAAATCACTGTACCCCAATTTTACCATAAACAACGAAATATAACTTGTTTCTATCATTAACACCATTCTGGAAATGAAAACTATGAATACGTTTCATCTGAGAATAACAATGGTAAAGCTTAAACAAGTATTTAAATTGATAAAAATTACAACTCGTAAGTGAGGTGAGATTCATGCTTCAATTCGATTTGCATTGTTAACGCTTAAATATCTTTCCAAATTTTCCATAGATTTTGTGGAACTAATTCACAAGTCGGCCTCTATTTTTTATGAAGGTTGAGAGTGAGAGAGAGAAATCCAGGAAAAGAGACCGTGGAAGAAGGTTGGAACTTGGAAAGGCACATGAGAGAAATTAGATTTTTGAATTAAAGATTAAAAAACTGAAATTACTTAAGTACCCATAAGTTGAACTGAGTTTGAAAAAAGCTAAGGGAAGGTTTAGTCTAAATAAAAAGGTGTTGATTGCTAACTTACTCCTTCTAAAAAATAAGTGGGAGTAAGTTAGCATTCCCCTATATATATATATACCTTAATTGAATGTCTGAAACCGAGTGAATGACAAAAATGGTACAAATGTAAATTAAAGAACCCTATTCCCGTAAAGCATTGTTCAATTTGCGTGATACGGTGATGAAAAGATGGGCCTCAGACAGCTTGATTGACGCAAAGCAGGCTTCGATTAGCGTGAACTGATTTGCTTTCATAAAGGTGATTTTTTAGTATATCCTCCTGCAAACTGTCTTAAAATTGATTTGGTGAAGGAGATCGGGTGTGCAGTGACGTAAAGTTGATATGTTAACATAAATGAATTATGCTAGGAAGAATAACAAAACAAAAAAATAATTACAATGTCAAAAAAAATCACAAAATAAAAAATAGAATTAACATGTGTCATTTCTTTATTAGTTGTATTTGGATCTGTTTTGAAACTGTCTTAAATAAGATAATAGCCAACAGGTCACCGAAGAAGAGTGAGACCCGGGGATGTAATGTACATTTGTACCATATTATCATTCACTTAATCCTAACCATTCAACTAAAGTATATTATGTTTATATCAAAAGGTATAAACTTGTCGTGAGAACCGGGATGGATGCTATTAGACATTTCCAGCAAAAGTTCTGTAATCATCTACCTCTTTTCCGCTGTCGAGAGCAAGCATGCCTGGGTGGGCCCTACCCATTTTTTTTCCTTTCCATCTACCGTAGTATTAGAACCGAACATGCAACAAGGGTAAATACGTCCGAAGAAGCACACCTCTCAGCATCATATCATATATCATTGGTCCAACGTGTTGCATACATGGACTTTCATTTCAAGATTTACACTGGACTTGTTCACCCAACCACTCCCGTCCTCAGCTAAGTTTGTCTCTCCAACCCAACATTATGGACGACTCAAAATCAACTGTCGTAGGAGGTTGTCCCTCATTCATAACTTACGTAGTGTTCGGCGGCAAAACACCAGGGATTTACACAAATGTTGAGGATTGTAATAGCCAAATGTCCGGGTTTCCAGATTCACGGTTGCAGGCTTTTGATGACCCTAACAATGCCATCTCAGCTTGGCTTAAGTTTTGTTCTCGTACCTCCAAAAACGATTTTTCGACGGAAGCTGGTGGTCAGCATCCATTCCATGGTGCTCAATGTAGTCCGGTGGAATGGAAAAAACTGCTGCCCATGACGAACAACTCTGATGGTTGCCACACTCCGTCCGAGTAAATATAACGATTTGTATTGTTTTTGTCTATTTTATCCACACTTGTATATTGATGATTATATTACTAAACTATTTATATTGGGTTTCAACGTCAGTTTGGAGAATCTGTCTTCCGGAGGAGGGCCCAGTACCTCTAAGTCCGAGGTAGTGGATTTAAGTACAGAATTCGGAGAGATAAGTCTTGCATTGAAGCAACTATCGCTTTTGGTCAACGATTCCGATGTTGAAAATAAGGTATGCCCTTAAATTCTATAATTCCTCGTCCAACGTCAATGCAATCCACATATCCGTGTACTGTTTCGACTTACTCTCCAAATTATCATGGGTTTTCAGGTCATGAAATCCCGGATCAACAATTTGCAATCGACTATGGATGAAATTAAAGTTTCTGTGGCAAATATTGTTCAAACAATAATTTCTAAAGGCGGTAGTGCCCTTAAAAATACTCATGCACAAAGGCCCGTTCCAGCAGAGCCCTTGGATGGGAAAGAGACGACAACCACGAATGAAATGAACATGAGCCTTGATGAATGTGAAGAGGACTTTGACACTGAAGAAAACTTGAAATGCAGTGTGCAAAACAAATTTTGTAAGGGAAAAACAAGGGTCAATGCTGACACAAGCCCTGGGCAGGTGAAAACTATCAAAGAACCAAGTTTTTTTTGTTATTAGTATATTTATGCTTTAGAATGTGGATTGTTGTAACCCAGAACCCTATTTTCTTTATCAAGGACTCGGATGGCCTTATAGGAAAACTGGAAAGAAACTATTCTTGTCACCGGGGACACCCGATCATAGGCATTCGAAAGCTGCTAAAAAGGACAACCTGGATGCAACATCGCCAGCCATAGTCACCAACGCTAGCAAGGGAAAAAACTGTTCCAGGGCTATCGGCTCTATTTCATACTCCGAAGACAGTGAACTGGATTATACTTCAAACTACACTGGTGGCTACATTTTACCTGATGTCAGAATCTAAACCTCCATGGTTCGCAAGCATAACATTCCTTCCTAGGTAAACCCAGTAATGATTTTTTCCTTCATACGTGCAGGGTATTTTAAGTACATTTCCACCAACACGGGATATGCTGTTATTTCGGGCCGAATTTCAAGTTGCAGCCTATGTATTCCATCCAGGGTTGGCACACTGGTAAGATATTGAATTATTTGAATGTTGACATTGACCAAATTTTGACGTATGTATATGTTTCAACAGTGAGGTTATCTTGCGGATGGGGAAGAAAAAGGTTACCAAAGAAGACTTTAATTACTTTAGGGAAGGAAATGTTATCAGTTACTAGGTGAAAGTATCTGTGTATTTGATTTAGTAATATTTGATTCGTATCACAATGTTTCATCCCTAATAGGTAAATTTTATTTCATTTCGTAATTCCTTTAGATGATTTCGTTGATGGCCATGCGAGCTACGCACATGCAGCGTGATAGTAATTGCCCAATATTTTGGGTCTTACCTCCTTCCTTTGCGGTACGCTATTACAAATATTACAAATCTGTATGCTATATACTATTTTAAATTAATATTTTTCGTCAATATCTTTTGATGTTTGTTCGATTTTAATTTCGTGTGCACACACCATAAGGATTCTGTTTCGAATGAGCAAACGGTGCAAGAATTGTCCAATTATTATGGGCATACATGGATGCCACCATTTGATCGCCTCTCACACGTGAGTTGTACTACATAATTACTACGACCATATTAGTTGTTTCTTTCCTCGCTGTAAATTCGATTAATTCTTTGTTTACTCCAATTTGTGATTACATCAGATCTACCTTCCCATACTAGATGAATATCGATATTGGTTTTTGGCTGTAATTTCGTTCAAGGATGGTGTTGTGTTTCATGTTGACAGCAATCTGAATCATGAACAACGGAAAAGGAAAATTATTTCCACAATGGTGATTTAATTCCTCATCATATTTCATTCGTGTTGTTCCTTTTTTGACCAATAAAATAATGTCGCACTAATTCTGATTTGATTACGTCGTCAATGCTACTATGTGTGGTTGCCCATTCAAGTGAGACTTCGGCTGATTGAGTCCTTTATTGGCTACGTCTTAATATGAGCTGTTCCAGAGGTCAAATGGACCATGATTTTTCTGGTCATTTCATTTGTGATGTGAGTAATTCCTCTACACATTTGTTAATGTTTTTCATGACAATTATGTAGATTCTTATTCAATTCATGTGTGTTCCCCACATCAATTGATTGATGAAATTCGTTTATGGCAGTACAAGTATCACAAAATGAGAATGCTATCAGCTTTTGCTTTGTTGATGGATACAACAAATGAGATGCGGCTGGAATTAATGCTGACTGCCGAATTAAAATGGTCGTTTATTAAGAACGGTGATTACGTTTCTACAAATTTCATGAGTGGTGGACACATCAATGTGCTGTGCAATTCTTTATGAAATGTTTCAATGTGTGAACGGCTGTAATAGTTTATTTTGTTCCCATGTCGTAGTTTTTATTTTCTTCTACCGTATTCAGTTTAATCAGCTTTGGGCTTGGAATATATTTATGCTATTGTCCTATTAAGAAATAGCAATTAATATTATTGTTTTATTAAAATTGCAATCTAACTTTCTACCGTACCCTTTATCTCCTATGTTTAATTTTAACTTTTCAACTTTTCTACAACCAAAAAATGAAGGGTACAATTGGTAATGTATAATTAATGCCCTTGCACTTTGTAAAGTGGCAGATAATTAAGATCAAAATTTAGCTACAAATAATGTAAGTTATTTAGGAACTGAGGGAGTACTTGGGTCTGTTCGTGGCCGACGGGCTTCTCAAACGCTTTGTGTTATTTAGGAACTGAGGGAGTACTTGGGTTTTTTCTTGTGCACGGGCTTCGATCACTCACATGGGAAAAGAATATGCACATAGCTATGATTACAGACGAAAGTGTGTTTGGATCAGGTGATGTTGACTGAGACGGAACTATCACCTTTATGTCATAACTTTTACTCAGCTCTAGAAAACGATGAGACTTACACCTAATTTGTAGGGTGCATCATACTTTTTACGATGCACATATTTGATTATTTCCACCTTTTGTCATACATTTAGCTCGAGACAATGATGACTACTTCACCTAATCAATGTGAAGGGCTTTGTTAAAATTGGTTGAGTGTGATGAGTTTTTTATTTAAGTGAAGTAAAAACGGTATTTCAACCTATTACACGAATGAGAAAAGAAAAATGAGAAAAACATTAAAATATAATGTCATATATTAAAAAATGTTGAGGAAGAAATGTATAGGGCACAAAACATTATGCTTGTAGTCAATATTCTTGTTTATGAAAAAAAAAAAGAATACGTAACGGAAGTCAATTTAAATAATAAAATAACGCAATTATAAGCTAGGCACGCCATGCTATAACTTGAGAGCACTAGAAAGAAAATTACATTTATAATATGCACACAAAGAGTAAAATATACCACATTCATGAGTGAACAAGAACTACAGAAAGACAGATAACAATAATGCTTACACGGTTAATGATTTACCTAGTAAACGAAACCCAAATAACATTTAACCATTTAATGTTGCACGAACATCACTGAACAAGGTTGTTTGAGGCAAGTCAACAGGGCGAAAGGTACTGGAATAAGAGATGAACCTGGCATACGACCCCATTGTGTTTTCGCCAAAAACTTTAAATTTCCAAGAGTAAGCTCCGTTGATATAGTAACCATAGACTAGGGCCCTCGTCGCGAATATCAAACAGTCACCATTAACAATACCAAAACCTCTGATTGGATCGTTATCTGGTTTTTTTGTAAAAAGATTGTCATCATCTTCATCTTCATCTTCATCTTCCAGAGCGTTGTGTATCCCCATATCGTCGACGTTAATGCGATGAATAAGGTCCCACGAGCCGGGCGAACCATCTTCAGAGATCCATAGAGTAAATGTCAACTCGATATATCGAACTAGACATAGAGACTCTTTTGACGTCCATCGGCTACCCCATTTGAAGACCCGGTATGCACCATGAAAAGGATTATGAACAGCCTCAACAGGGAGAGGTAGAATCTTACCATTTTTTTCGACGGGGGAATATTGCACTATGTACGGCAATGGAGACTGCGGCCAAACCTGTTCCTCGCCGTAATCGAAATTATCAGACATCATGTACAAACTATCATTAACGACTGCCACGTGGTCAAGATCCAGCAGCCTAGCCTCGAACTCAATGTTATTTTCCAATACTTCCCAGTTATTTTCAACAGGGATATATTCCTTCATCACATATGGGGGACCCCACCGACTATCAACTCCGTTAATGCATATCAACTTGTAATCATTTCCATGTGTGTCAGTTGGAAAGATGAGGATATGCATTTGAAGTTCATGAGGATTGTCGTACTCTTCCATGGGAGATTTTAGGAGAGCCCATGAACCGGTCACGGGGTTGCATAAGCACGGCGTTGGTGGCGTTACTTCTACTCTCTCAAATTCAACCACTACCAACCCTTTCCAGGAATTGAGGATTCTCCAATGTCTGTTAAATAATTCCAAGAATTGAATTGGTAATCCTGGTGAAGGACCATTATCGAATAAATGATACAGGTCCAGCCCCAAAGGTGCTGCGATGTCAAGGAAACCGAAAATGTGCATCTCGCCCTGTTGAAGCATGTTGCGGGCTTGTTGACGGCAAAAATTAGGCTCCCTCGCAAAATCTACTTCTGAAGATACACTCTTAAACTTACACAGAAGGTATGCGGGTGCATGGCATAACACCTGATACAGGTTATCTTGACTCAAATCCATGCTTGAGACACAACAAGAGATAAGAAGAAGAATATAGAAGAAAACACTTGTTTGAAATTGGCTATTGGGAATAATGAAGAAATTGTTAGAAGACGAAGGGTATTTATAACTACAGGTTTGAGTTCAGTCGATAAAACGCGACACTTCGGTAACAGGATGGTGGGATTTGGAACAACAAAAAACTGGTGTCGGCGCCGGTTGATAAAGGATATGTAGTTCGGCGGTTATGAATTGGGCAAACTCATCAGCTTCGAAAATAAAGCATTGGTAGACGCACCTCTTAGGACTACGCGTGGCTTGTGGTCATGTTAGTAAGGCATGCATTGGTTTTTGGATGCGTGTGTTGTTGGAAAGAAGGAATGCTCAAGGGTGAAGGAATCACGGCACGTGGTTCGTGATTGGTTTCTTGGGAGGATCATGACACTATTTCGTGTGTTTAGATAATGAAGCATTTAAATATGGGTGTTTGGATTAGCTTTGTAAGTAGAATTAAATGAAGGAAATGAATCTAACAAACGTGTGTTCAATAAATATATTTATCTATTCATTATAATACCTTTGTGATTTAAAATATGCTACATGTAGAGAACTTGTATTGTGTAACTACCTCTGTTTCTATTAAACTCTTCTCAAAAAGAGAACCTTTATTATGTAACTACCTCCGTTTTTGTTAAACTCTCCAGGAAGAGAAGAAACACAAATATTAAAAGAATAAAACAATTATAAGAAGTTTCCTACACACATCTATCAATAAGCTAAAGAAAAATTCACACATTTATAATTGGCATTAAAACGGAAAATCAAATGCGAAAGTGAATCAAATATGGAATTCTACACCGTTGAATATCCATACTAGAGGAGTCTTAGCTTTCAGAAAAGAATTCAATACCACCCTTTCCCATTTCACCAAACAGGGGTAATCCACATATGATCCTCCTTGTTTCCAAAATTTGAAAGAAAGGCACAGACTTGACGAATCACAAACAAATTGCAACACGTGTGGGCCTTTCATATGGTAGAAACCAACCATTGATTCCACTCCAGATATTATTCCGGGAATGCCGTTCCTATATCCAACTTTCATGATGAAACAATTGCCAACTGGATCTATAAGCTTTAGTTGTATGCCACTTATATCATGTTTCAAACAATCCCAAAACAGCTTATTGATCGATATGAAGGATTTCCAACTTTAGATTGGGGCCTTTAGATTTTCTATTTGGTGGAACCTTCACAACAAAAACACAAGATTAGATGACATACCTTTTCAGGTGCAACCAACAAAGTGCAAAATCTGTTCACGTGCGGGAAAACAGATCCAACTGGTGCGGCAGACATCTCCATAAAGAATGTCTTCAAAGTATAAGGTCAATTACTGTCCGTGTAGGTTCCTTTTCAGCAAGAAGACACAAGTGGGTAGCATCACCTATTTTAGAAAAACAATGGCCATCTGACAAGGAGTTGTATGCAAATCAGACGGTACAACCTCATGCATTTTAAAGCCGTGTGTTTCCAAAAACCCGAACCACATGCACGCGGACCAAGATGTGACTTTCCTTCCTTTCCCATAACTTTTTGGTTCTCAACACTTCAGGTTACAATAAAGGTAATGTGTCGATTCGGGCTGTTCCATCACGTCTTGTCACATCAACTCTATATCTACCACTCCTCCTTTATGTCTCATCAAATTTAAGTCATGATGACGACGACATCTTCACTGAGTGAGTTAAAAACCGGTTCACTACATTGGGGAATGATGTAAAAGAATACTTAATGTTCCCTTTTACCAATAAATGAATGATGAAATTGATAAAGTATTCCCTATTTTGTTTAGAAATCTAAGAATATTGTTACATTTTCTTCCATATATAACCTTTAAAGTAAAACCACAGAATACTATCAGAATCTATCGGAAACTAAGCTACCAATACTTACTAAGGTTACCCGAAGTAGTACATACTCCGAGGTACGATAATCTAGCGAGAAAGGACAAGTTTTCGGAAAAGGAAATTTTCCTCCTCCCCCCCTATAGGGCTCGGCCACTTTTGGTAATTGTGGGGCTCGATTTTTCTTCGATCAAACTTGGTTCCTATGCTATCATTAGCCGTAACTAAGGGTATTCTGAACTCGGAAAAATTATCGGATCAAAAACTGTCGCAGGGGTATTTTGGTCATGATTTTTAACTTAGAATTTCAAAACTGAAATCCCAAAAAGCAAATTTGACAGGGACGTCACCAACGACGTTTATGACAACTAATCCTACTAGCACTAAGCTAAGGCGATAGTTTTCAGCCTAAAGGTTGAAGCTTTACTCCAAAAATGGGTATTTAAGGCTAAAATTGATTCCAGCGGAGTTTCGGCGACATATCGGAAAAACTAATCCGGCAGAAGTGATCTTGGGCATGTAGGGAAGATGTTTAGAATCAAAAATGAATTATTCAGGATAGTTTTGCAAAAAACTCAAAACTATCAGCTCGGAAAAGTCTATAGAAAAGCTATGGAAAAAGCGATCAGAGGTAAGGATTAGCGACTATACCTCGAAACCTTGAAGTAGCAACTGATTACTCGACGATCAAGCAAGAAATGAAGAAAATCTCTTATCCTCCTCCTCTTCTCAAACTCGCGGCCTCCTTGGTGAAAATGGGTGAGTTTTTGTGTTTTTTCTTCCTTTCTTGGCTATATATAGAGGTTGGCAAAACGCGGTAAAATGAAAGTTTCGCGAATATGATTTTTCCGGCTTCATTCTCCGTGAATTCTAAGATATGTTTTGGCGAAAGAATTCCAAAACTAAAATGAGGTCTCCTTGTATTTTTGGCGACTAATGCATAATCGGAATAAAACTATTTTACCCGATAAGTTGCTTTTTGCATCGGATGTCGGAATAGAAAGCTTCCTTCTGAAGAAAGATTGAAATCATCAAGAGAAATGGGTGTACGCGTGTGGAATCTTCATTTGATGTTCCGAATAGAAAAAGTCTTCATTGTCGGGTGATTCTAGGGTTTTGAAATACCAGGGTTTCGGTTTCGGCAAACTTCCGATGATTGGAATCGGACATTCGTAGATCCTAGAGTTTCGCCTCGAAACGATTGTGATATATGGAAAAAGAGAAGTTCTAACATTTCTCTGAAGATTTTTGGAATTAACTTCCATCGTGCCTATAAGTGAAAACTAGCTATATACTAGGGTTTCTGACCTAGGTTTAAGCGTGTAACGATCGTGCTATAACTTTTATCGATCATTATGCAATCCTTGGACTTTTCCTGAACTTTCTCCTTCATAAATTTATTTCATTTGGTAAACTCTAGTTCAGGTTTCCTTTCACGATACATCAACCCTAATCGTGAATAGGATTCTATTTACTTGGCATAAGTTTAAAAACTTGGGCCTTACATTACTACCCTCCAAAAAGAAAGTTTCGACCTCGAAACTTAAGGGTTAGTAAAAAGTTCTGGATACTGTTCTTGAATCTTCTCCTTCAGCTCCCATGTCGCGTCACCGGTGTCTTCTCCTCGAAACTTAAGGGTTAGTAAAAACTAGGTTGAAGAAGCTTGATCAGGAGGACTACGGTTCATGGGTGGTCGACCCCGCTGGCCACCGAGCGACTTACTCGAGATGGGATTAGTGTAGGAGTAGAGTCTTAGCTCTGACCGTTATTGTTTCTTTGGGGACAGGGTAGTTTCCCGCCTTTAGCTTTTTGTGTGGTTCCTCTACGGGGATCACAGAGAGTTGGTTGGGCTAGGAGGTCTTGTTAGGGCCATCTGGGCTAACTCATTCTCATTTTGAGGGATAGTGTTGCGGACACTTGACTTTTCTTTGGTTTGTACTTTTGCCTACGGGCGTTACTCTCTTTTACTTTCCGTCACTGGAGGTTTACTCGTGACGTGGTTTACAACTTACAGTGGGGGCTGTAATCTTATTGTATATTAGTTCTGTTATCTTCGTTTTAGAGTTTCATCTCTTTCTGTCTTTACTCACATTATCGAAAAAAATAATTCACGTTTTTCCGCTTAAGTATTTCTTTTTGGTTACTAAAGTGACGCCACCGAAATCGGGGTGTTACATTGTGGTATCAGAGCTTGTCGAGTCTTTCGGGAGTCTTTGGGGAATAGGTCTTCTGTGCTAGGTTGTGTGACTCTGCAAAGAGTAAAAATTGATTGTCTGCCAAGCGATTTGTCGCTTAGAATTGATTGAAGTTATTGCTTAATCATATTGTATAGTATGTTAGATGCTATCCGATGATGAGTACTAACTGTTTGTTTGACTAAGCATAGGATGGTAAGCCCTGACCGTATGGCGAAGGCAATAGCTACCATGATTGAGGCAATGATGAATCAGGCTACTGAGGAGGCTTACAGACGCGCTGAGGAGGCGGCACGTGAGCAACCTCAACCGCTAATCGAGGCGTCCCAGTACCAGCAAAGTAGGTTGGACCGAGCTGGAACTGGAGGACCAGTGAGGTCAGGTTCTCAGGAGTACCGTTAGTTGGGGCCGTATCAGCATCCGAAGGAGAGGGGTTTTACCCCAAGCTCTTTTAAGCCTTCGACTACTGCCACTCCAGGGGCAGGAAGCCAATCGGCACATCCTAAGGTGACATGTTTCAGGTGTGGAAAGAATGGACACTATGCTAATGCATGTCTGGACCAAGGGCCTCGATGTTTTAATTGCAACCAGATAGGGCACTTGGCCGTGAACTGTAGGACGTTCCAAGCGGGACCGTCTGACAACAAGATGAAGGGTAAACTTCCTGCCAAATCTAAAGGGGCGAGGAAGCAAGTAACGTGTTACAGGTGCAAGAAGGTGGGGCACCACTCTAACAAGTGTCCAGACGGGAGACCTCTATGTTTCAACTGCAATCGCCCGGGGCATCAAGCCAAGGATTGCAATGTAACCAGGGTTGAGCCATCTGTGCCTACGGTAAGAGGAAGACATCCTGCTGCACGGGGAGGAGTCTATGTCTCGTGCGGCGAGGGAGCTGACGGACTAGTCAGAGGAGAGCGCACAAACGATGGTAACCTTCTAACTATTCCTTCTCATTCTAGTATAATACGCTCCATTACTCTCGTAGCACATGCGACGCACCAATTTTACTTAAATTGTTTAAGCATTGACTTTATAGTTATTACGCCTAATAATACTTTATTTGACCGATTGCTCGTGTTTAAACTATAGAAGTTACACGAGGTTCAGAATAACACGTTAAGCCTAGAAAGTAGTCTTGCACCGATGCGTTTAACAAGAAGCTAGAAGCTGAAGGATGAATCTCAGGGAGATTCCGTATGGATAGTATATGTATGGTGTCGAGAGTGTGTAGTTCCGTAGCGGCATCATTGAGGATTTAATATCAAGATCTCTGTGACTACTGGATGTTAGGAACTCATCGACTGTTCCAGTGGGTTTTTCTAAATCTTCACCTTCGATGTATTAGGCCTGATCAACTTAATATTGAGGGGGTGATATTCGGAATCAGAACTGGCAATGGACTTTGATAGATGGATTGGTAAGATTAATTTGATTGGATCGAGGATTAGTGGAGTCGGGAAGTAAAGTTTTTGTTAAGTAATTGATTTCCTTTGGGGAGGAGTTATAGTTTAAGAAATGGATATTCATTTAAGAAGTATTGAAGAATTAAAGGACATTTGAGGTCCAAACGTGGTGAAAGTTTAGGTTTTAAGTCTATGAATTCTTGTCTTAAGTGCGTAGGACTCAAGGTTTGTCAGGTTTTGATCGAGAGACTAAGTATCGGATTGATGGGAGGACGATCTAGTTACGGAAATAAAGAGTTAGTATTAAGATTAATACTTGAGGTTGTTATATGTGGACAAATTTCTTAGAGTCTAAGAGTGAATGGAACTTTGTTATGGATTCCGATATTGCATGCTGGGGTTAGCAAGTGAATTTCACTAAGTTAAGTGAGGATTTAAGGGTTAAGATTGACCTTGGGAGGTGAAAATCATGTTCGAATCAGAGATTTAGTGGTGTTGGCATTAATGATTGTAGTTAAACCTCCGAATGTTGAGGGATCGGATGATAAAATGACTAGTTAAGTTTCCTGAGGTACAGCTATGGTTTGATCTTCTAGGGAATAAGTTCGGATTTGGGGGAAGTGTTAAGGATTTTAGGTAATTGTAAAGTGGGTTGTGAATAAGTGAAGGTTGGTTTTATGGTTCAAGTAAGGGAAGTCTCGAAAAAGGGGAGATGACAATAATGGATTGTAAGATATTAAGATGGTGATTAGCTTATAAGTTGCTGATGAATGGATGTTAAAAGGGATTGGGTCTAGCGATGCACAAGGTATTAAGACTCACGTCGAGTTTTACTTTGAGTGATGACTAAGTAGAAGATTGATTTCATGGTGCGAATGAGGATAGTTACGAAGTTGGAATCGACGTTAATGGACTAGTAGATTCCAAGGGAATAGTTCGTCTATGAGTTATAGAGCGATCGAGTTAAGTTTTGAATCATGAGTGGAGATCACGAGGACAGGTTGAACATTCACTCTGGAATGCCAGAGGTGTACTGAGTTTAAGCAGAATTTTTGGACGAACAAAAGTAAAGGATCAAGTGGTTAAGGTTGTGCAATTGCACGTAGCGTCAACCAATGTTATTTCCAACATAGAACCGACACGAGTGGTCGAGCAGGACGACATAGAGCTTAAAGTACTTGTTTGACCAGAAGGAGTTGAACATGAGACAACGACGCTGGATGGAATTTCTCAAGGATTACGATTTTACCTTACAATACCATCCTGGAAAGGCTAATGTCGTTACTGATGCATTGAGCAGGAAGATGCATATCTCATCAATGATGGTTAAGGAGCTGCAACTGCTGGAACAATTTTGAGATTTGAGCTTAGATGTGAGAGCATCTGAGGGAGAACTGAAGTTTGGGACGATCAAGATCACCAATGGATTGATGGAAGAAATCCGAGACCAACAGTTACAAGATGAATTTTTACTCGGAAAATAAGAATTTAGTAATTCAGGGTAAGGACCCGGAATTCAAGGTAGGGAGTGACAATATCCTGCGATGCAAGGATAGAGTGTGCGTACCTAACAACCCTGACTTAAGGAGGTTGATTATGGACGAAGGTCACAAAAGCAAGTTGAGCATTCACCCTGGAAGGAAAAAGATGTATCAGGACTTGAAGGTGAATTTTTGGTGGCCAGGGATGAAGAGACAAGTGGCAGGATATGTAGCTGCATGTTTAATCTGTCAAAAGGCGAAGGTGGAACATCAGAAATCTGCGGGTATGCTACAAAGCTTGGATGTACCTCAATGGAAATGGGATAGCATATCGATGGATTTTGTCGTGGCATTACCAAGAACTCAAAAAGGATATGATTCGATTTGGGTAGTCGTGGATCGATTGACTAAGTCGGCTCATTTCATACCTGTGAGAACTACGTACAACGTGGAGAAGCTATCAGAGATATATAAAGCTGAGATTGTGCGACTTCATGGTGTGCCAACAAGCATTGTTTCCGATCGAGACCCGAAGCTTACTTCACATATGTGGAAAGCTCTTCATGAGGCTTTGGGGACGAGGCTGAGATTAAGTTCTGCTTATCACCCACAGACTGATGGACAGACTGAGAGAACTATCCAATCATTGGAGGATTTGCTACGAGCTTGCGTGTTAGACAACAAGGGCAGTTGGGATACCCTATTGCCACTTATTGAGTTCACATACAACAACAGTTTTCATACGACCATGGGCATGGCACCGTATGAGGCTTTGTATGGCCGCAAGTGTAGAACACCTTTATTAGTAGGACCGGAACTTCTGCAACAGACAACTGAGAAGATTAAACAGATCAGAGAGAAGATGAAGGCTTCTCAGAGTAGACAGAAGAGCTATGCAGATCAAAGGCGCAGAACCCTGGAATTCGAAGAAGGAGATCATGTGTTTCTGCGAGTTACCCAGACTACAGGAGTTGGTCGAGCAATCAAGTCAAGAAAGCTGACGCCAAAGTTCATTGGACCTTGTCAGATTACTCGTCGTGTAGGACCGATAGCTTATCAGATCGCACTACCGCCTTTCCTATCAAACATTCACGGTGTATTCCATGTGTCACAACTGAGGAAGTATATTGCTGATCCGACACATGTCATCGAGTTGGATGACATTGAGTTGAAGGATAACTTGTCTTTCGAGACACCGCCAATCAGCATTGGTGACACAAGGATAAAGCAGTTGAGGGGAAAAGAGATCGAGTTAGTGAAGGTTATTTGGAACAAGGACACCGGCGATGCGACGTGGGAGCTGAAGGAAAAGATCAAGGAACAGTATCCAGAACTTTTTACTGACCCTTAAGTTTCGAGGTCGAAACTTTCTTTTTGGAGGGTAGTAATGTAAGGCCCAAGTTTTAACGCTTTGGATAAGTGAATAAAATAAAAGAGTTATTTGATTAAGATAAATTTGGGAAGGAAAAAGGTTCAGGAAAAGTCCAAGAATTTATCGAAAAACCGAAAGAGTTATAGCACGACTAACATACGCTTAATCCTAGGTCAAAGGTATTAGTGAATAGTTAATTTACGCTTTAGGACACGATGGAAACTAATTCCAAAAATCCTCAGAGAAATGTTAGAACTTCTCTTTTCCGTCCTTAAACAATCATTTCGATGCGAAATCCTGGAAAGTACGAACGTCAAATTCCAATTCTCGGAAGTTTGCCGAAACGGAATCCCTGATAGTTCGAGAAAACCTAAGATCGACAGACGATGAAGACTTTTTCTATTCGGAGCTGCAAAAGAAGATTCCACCCGCGTTCTCCTATTTCTCTCATCATTCCTAATCTTTCTTCAGAAGGAAGTTTTCTCATCCGACGATCACTGCAAAAAGTAGTTTTTCGGGATAATCCGACTTACACCGACTTATGCCGATTTTGGATCTTTTGGTTTAATTCCAAGAATCCTGTTTTGAGTTCTGGAATTCTGTCGCCAGAACCTATCTTAGAATGCGCAGAGGAACGCGCAGGAAAAATCGGAATCGCAAAAAAATCTTTTTTCCGCTTTTTCCAAAACCTATAAATAGCTTGAAAATTAGATTTTTTGCAAAAAAATACCCATTTCCCCTCCCCAAACCCGCGAGCACCTAGAGAGAGAGAGAGATCCGGATCTTCGTCGTTTCTTGCCCGTTTGCTTCACCGATCGTCACTAATCGAAGACCTCGAGGTAGGTAAACTATACTCTCCTTCGAATCGTCGTTTCTGTCCACTTCTCCTACGACTTTCTCAGTTCAAAATTTTGAGGTTTT
This sequence comes from Lotus japonicus, assembly GCF_012489685.1. Lineage (NCBI taxonomy): Eukaryota > Viridiplantae > Streptophyta > Magnoliopsida > Fabales > Fabaceae > Lotus > Lotus japonicus. The sequence goes on from NC_080042.1 coordinate 37,248,457, forward strand.
TGAAAAACTGTTCAAATACGCTGATTTCAGTGTCTAAACTTCTCCCCTGCATGCTCCTGAGCGTGTTCTGCGGATTAGATTTTGTCGAATGTCGACGAAATGCCGCCGGGATCAATTTCTACCTTAAATACCCATTTTTCGGTAAAGTCGCAACCTTTAAGCTCTAATCTATCGACTTGGCTTAGTGCTAGTAGGATTTGTCGTCATAAACGTCGTTGTGGACGTCTCCATCCAATCTGTTTTTCAAAAATCCAATTTTGAAATTTTGAGCTAAAAATAATGACCAAACTACCCCTATATCAGTTTTCGATCCGAAAATTTTTCCGAGCTTAGAACCGTCTTAGTTACGGCTTATGTTAACCTAGGAACCAAGTTTGATCGAAGAAAAATCGACCCTCCCAATTAAAGGAAGTGGCCGAGAGCTATATCAAGGGGGGGGAGAATCCGACTTTTTCGAAAACTTGTCTTAACGCGTTAGATTGTCGTACCACAGAGTTTGTAATGTACCGTGTAACCCTAGGACTTATTGCTTGCTGAGTTTCTGACTCAATGTGTTGATTTCTGTGATTTTGGCTTAAGGTTCTTTTGAGGAGTTTCCTGGAGATCAAGGCGAGGAACGTGAAGGAGGTTGTGAGGAAAACGCTGGAGGAGTTACAGGTGAGGGCTACTCTCTGAATTACTAGATAATGCTTTAGGTGTCGATGAAATTCGACTTGATTTATGTGTTATGCACCTAATTGCTAAATGTCTGAAATGATTTCTGAGGCTTCGGCCGAACTTGTTGAGTACTTGATGCCATGATATTGTGTGCTAAATGATTCACATGCTATGTGCTACATGGTTAACTTAGGATGTGTTGGAATATGCTGTTTATGCCTATTGGTTGAGCTGTTTCATTGATGCTATTCCCCTCGTGCCTATGTTTCTGGAAAGTGAGGATTACGGGCAAGTCATGCCGAATTTTTATGAGATTTTGAGAGAGTTTGAAAGGACGAACGAAGTTCGGACCTTGTTATATTTTAATGGATCGAGACCTTCTCAGAAATTAATTGGGATTATGGGATCCCTGAAACTCATAGGAAGTATCATAAGACTAAACGAAATCTATTTTCTCAAAGAAAATTCATAAGACATTAACCAATCTCTAAACCCCTTGAACAATGATAACGACTTTAGATAAGAGCTTAGAGCCTGAATATTAGTCTTGAAGATATGAGAAGTGTCGTCGAGTCCAAGTCTTGAGGAAACTTACAAGTTTCCGAGTATGCTTATACTTTTTCGCTCGATGAGCAGTTTAATGTTTGGCTATCTAAAGTTTAGCCGGAGACTATAAGTTTCCAAGTACTTCGGTACCTTTTCGCTCGATGAGCAGTTTATTGATTGGCTATCTAAAGTTTAGCCGGGAACCATGAGTTCCAAAGTACATTCTTCTTCTTTTGATTAATTCATTTTGTCGCAGAATCGACGTTTGCCTTAGGGTAGGCTTTTTAGAGACAATAAGTTAGCTAGAACACGTGACGACGTGTCGAGTGAGGTCGGAGACGTTGTTTGGCTAATCACTTGCATTCATGCACTCATTTTGAGGTTAATACACGGCGTGATACCGGACCTCGGTGGATTCCAAAATGGTCATAAGACCCGGATTTCCATATTTAGGACACTACGGTGGTCCTTAGTAGCAGACGGAATGGCAGACCTACGGGTTCACTGCTGATCTGACTACTTTTGTGTGGTGTAAGAGGCGCCCGAGCGGAATGGTCCCACTTTGGCCGGTGTTAGGGCTGACTCGATGGTGTCCATCCTTCTTCCGGAATGCATTTTGTTACCCAGCATTGCATTTCATGCAACATACATGCTGACTTAGTTGCTGAGTGTGATTGGTACCTGTTTATCCTACTTGAGGCATGCTAATTGTTATTATGATCTTTATATTCATTGTGATATATGCAACCCTAGGATGTTATCCCTAAACGTATAAGCCTGAGAGGCTAAATAATTATTACCCTATATATCTGGTTTTATTATTTATATAATTCTTTGGAGTTGACCCTCGCGTCTTCTGTGTGTGTTTGGGCGGACTACGCCATTGTCAGTTGAGTATGGCGGACCGGTTCACGATGGTTCACCCTTCAGGGGAAACTAGGTTGAAGAAGCTTGATCAGGAGGACTACGGTTCATGGGTGGTCGACCCCGCTGGCCACCGAGCGACTTACTCGAGATGGGATTAGTGTAGGAGTAGAGTCTTAGCTCTGACCGTTATTGTTTCTTTGGGGACAGGGTAGTTTCCCGCCTATTGCTTTTTGTGTGGTTCCTCTACGGGGATCACAGAGAGTTGGTTGGGCTAGGAGGTCTTGTTAGGGCCATCTGGGCTAACTCATTCTCATTTTGAGGGATAGTGTTGCGGACACTTGACTTTTCTTTGGTTTGTACTTTTGCCTACGGGCGTTACTCTCTTTTACTTTCCGTCACTGGAGGTTTACTCGTGACGTGGTTTACAACTTACAGTGGGGGCTGTAATCTTATTGTATATTAGTTCTGTTATCTTCGTTTTAGAGTTTCATCTCTTTCTGTCTTTACTCACATTATCGAAAAAAATAATTCACGTTTTTCCGCTTAAGTATTTCTTTTTGGTTACTAAAGTGACGCCACCGAAATCGGGGTGTTACAATATTGGGCCAAACAGATAGATTCACCATTCACTCACCGTATTCATTATTTACAAAAAAAAATTGTGATTATTCACAAGCACCTATTCACAAGTCAAGATTGTATTTTTTATTTTTATATTGGGCTAAACCGATTCACTATATCTCACACGTATTCATTCATTTTTTTGCTCTAGAACCTTCCAAATTCACCATTCTCACCAACCGTATTCATTATTCGCAATTCTCCATGTTTCTCCCTCCGTCCATTCAACCAAACCATTATCTTTTCTACTTCTCTCTCTTTCTCTCAAACCCAGATTTACCTTCTCCTATCACCTTCTTCTCTCATTCTCTCTAACTCTCAAACCCAGATTCCATTTTCTGTCGCTCATGTCATGGAATCCGTTGGTTCTACCCGCTCTGTGATAGGTCCGACGTCTGGTGTTGCTTCGATCACCGTCTCTTCTCCAGCATGCTCCGCCGCCGCTTCGGTCGTCATATCCGGTTAGACCATTTGCTATCTCTTGTATGATTTCTTGTTACTTTCGCTTAGCTATAAACCGTGTAGGATCATGGGTAAAAACCTTGTATTGTTACTTATTAATCCATACACTTAAAGCAATTTGCAATCACTATCAATTGAAATCTAAAAGTAGACTTTTAGTAGCCCAAAATTTTGGAAATTATGCCTTCAAGTTGGGTCCAAGTCATCATCATTCTTGAGTTCAAGGAAATTGACCCACTTTGGAGTTGCTTCTAATTTATTCTGATCTTCTTTTCCCTTGAGCTCCAAAATCAGTCCTTGCAAAGCTTGCTTCATTCTTTTGGTCTTGGACCTTGTCATTGGACCTCCTATTTCCTGCAAAGGGTCTTTCTCTGGGCTGGACCGATCCTCATCAGTTATAGAGACTGCATAAAGGTGACAAAGGATGATGTGACAAAACGCTAAAGGTGATAAGATCTCGCATCTCGAAGCTCAAGGTTTACTATTTGAAAGTGATGTGAAATGAAAGGTAATGAGAAAGGCTACGTTGCAAAAGATGAAGCATTGTTGGTCCTCGTGCACTTTCGAGTAGAGGATGAGGGAGAGCACGAGTTAGTGGGCGACTACGGTTGTGTTTGTTTTCAGTGGGCCACTCAAAAGAAGTTTTAGTCTTATGTAACTTTGGCAGTTCTCCTTTAAATGCATCATTTTTTTGTAATAGTTTTATTTTACACGACTTGTTTTAAGAAATTGTAATAACTGAAGATAAACATTTTTTAAAACTAATAACATTAAAATTTGTTGAACGTGAAATGTTTTTTTTTTTTAAATCTGTGTTTAAGGAAGATAAAGGTTAATGCTCTATATTTGGTAAATTAAGAACCACATAAACCTTACTCACTACTAACCAAAAACAAACTTTCATCTTAACTCTTTAATTTATCACTTCCACATTATTCCTTCCACATTTATTGAACATATTTGGAAAATCCATATTCACGACAACTCACCGGTCACTAAAACTCTACCATTATGTTTTGCAAACTAAAATTCAAACATACTGTAAATGGGACTGATGTTGATCGGTCTGCTAATGAATTTATTGTCAGGTGGCCACTGTTTGTCTATAAAAGGAGGTTACCATACTCTCTTTTTGAACTAGTTGAAAAGGACACTACACAAAGGAGTGGAGATCTCTGCACATAAAGGCACGTAGGTGGAGGAAATCCCCTACACAAAACCTTACTTGTAGTTACCTTTTGGAAACATATGGTATGGAGATCTCTGCACATAACCCCCACGTGAAAGGATTTTGCAGTTACTTTGCTCAGCCTGAAAAGGTATGTCATAAATTTTGTCTTCCAGTTATTGTTATGACATTTACCATTAATGGGAAAACCGAACTTAAAGAATGTTAGGCACGTAGATATCCTTCATACCATTTAATAAGATCTTTTGGAAATACTGGGAACACCAGATAACTGGCAAACCTGTTAAAGTCACAGATTCCGAGGGCAACCGTTTCTTCTTGACAGTGGGTTATAGAGACTGCATTCCCGGACTTAAATATGGTGTGGATTCAATGCTTGAATTCTACAATTTGAAGGGCCCTCAACTTTTGAAATTTGTATGCGGGACGTCACCGGATCCTCTGTGCTGGGAGATGAAAATATGAAGATGTGTTGGAGCTAGTTTCGATTATCCATGTTTGGTTAAATGGGTTAGGGTTTTTTCTGATTCCTTTCTGGAGGCTAAGGTTGCTTTGGTATGTATGGACATTTAAAGGGATATCATTTGATCTAATATTCTATAAACATTGAACAAAGTTTTAAATACAACTTTTGTTGTTTACGTGACTTTTTTGTGCAGGTGATTCCTTCCAAGGTCTGTAAGAAATGGCTCCCTGCAACACAAAAAAAGGTAGTTGTCATTGCTGATGACTACAATGTTGTGGATACTGTTCAAATTTATACCCGCCATTATCCAAACAGCGTCACTCGTACATTACGCGGTACGACCTGGTTTAACATCGTTCGACATCTAGACCTATCAAGGGGAGATAAGCTTTATTGCTACTTTGCACAAGACACGGATTTCCTCCACCTACGTGTCTCAGGTTGACTTTTTAAAGTCAAGCATGTGGATAAGTCTTCGGTACGTTTGATATGCTATATTTTGTAAGTACATGGTTTAACATGGTTATTATAAGTGTGTAATGTTTGTTAGATAATATTAATCACGTCTCTAGGTGTGTGCGGAGTGTGTTACACCGTTTTTTGTAAGATTATTATAATCGGCCTCACACGTTGATTGAAAAGTTTGTGCACACTTGAACTGCATTTGTACAATGTTGTATTTTGTACTACGGCCTTGTAATAATATACGTTTATCAATCGCGTTTAAATAATAGTGTTGGATTTCAAACAAAAACTGACCTAGTGTCATAATATATTCAGTTCAAATACCTAAGCAAATACACTTATTCAAAATATAACGTTCCAGTGCAGAAAAGATACATGACACTTTTTGAAAACTGTAATTTATGCTACGATCTAACATTTGATATTGGGTTTTGTTGCAATCTTGCAATCTCCTTCTAAAGTTGTTGAATCTCTATATGGGTTTTGTTGCAATCTCCCAATCTCCTTCTGCAGTTGTTCAATCTCAACATCCATGCACGCTATTTGTCTATCTTTCTTGCGCAAAGCCTCCTCTAAATCCTTTACATGGTAAAAGTTGAAGTCTCTAATCCTCTTTTTAAAAAGTACACACACAGAGTTCACTGCAGCCTAGGAAACTGACTCACGGGCCAAATCAGGAGTACGAGCATATTTACCTTGGAACGCCATTATTAGGCCTCGGGGCCCGCAAGAGAGTGTGACCACAAATTGGTAATGTATACCACCTTCAATTACTCGCGATTCACACAGAGACCATGATGGCATGCCTAGACCACCATTTTCACACACATGGTAAAGCATTCCTTGCTTCGAATACTCGACCAGGAAATGGTTAGGGTCAGTGTCTTTCTCCACTGATATTTGTCAGATTTGGGCAAAATAGAGTTATAGTTTGTTTAAAAAGCTATATAGAAGGAAGAAAATGAAATTAGTAACGGCAATTGAACATGATACCTTCACACTGATTCTGTTGGGACACATTTTGACTAGAACTCGCACCTTGGCTCAAAGCGAGTGTTTGTTCACTAGCTCGAGCTCTCAAAGCTGCTGCTGTCTCAACGCGAAAATCCAACCATGCATCCAGTGCTAATTTTAGGGATGTAAACATTCCGTACCGACTCCCTGAAAACTGATTCATTTGCTTGCAAGCTTCATCCCAATTATTGTAAATCTCAGGTTTCCTACCTGTGAAGACAACGAAAAATTGGTCATTCACACCCATGAGTCTGTTAAACAAATCCCCAAGTGTATGGTAAGGCAACCTATGTGTAAACTTAAAGGCGGTGCAAAAGAAACAATGTGGGCCCCAGTACATATATTTATAGTGATAAATTTTTTTTTCCTTAACCAAAATTGTATTAAAGAGATACTAGGTACCGCAACCCATGGTAATTACAAGAAATATTATTTGCATTGAATTTATATTAGTACATATGATACGTAAAAACTTTTTCCTAAAGTCTTTTGGATATCACGTCAACTCTAAATCACGTGTTAAAAGATGTCAATCATATTTATTTCACTTGTTCAACGCTGTTAATCATTTTTATGTCACTCGTTAACGATGTTATTTAATTTTATTAAAATGCGTCAAGTATATATACGTATCATGAATGAGAGGATGTAAATCCATTTTATATTTTTTTTAAAGACTTGCGATTTTAAAAGTTGGATACGGGGAAAGAAAAAAAATTCCATTATTGCTTCCTAAACAAGTTTTCTCGTGGCTTAAGGATTTTTTTTAAGCACATAATTAAAACAATACCTAGTATTTTCAAACTTTTAAGTTTAAGTGTTGAACGTTTTTTTGTAACTTTTCCCTTTTAGTATAAATATATTTTTTCTATTTAACTCTGATATTGATGATTTAAGTTTAAAATTTGTCAAATATACCCGTACTATTTTAGTAATTTTTCTTCAAATTTTCTATAAAAATCACATTTCCCAATAACTATCAATATCTTTAATGGTCAATATAATTTAATTTGTTTCGTCCACTGGAGGTAAATTTGTTTGTTTCTAGGCATTATTGGAGGAAGGAGGTAGTTAGAGCGTTAAATGAGAGGAAAACATAATCTTTATATGTTTGGATAGCAAGGAAAAGGGAGGGGCGTGGAAAACTGATACCCTACAGTTGCTTATATATCTTCAACGCATAGCAGCAAGGAAAAGTGGGAGGTGTGAGGTGGTTTGGTGATAATGTCTAATACCACATTTCATAGTATCCTTGTTGTGTCTTGGTTGTCTGGATAACTATATTTGATTGATTTTATTAAGTAACAGAATAGGTTAAATAAAGATTGAAAAATATATAAGCTATAATTTAAAAAGTATATATATTAAATAATTTGTTTGTGAAATGATATTTAATTTTTTCAACAGTTATTTCTAATGATACATGTAAAGTGAAAAAAAATAATAATGCAAATGTTAATTGTACTTTTCTTTTCCGTCTCGTCCATCACATGAGTAATGATATATACACACCTCATTTTTTAAACACTTCATTTCCACCTCTTTTTATTTCTATCTCTCTCATCTTACCATCAATCACATCTCATATTTTCTCTCTCTTACTTTTTCTTTTCTTCCTATCTCTCTCACCATTCCACCTCTCCACCTCAAAAGAGAGGTGTGGATGAAACATTATCCTTCATCATAGTGTTAGTCTAGTATTATGACAACTTTCATGGGAAATGGCATTATGTCCCACACGCTGCACGAGATGGAATGATACCAAAGAGTCACTTTATGGCGTTAGGGGTTATCACGTCATAGCTTTTTTGAGACGCCAAATCAGCTTGCATTTGTGAACTAATCATTCTATGTTAGATCAACTTTTGGAATTTTGTAGATTTGGGAAGAAATATGTTGCGGTTCCTCTTTGTTCATTTGGCACAAAGCCCTTTCAACATTTTTTTAATAGCGAAATGTTAGTCAATAGTTAATAATTGCAATTGGTAATCTTTAGGATGGAAACCCTAAATCACTATCTCTAAAACTTGTCTTTACTCTTAACCTACACATGCGTTATGTACCTAGACTTTAACACGGTAAATTTTAGATATGCGCACACTAAATTATTAGACTTTTATCACGAATGCGTTTTGTGCAAAATACGTCCCTAAATTAAAAAAATTGCACTTTTGGTCCCCGACTTTATCAAACGACATCACTTTTAGTCTTCCGTTAAAAAGCTACTCCCTCTAAATTATTAGACTTTTATCACGAATGCGTTTTGTGCAAAATACGTCCCTAAATTAAAAAAATTGCACTTTTGGTCCCCGACTTTATCAAACGACATCACTTTTAGTCTTCCGTTAAAAAGCTACTCCCTCTGTTCCTAATTATAAGACGTAGTTTCAAAATTTTCATGTTCCTAAATATAAGACCTCTTACAAAAATCTAGCAAAAGGTTTTGTACTCTTCCATATTCACCCCTCACATTAATTTTATGTTTTCAATTCCAAAGTTACCACCTACCATTAATTACTACTGTTCCAACTAACTATAAATGCAATGGTTATTAGTGAGAGAAAATGACAAAGGGTAAATAAGGAAGAATGTATACATTTTTAAAAAACCGATACACTAATTAGTCACATTAAGTGCTTTCTTAATAAGCGCAATTTTTTGGAATAGGTCTTATATTTAGGAACAGAGGGAGTAACGTTTAGTACCGATGTGGCATTTTTATTAATTTTTTAATTAATGAAATTAATTGAAAATTATAAACTCATGAACCTTCATCATCTTCCTCTTCTTCCTCCATCACCTTCTAAATCTTCATCTTCTACCTCCATCATCTTCATCATTAACAAAATAAAAACCCAAAAAATTAGAAAATCCATATCTTCATAAATAATTATTTAAAATAAACACAGAAAAAAATCTTTCCCCTCATTTCACGCCCAAATTAATTCTTCATCTTTTGATAAAACATACACAAGCTGTAAATCTAATTTTACGTTTTGTGACCAAACCCATTTGGTTTCTATATGCAGATTGTTTGACATGTTAGTAGGCTGTAGCATTACATTGACTTCTTTCATGTGCAATATCAATTCAGGTTATTACATAAGTGATTCTTCTTTTTCGATAAAAAAAAAAGTTATTCTTCTTCTTCTCTCACTCATTCCTCCCGTTACCTCTCTCCTCACCCACCACCCTTCTCTTTCTTCAAACCTGCTTCATCACTAATTCACTGCCCAGCCACCACAATCCCACCCCAAAACTCAACCCACCGCTCCTTAGGTAACCAAAACCACCTTCACCATAGGTTAAATTCGTTTTTCTCACTTTCCAGATCGGAACGCTAGCAAATTCGTTTTTCTCACTCACCATAGGTTAAATTCGTTTTTTTATTATATTTCTCTGTTTAATCGGTGAGGCAGTTACCAATAATCAGGGTGGGTTCTCTTTTTGCTGGGTTTGATTTTTCTGGGTTGGAGAAATGAACATTTTTTAGGTTTCTGGGTAGTGATGAAGAATGTTGAAGAAAGTGATGAAGATCATGAAATTTCTGAGTTTTTAATATTTTTAGTTTTTCATGCTAACGCTGTTAGTTTTTTAACTTAAACACTACAACATTTTGGGTCTACAGCAACGCCCGAAAAGCGTTTCCTAATCCCAAAAAAGCGTTGCCTTTGGTTTCGGAAACGCTTCTGCAAGTGTGGTCGTCTGAGGCGTTGCCTAAGCCTAAGAGAACGTTTTTCATAATATAGCGCAACACTTGGGGTTAAAGCGTAGCCCTTTATCTGATAGGGAAACGTTTTTCCAATTTCCCTAAGGAAACACTTTTGCGGACGTTTTCGTAAATAATTAGAGAAAAGCGTTCTCTTATGTCTTTTAGAACAGATCTTAAAGTGTAGCGGTAGCATTCGCTATACCAGAAGCGTTGCCTTTTCTACCTAAGAGAACAGTTTTTTGCAGTGAAGTTGAAAATGTTCTTTTTTTTGTCAACAGTTGAAAATGTTCTATTTTATAAGGAAATTGGTCTTTTGTTGATATGGGGAGATTCATAAAAAATATTGTCATCAAATTGAATACAATTATATACTTGCTAATTAAAATAGTATTTCATTCATTGAAATGGAAATAGAGAGGGAACCCCACAGTCATCTAACAGAATTTGTCCTAGACCGCATGGACCCATATTGAGAACCATACATGATTAACAAAAGAAAGAGCATATTTTGACATAAAATCAGCAGGTTTGTTGCAATTCCTTTTAACCTGCAGCAACTGACTTGTGTAGAAATTATCAGATAGAATCTTGCAATACTCCATAACCATCTAAATCCACGTAATCCAACAAGGAGTGGAAAATTTAATCCATGTAATCCAACAAATTTAATAATCCAAACTAATAAGCTAAAGATCCAAACTAAAGATCCAAACTACAGGATCCAAATTCCACCATCAAAGTGTAGCATCATCTTCTTCCGCCATCATGCCACCATCATTTTGCTACAAACAAAATATATATACATATATATCAGTCACTGTGAAGTACATAAAACATGTGTAACAAGAATAAAAAATTTACATTCAATCAAGAAGCATAGTGAAAAATGATGGCCAAATCATCCTAATTCATTTGACAAAGAATTGAGAAAATACGTCTCGGCCGTTGCACCATGATTGTGGCCTTTCTTCTGTACAAGGGAACATGAATAGTTTACATTCAATTACCAGACTTAGAATAAGAAAATAAACTAGTTGTCATGTTTCAGCTTCTACTAGGCAGGCATGCCAACTGTTCAATACTAAGCAAACCAAAGTAAGAATATGGTAGGAACTAGCATCTTCATTGCTGAAAATAGTGAAATCCCTCTTGATTACAAAACACAACAACAGAACTTTGAGGATCTTCCAAGCCTCCCAATGATAAATCCATGAATATGACAAAGAGATCAAATTAGAAGAGAAAAATAGCATGCAACTCTACTTTACCTCTTGATTATTTGGAGCATGTACAGATGTAGATGAATGTAGAGGGCCATTGTCATCACTGGGGAGTAACAAGGCAGCTAAAGCATCCAAATCAACTGCGTTGTCAGTATGGTTCAGCATGGTCCGTAGAAGAATTTGAAATTTTCGCTCCATGTCCTCATGCTTTGCCTCCATGTCATGCACCTTATCAGTTAAACGTTGGACTTCCTTCGCATGTTTTTTCTCAATTTCAGCTATTTCATTATTCCTTTTGAAGACACTTGGTGTCATAGTTCTCCCGTAGCATCGCACTCTCCCCGGTCTTTCGTCGCCAAACACTTGCTTAAAAGCTTCAGAAGAAGATTGACCACAATTTTCAACCAAGTCATGAAGTTTTGTCTACCAAATTTAAAAGTAATGTTAGTTGAGGATATGCATAATCATATTCAAAAAAATAAATCAAAGAAAGAAACTTACAATCACATTATTTGTTTCTTCATCCACCTTTTTTCCTTTCTTGCTTTTACGAGTTTCAATGAAAATATCAGCTTGGGTAGGGCTCTCTCCATCCTCTTTGCTTGCACGCTGCATCAAGACAATGATTTTAGCAGAAAAGTCATACACATTTAAATGCCCACTTATTACAATGACAATGATATACCAATCTCTCCCTTATACAAGCATGCTTATAGGCCCCACTCGGTGTCTCCATTTCTGCTGTGCTATATTTCTAGCATTTTTGGCACTGATTTCCTGTGTTAATATTAAAAAATTATTACACATGAAAAAATAACAAAACATCAAAGAACTGTAGGTGAACGACAACTTAGAAAAAATAACAAAACATCAAATAACAAAACTCGAATGATGCATTACTCCAACCATAAAGACACTTCAACAAATATAGTCGAATGGTGAACGACAACTTAGAAAAGTTTTCACAACCCGAGTACAACTCTTGCTTAGACTCTTCAACAAGATTATAGAACTTATTAGCAACTTCATTAGGGCCCTCACTAACTCCAGAGTCTCCTCGTGTCACATCAACAAATCTATCATGCAATAGTCCATCAATATCATCAATCGCATCCTCATCATCATCATCATCCATATCACAATCAACATCACATGGATTTATTAGCTCCTGACCATGACGAACCCAAACATCATATCCTTTTTCAAATTCATATCCTATTAAATGATCAGCTACTACTTTCCTTGTCCTCCAAAAAACATTGTGACATTTAGCACAAGGGCACAGAATTTCCACTCCTTGCGGTTTCCCTTTAGTGTATGCATAGTTTAGGAACGATTCAACACCGTTAATGTACTCTGTGCTGTATCTTGCTAGTTTCATCCATTCCTTGTCCATAATGTTTACTAAAAAGTAACAAATAAAAAGCATAACAGAGGAGTAAAAACTTATGCCACTCTCCAATTTAGTAATTATATAGAAAAGTTAACAGTATTAACAAACTTCTAAAAATAGTAAAAATAACAGCAACTAATATATACAAGCAGCAAGCTGCAGTGCAGTGATTGTGTTGGAATCTTTCATAACTATTAGAAATATATCTCTGTTATGGTGTCTGTGAAAATTATCCCATATCTTGGTAATAAGTAGGCCTGTTAGTCAAATGATGAAAATAATAGCTTGGTCAAAAAGAATGATTATAGATAAATAAAAAATAACAATAGAAGGAATATTGTTAGTGTGCAAAAGATCAAGTTAAAATAGTTGTGTGCTGCCGTGCTGGTGTTTTTTTCACCCATTACAACACTAGTGTCTTGGCTCACAGTTATACTCTGCCTTTATCAATAAAAAAAAACTTCAAAGTTCAAACCCCCCACTTGAACACTTGAACACTTGAACTTTATTCTTATAACGTGAAGCTTTGTCTTCAGATTTTGCTTTTCCCCTAATAAACCATGTTCTGATGTTCATGTTTGTAAATATTTCTAAAATTGATTCTCAAGCTAGAATTAGGTAAGTTTCTGTGAATAGCTTTTAGATTTCAAAATTGATTCTGATGAAAGTAAAGTTGATCTAAACATGCTACATGTAGTAGATTTACAATTTGCACCTATAAGATAGATAACTTTAGTTTTGATATTTTACTGCACAATGTGTAAATTTGTTAATCCAAACTTAGAATTGATAGATTTTACAGAAGCTCATGCTGCAAAATTCAAAATTCAAATGAATAGAGAGTAACATAGGAGAATTCAAACAGAAACTCAAAGAAACAAAAACATAGTAAGATAGAGAGTGATTATCATATATGAATACAGAAGCTCATGCTGCAAAATTCAAATACATATTTTGACCAGAAATTGAATTAAAATGCTGTAAACGTGTAACTGATTCAGGTTCAGCAATGTTGACTCAGTTGAAACGAAACGAAGTTCTCATTCTCATTCACATTCTAACAAAATGGAAACGAAATTGAAAGAGGAACTGGTAAACGAACTTCTATTTCTCAATCTGACCTAGCTGAGGATCTAATACGAGAGAGAAAGAGAGAGAGAGAGCTTACCAGAAGTTGAACGACACAGTTCGATTGAAGCAGAATGAGACGTGAGTCAGTGCGATTGAAGCAGGTGCGGTTGAAGCAAAGAGAGGAAGATTCAGTGCGATTGAAGCAGATGCGATTGAAGCAAAGAGAGGAAGATTCAATGCGATTGAAGCAGGTTCGATTGAAGCACGAACGGAGCTTTGTCGAGGAGGATTCGATCGCGTAGAGAGAGCTCCACGACCCAGAGGAAGCAGATTCAATCGGAGGATCCATTTTCGCGCAGAGAGAGCTTAACGAGAGAGCTTCGATCAAAGAACTAGGGTTTTCACGGCGAGTGTGATGCTACGGGAGGAAGGGGAAGACGATTTTCACGGCGTAGAGAAGAGATAGGGTTTTGTCTTTTTTTATTTCATGTCAAAGTTTTTTAACTTAAATCATTGAAATTAACTCTTTTCTCTTTTGTTCAAATAACATTAGAGAACATTTTTTAGAAATTACTAGATTCCGCAACAGTTATAATCTCGTAGAAAAAGAAAAGTGTAGAAAAACGTTCTCCTTGACCTTAGGGTACACTTATTGGGGCGTTGCTGATGGACGATGTTATTGTTTAACAACCAGAGCTACGTATTTCAGAATTGTTCTCTAATGTCATCTATGGCAACGCTCTTCCATCCGTAGCAAGGAGAGGTGTTCCCGTAGACCCAAAATGTTGTAGTGAAAGATGGACGGAAAACCAAAATTGCTACCGTTTCACAAAGTCGGGGACCAAAAATTCGATTCTTTTAGTTTAGGGATTCATTTTGCACGAAACGCATTCGTGGGGGACCAAAAATGCTTTTAACCCTTTTTTCAATTTTTATACTCTATATCATCTTATCTCTCTTTTATTTAAAAAATCTACTCACATTCAGTCAGATGATTTTGGTTTATAAAATTCAACACCTTAACGCACTAATTTTATTAAATTCGTATTTTCTTTAAAATTTTGTGTTTGTAAATATATTAAAACAATTATTGATCAAATTAAAGTAAATAATTAAGTTCAACAATTGAGAGCATCCAAACACTAGAGGGAATCTCGAAATTTGTGCTTACTTTTCAAAGCCATTCCTTTCACTTTCTTTCCTTTAAATCAAACTGATCCTGTATTGGAGGAGGTTTACACTAAATGAGAACAAGAAAACCCAGCCATTCCTTTCACTTTCTTTCCTTTAAATCAAACTTCACCACTAACTTAGCCAGCGAAGATCTCAAGATGTAAGCATTTTCCATAGCCTTTTAATGTAAAATGAACATGGTGACATTTGCTGTTGAGCTGTTATCACACTAATGCCTTTGATGTAGGTCAACCCCCGGATCTGAACCCGAATCTTCACGGGAGGACGTAGCTGTACTTTACACAGCACTAATGTCTGCAATTTCAGATTTGAAAAACGACCAATGGAATCGGTTGGAATTACTTCGAGTAAAACTGGCTTCTCTCTCCAAAGATTTGGCCCACGTGTCGGAACGTATCAAGGTAATCCTGCCTATTATTGTCTCTCTGATTTTCCACCCACTACAATCCAAACTAACTCTATTTTATTCAGGAAACTATTGATGGAGTAGTAAAACTCTCAACAAGGTTCGTTAATTTAGAATCGAAGATTGTAGCAACGTGCAAGAATTTTGACGGTATGATGTCTGCTGTGTCCAGACAGAGATGTGCTCCGAAATCAGGCATCCCTTCGTCCACTACGACTCCAGGACAACCGCAGCTCCGTCTGCGAAGCCAACTGGACCTCCTGCAAAAGTTTTTCTAGCAGCTATTATTAATAAGCAAGTTAGAGGCAACTACGGATATTCTCACCTTAAACCGAATAGTTGCACTGAAATGCGTGGCCGCGTTGACACTTTGAGGCCAACTCCATCTTCAGATGACGATGTGGACAGTACTTCTGAAACTAGTCCCACGCCAAAAAAGATGTTCATAGAGCGGAGCAACACCGACGATGTAAATATTGGTGCGGAAAAGATTAAAACAACATTCACAGACCAGCCCACTGCTTTGCCGAATAAAATGAAAACCTATGCGCGGCAAAGTGTGAAAGCTGCAACCGTCCACCACCCGGACTCTGAAGTTACTTGTATGCAAACAACCAGTCCACGTAAAGTTCCACTAAATCATGGTGGGGTCCAAACAAGGGCTGACAAAAGAAAAAAACAAGTCATGGAAAACGAAGAGGCCCTAATTCGTGGCCGGATTGATGTGTATGTTATGCCAAATGTAAGTGTAGCATCATAATCTCATTTATCCCTCATTTCGAGCACAACCTTGTGCAAATGTGTGATGTTCAGGTTTCGTTTTCAGTAAATCAAGTCTAAATTTAGACCAACATTTGACATGGGTGTTATGATGGCGGACTCGCCCTGTGTTGCTTACCTTTTTCATAGCGACCTATCAGATAGGTAAGTTTCTATAACACAATAGATTGAGCTTCTATAATTCACATCACATAAATTATCTCCATAGGATAACATAACATTGTTTACAGCGAAGATTTGCTGAGGATGGGAGAACTTGTTGCCCATAGAAAAGACTTTGAATGCTTCGTCCCATTCAACAAGATTACTGCGGATGTAGGTCTCGCGTGAAATGTTTTTTTTTAATGAATTAGTCATCCGAACATGAAGTGGTTATTTTCCTGTTACAGATTATTGAATGGAGCGCCATGAAGGCAACACGAATGCAACAACTAGCGTCTGAAAAAACCATTTGGCACCTGCCACCTTCTTTTACGGTTCAGTAGCTCATATTAGCTTTCATTTAGTATTTCATCGGCATTTTAATTAATTAATATTCGACTAATGTTTTTCAAACAGATTGATATAAATGAAAAGATTTCTATTTTGAATCTGAAGGCCAAATACAAATCTTGGATGCCTGCTTCCCCCGCCATCAAATATGTAAGATTTAACACAAACATAACCTGAATATATTATTTGTGAAACGATGATTCTTAGAATTGATTCGTTATGTAGATATACGTTCCGATACCGGATGTGTCAACGAATCACTGGTACTTAATGGTTGTATCAATTACTGACCGAGTCATTCATCATTTGGATTCCAATATTCAAGAACACAAGATAGAGGCGCAGAGGGAAACGATGACAATCTTGGTAGAAGCAACATTAAAACAATTGGTAAAATTATCAGAATATTGAATGGGCAGTGATTAACGTCTGTATTTAAATTATTGTAGTGTAATGTAATTCGCCAACTTCTTACGCCGCCTGATTATCCTTCGGATTTTCTAGACAATGTATTTGACCAGGAGAAGTGGGAAATTACTGATGCTGCAGAGATTCCCGTTACTCGAAACAGGTTTCATTTTTTTTTCGCGGGTGTTGAAATGTTTTGTTTACCTGTGTCCATTATATAAATTTCGACCGAATTCATTTTTATATTTTCCAGGATGGGTATGGAACATAAGTTTACTGTCAATATCCCTCCAAAGGTTAGTAAAACTATAGATGAAGCTTACCGTTATTAAATTTGTTATTATCTTAGTTCACTTATGGTGGTGACTAATTTGCAATATTGTATACCTAGATAAATGAACGGGCAGTTAGGATGCGACTCGCAACTGAAATGTTCAGAGGTAAGCACAACGAGCTTTGGACTGCACAATTGATTAATGATACAAAAAAATTCTTTGCTGAACTACCCAAGGGCTAACAAAGTTGTCTTCGTATACGATGATCCTTATGTTACGTGGATCTGTGGCAAATGTGGTCATTTTGATTTTTCGTATTACTTAAATTACTTTGACATGCTTAATGTAATGAATGGGGACCGTTAGTGCGCTCTGGTTTTAATAGAAGTCCTATACGGATTCTTTACCTTATTTTATATCTAAATCTCTGTTGTGCTTCAAATTATAGGGACCCAATTTATATCCAATTATTTTTGCTATAAAAAATATAAAAAATCTTATTTGCAAATCGGAAAAAAATTTGACTTGGATTTTAGAATCAACTATGGCAGCTGAGATGTCTACATCTTGATAATTGAACCTTGTTTGTAAGAAAAACCGGGACAAATTACACAAACGAATAAAACTTATATTTCTTAGAATAAAATAAGTTCCCATAAAATAAAGTATACAAATTATACAAACGAATAAAACTTATATTTCTAAGTATAAAATAAGGTCCCATTAAATAAACTTTTTTTTGGTACACGATAAAATAAATTATGTTTAAGTTAAATGATTTTTTTTCTTTTTATTAGAACAATCATCTTAATTCCTATGGACTGTGGTCATGCAATTGGTGCTTGTAATTTTCCAATATATTTTTGCATTGGAAATATATATCTTTGCATTAGAGATTTTTATTTGACTTAATTTTAAAATTTTGTTTCTTTCTTAAAAAAATGACCAAGAAAAATTGATAAATGGTTTCTAAAAAAACAACAGGGGAGTATAGATTGTCGATTAGAAGTCATTTTTTATAAGAACGTTACAAAAAATAAAAACTAATAATCACACTTGCAGTGCCCATTATAACCCACACCCCGTTCCTTGATCACGCACGGGGCCCGATGTGTCCTTATCTATTTGCCCATTACCTTTCTTTTCTGATCACATTTTGAGTTTCTAGAATGAGATGTGACAATAGGTAAGTAATGTGTTGTCACATCAACTCTATCACACCTACTTTATTTCTTTCAAACGTCGAGATCTTCAATATCTAATAAGATTATGCGGATATTGTATGTACATATTGCTTATCTAAAGCCTTTACGCACTTCGGAAAACGGTGTTGCACATGGGTCAACAAGACCTTTACGGCACCCATCACACTTATGGATCACGTCCTTATTCACCTTTATGTCACCTTGAAAAGGAAATTTTGTATATTTTTAAAATAGGGTACGTATGTTGCATATGATATTTTTGTATGGTTTTGTCTAAACCACTCTAGGTAAATATTGGATAAAATTACAATAGTTTAAGTCATTGAAAATAAAAAGGAAATTTAGGTTTATGACATGTGTGTAAATATTATTGGATCACCTAAAACTAGAATACCCTATATTTATCTTGATTGAATTACATACCTATATTCCTATGCCTAAGACAACATATCTTTTTTTTGGTAAATCAGAAAGATAAATTCACTTGTCAAGAATCGATTCATGGACCTCTCCGTTCACAGTCATTATGTCCCCAGCTCCTCCATTGGCTGAATTCCCGCTGGAGGGGCGCTCGAGAGGACCTCCGCAGGATCCGAATCCCTATTTTATTTTCTTTTTCTTGTTCTTGCTCCCTGTAATTACCGTGGTTTGAGATACTCGTAATACATCTATAGTACAATTTTGCTAATAAAAAAAACATATTTAACCTTTCATTTTTTATATATTATTTTACTTTCAAAAAGATTTAAAAAATCCCAATGGAAATCACATTTAGGTTCAATGACCAAAAGCTAAAATAAAAGTGATGGTTTTGTTAGGTTTAGTGATAGTCATATTTGTACTCATGAATCGTATTTGTCGTTGTATCTTGGCATCAAATGGTACCATAATTCTCTTCGGCAATACTAACAAGAAGATAAACATGAGTTCAAAATTGAAGCCAACATTTGGTACATCAATCCTCTTCCTCAAACAAACGTAAAAGATAAACAAGGGCTGAGATGTTTTCATGGATAGGATTTAACGCATTAAAGAGAGGAATAAAAACAAAAACAAGAAATAATAATGCAACAATGTCAAAATATATTCATATGTTATAAGGTTATCTTCTAATCAAGTTGTTTGCAAGAAACTCTTTAAAGGAAGACGAATGACCACGATGGACAATCCGAAATGTATTGGAGTACGGAACCAAGATCACATTTGTCCTGGTTTCATTTATCCCAACTTGACAAAATTTCCACGGATAAGGGCTGTTTATGTTGTAAGCATAAATTTTATCTTTGGTGGCAAAGATTAAGCAGTCTCCATTGACAACAGTGTAGTGATTTCTTATGGGTTCCATGTACATAGAGAAGAGAGAAAAACTTTCACCAGACAGTCCTAGTTCATCCTTGGTAATATGAAGAATTTGAACCCAAGTAGCAATTACAGAAGTCGAGTCTACACAAGTCCACACAGAGAACGAAGAGTTGATAAACCTTACGAGACATAGACACTCTCTCGAAGTCCATCTAGATCCCCATGTGTAAACCCCAAACTTCCCGTCGAAGGGTTCCTGGAGAACATCAATTGGAAGGTCCAACAGGACAGATGTATGATCATGGAGTGAGTAGGCCACTACGTATGGCAAATAGAAGCGATCAGATCCGAAGTAGCTGTATTCATAATTATCAGACATAAAATATAGCCAATTATTAACAATTGCTGGTTGACCAAGATTGACATTACGGTCGCCCAAACCCATGTTAGGGTTAATTACTTGCCAGTAGTCCCCTACAGGGTTGTACACCTTTAAGACATAATAGTGTTTGAAAATCGAAGGGCCTCGGATCATTGAAAGCAAGCGGTAGTCATTGGCAGTCGGAGTCGAAGATGGGACGATAATTATATTGAGAGTAACTTCAACATAGTAATTAGGGCACGGTGAGGTGAGGGGAGTCCATGAACTGGTTACAGGATTACAAATGAAATAACTGAATGGTTTTTTCCGCCTACAACGAACCACAACTAATCCATTCCACGATGAAATGATCTGGCCAGACTCTTCAATGAAATCCAAAAGTCCTTTGGAACGCCATCAGAAGGCCCGTTCTGTAATAAATGAAGTAGGTGGATCCCTGAATCAGATATTATGTGAGAGACCGGAGACGTGAAGATATGCTGATCCCCAAGTGACAGCATATGACTTGCTTGTTCTGCACAAAATTTGGGGTTCGTGGTGTAGTAAAATAGTTTCCCTACACACTTAAACCTACATACAATGAAGGCCGGTAAAAGCTTGAACACGTTGGCCAGTTCATCAACCTAGGAGGTCATGCCTGGAATGAGCGGAACACAAAAGGAAGATGATTTCAACAGGAGAGGAAAATAAGAGGGATGAAGAACTATAGAAACGAGAGCAGAGTAGCAAAATGTTGATTGTCACAAGAATGTTTAAATAGGTGGTATGAACCAGAAACGAATAGCAAACGAACTAGGTATAAACGCATGGGGTAGATGTTCTAGTGTGATATGATCCGCAAGATGCAACATTTATCATATGGAAATATTACTATTACTATATAAGGAAATATAACTTTTTTTTGTTAAAATACTTTGTACTTTTTTTTATTACAAGAATAACGTTTGGCCGACACCACATAGTAGTGGTGGAAAGGGGTGGAAGAAAAGAAAGATAGGAAGAAAATAGAGAAAAAACTAAAATTTGATAAATGATTTTATTATTAAAGAAGAGATAAATAAATAGAAAATAATGATGAAAAATAGGTGTGAGGTGTTGGTGTATCATAAATCTTAATACAAGAAAGTCTTGTTTTGACTCGTGCCTTGTTTGCTTCGTAGCTTCTTGTTTTCCCTGTGTGTCTCTTGTCACCTTGTAATTCTAATCTTGTTATTCTCTTTGTATTATGGTGGCACCCCTTGTGGCTTTCAATAATATCATTGCTTAAAAAAAAATACAAGTATTGGCTTACAAAAAATGCCAGAACTGTTTAGTTGGACGTGAACGACCATTTTCACCAAACGCATGTGTTTAGGCACTATATATCATTTACATTTATCTTTAATTCAACTAAGGTTACTTGGGCAGGAATGCACGCATGTTGTTGTTCACACATACTAGTGTTATGGACTATCATATTAAATTCAATTATGGTTACTTGAGCAGGATTGCATGAGAGTGTTATAATGCATGTTGTTGTTCACTCATACTAGTGTTATTTTCTCTCATATTAAATTCAATTAAGGTTACTTGAGCATGAATTTACGATAGTGTGATCACGCATTATGTTGTTCACCCATGCAGTATACTCGAGTCTACGTTGAAGAGTCAATGTGACCAAACGTATGCTCAATGGACTATTGTAGTTCATGGGGGTTAATGTAATCTAATGGTGACTGGAGCTAGTTCAGTTAACTAAAGCGTTATTGATCGTGAACAACCATTCTATATTATTTAGTTTCAAAGAAAATGATAATTCGTTTATACTTGTTTATGATTGCACGGGTGTGTCATAAGGTATAGAATTAGTAATTTTAATATTTTTTAGTCCAACTGTAATGCATAGTAATAAGCATTTATGAAACCCTGGTTTGTGTGTTGTTGTCAAACCATCCAGGTTACTAGAGTCTACGCTTATAGTGAACATTTACGGTGACCTGACCTATGCTTTAGGGACTATATTAGTGCATAGTGGTAAACTGTAATCGTGATTATGGGTGAGTTATACACCTCAACAAAGCTAACTCTTTGGTCATGAAAGCAATAAACCATCGGATGCTGGTTCACTAAAGACCTTGATTAGGGTTTGGTTGGTCATGACCGATAGGAGAGACATAACTTATTAAATTGATTTAGGGTTCATCACTAAACTGCTTAACTAAATCGTAATTATCTCCGATGTTATTTGTCTATATCAATATCATGATCATATGTGAAGACTTTGAACATTACTATGAGCTTAGGAAAACGTGTATTTCTAATAGATTTCAGTAGCCACAATTACCTTTATCAAATTGGATTAAATATCACATCTTTGTTGAAATGTTGACTATTCATGATACTAATGGTAATTATTACTCATAGGACACATCTCATGTTGTTGAATTATTAGTTTTTATGTCATGCAAATACAAACATTTTTCATTCCCCAAACCGGATACCAATACATTCGATAGTTTAGTGTGGTATATTAAAGAATAACTAGGTTATGAGATTTTTCACTTACAATAATAGGCTAACTTTACAGTGATTTGTTTTCAAACTTAGCCAAAGGGGTTAAGATTAATTATGCATGTGATTAGACAAAAAATAACCTTGACCCTAAAATTTATTACCCATTAATTTATCCTTCCTGTGATTTTATCCCAAGTCGTAAACTCAACCAAGTTATTTTATCTTTTCATCCATTTATTATTACCGGAACACTGTAGCCTTGCCGCTAAGGAATCGTAGCCGTGTCGTTGCAATACCGTGGCTACGATCTCAAGCGTTAAATTTTAAATTATTATATGTAATGATATACTATAACTGCACCACCAAAAAAGTCAGTTCAAAAGTGAAACACTGCAGATGAAAAACTACAATAATGAAAACGTGCGTCATGAAAACACGTGCCGCTTGCTGTTGTGTATGTCGAAGGGTGCCGGGAAAGGTTATGTATGTCGTAGTAAGCGCGATGAAGGAGATGGGTGTGAAGGTATGAAAAACGGTAGAAAAGGGGGGGGGGGTTTGAATAACGTTTTCAGAATAAAACTTCCACCTTAAAGATTTTAGCAAAACTTTCGAGAACAAATAAAGTGCTTAAGATAAGAGATAGAAAAGCACACAAGGATTTTATCCTGGTTCACTTGATGAATCACTCAAGCTAGTCCAGTCCACCCGTTAAGGTGATTTCTTCCTTATTAGAATGAAGGCAACCCACTAATCAGGTAATTGTTACAACTGCACTTGAAACCTACAAGTGACTAACAATAAACTGACTTAGCTGACACTAAGATTCACTCTCTTAGCCTTCTCTAGGATCCGATCAACCTTGTTCTCTTAAAGGTAAACTAAACAACTGTTTAAGAAAGATTGTTTACAAAGAGATTGCTTCTAAAATGCTTATATAGTAAACACAATGAATTCAAGATGAAAGAATGCTTAGAAAGTTTGAATATAGCTTGCGCGTGTGAGATTCTGCTGTGGCTGAGAATGTTAGGTTAGGTCGTCAGGATAGTACATCTGCTTTTGTACTTTGGATAGTGACTTGACCTTTAACCTTGTAGACTTCTGATCAGAGGAATGCTTCGTGTTGGAACTTGTGAAGCTCGTTGATCAGAGTCAGAGGGAAGCATGGATCCTCTGACCGATGTACCTTCTGATTCTGAACTATGAGGGAAGTGCTTGGTCTTTAGAGCCATTTTAATTCTGGACTTCAGAGTCTCCAAAATTTTCAGCTTCTGGATCTTCAGAGTCTTCTACACCATCAGAACATCTGAACCTTCAGAGTGTCTGGGTTGTCAGAACGTCTGGATCTTCAGAACTTCAAGGGAGGTGAGTCCGCATCAGAGCTTGTTTGACTTCAGATCTTCTGAAGCTTTTCTACTGTTCAGATTGAATATAGAGATTGCGAAAGTGTTGCTTGGGACACTCTTTAAGCACAGTTCTTCTGATTTGTGTGAGATAATATTAAGGTCAGAGCCTGTAAATAGCACACTCAGAAAAAACACGTTAGAGTACCACAATTGTTCATACTAAAATGTTAACTTGTAATCATCAAAACATAGAGTTGTACTACTCGATCAAAACTTGATCGTACAATCTCCCCCTTTTTGATGATGACAAAACCAAGTATTTTGATGAACAATTCTTAAACAATAAACTGAATTCACTCAGAGTTTAGAGAAATAGAATTAGACTTATCCTGATGTGAATGGTTTATTCTGCTCATTCAGAATTCAAGACACAACTTGATTCTGAGCTTAGCTCCCCCTGAATCTAAGACTTAATGAAAACGTTAGTAAAATCTAGATTCTGAGCTAAATAATATAAGAGTTCAGAGTGAAAGCGCATTACATAGATGAATTAAAATAATTAGAGAGCATAAGTATTCAGAGTCAACAGTAGGGTATCAGAGTCAACTAGAATCACTTCAGAAGAAGTGAAATGTATTCCTTGTATTTGCCCAGTGACACATCTATGGTCATAAAGGTGGAACTCTTGAATTCTCCAAAAGAAAAAATAAATCACACTAACACAGCTTACACATCAAAAACTGGGTGTACTCCCCCTTTTTGTCATAAGCAAAAAGCATGGGGTGTGAAAAACTTAGTTTGAAGTACAAGGTACTCCCCCTTAGAGAAGGTCTAAGTTTCAAAAAGATGGAGAAATAAAAGATGCATGAAAGAGAGATAAGCGAATTAAAGAAGGAATTAATGTGAATGTAGAATGTTTACCACCGGCCACGGGAGTAAAGAGAAGTTTCAGTTACCAAGGACTTATCCTCGAGAAACTGTAGGAGCAATAACTTCCGGAGAGAAGATGAAGCTTATATAAAGCGATTTGGAACAAAGTAAGCTTCACAACTCGATCAATTCCAAGTATAAGAAAATGGCATCATACAAGATTGCATTAGAAGAGCTCAGAAGGAAGGCCTTCGAGGAAGATATGTTCCTCAATATTAGGCACCCTGATGGTTCAAAAACCATATATGAGCTGACAAAGACACTGCTAGAAGAGGATCTTGGTCCAGAGTTGGAGAAAGATCTGAAAGAATTCCTCTACTTCGTGGAAGAGATTCAGGAGCTGTGCTATCTTGAGTTGAATCTGCTGGAGGAGAAAGAGACAGTGGAAAAGAATCTCAAGACGATAGAGGATAGTCTGGAGAAGAATGAGCTGAGCATCAAGCTCAGCAACATAGAATATACACTGGATCGTCTGGAGAGGGAAAGAGTGGAGCAGCGCCAAGAATGCAAAAGAATGAGGAAGGATCCTCCATTCTAGATAGGGAAATGTATGATGTAATGATTATGATTTATATATGAATAAAGAAAAGTTTTGCAAACATATGTTATGATTAACGCAGAAAAGAATTAAACACGTAAGAAAAGGAGTAAATATAACACATAGAAGCAAATATCATGAAGTTAGGAAAATAATAAATTAAAAGTAAAATAAATTAAGGAAGAAAAACGAAAGAAATCCTAAGAACTAGGGCTTGGTAGTGCGACGAAGAAGTTCTTGAAGAGCTCGATTCATGTCGATCAGGAGAGTCTCATGAGAGTTGAGACGTTGTTCCAAAATGTCAAGTATGGAAGAACTTGGCTGAGTTGAAGTAGAGGGAACATCCTGAGCAGAGTGAGGAGCTTGAGTGGATTGAGAATCAGCATGTGTGAAAGGCACTGGTGCAAGGGCTTGACATCTGAGAGCTTCAGCTTCAGCTTGTAACTTTTCAGCTTCTAACCTTGCATTTGCAACTTTGGCAGCCTCTTGTCGTGCAATTTCTTCTGCTTGTTCTTTCTTTCTTCTTGCTTCCTCAACAGCTTCAAGTAACTCAACTCTTAGCTGTTGTTCATGCAGAGCCACTCTTCTGTTGAAACGCTGCCTAGCAGCCTCAATCCTCTGATCCCTTTCCGCGGTGAGATGACTTATCAAAAAAGGAACTTGAGCAATTATCCAATCACTCAGACGATTCCATTCTTCAGCAACAAAGTCAGAATTCTCACTAAGGTCAGTGTGACCTTGCACATTGCGAATCATCAGTGACGCTTCATGATTAAATACACTGATGCTCTCGAGAAGGGAGTTTGGCTTGAGGTAGGTATAGGGAACGATGGAGAGATTGGTTTCAGGAGAAGTGGGGTGGTTTCTGCTATTGGCCTCAGAAGCACCTTGAGGAGAACCAACATCTAAGGTTTGGACATTTGAAGTGTGGATCTCAAGGTTTGGCTCAGAGGTTTCAACCTGAGGGTTTGGTGATCTAACCGAGGAATGGTTAGATACTGAGTTTTCTGGTTCTGGTTGAATGGGTTGAGCTGAAGGGTCTGCTGCATTCAGAGGGACGACTTGTATAGGATGATCTGGGTCAACTAGACGTTCTGGTCTAGGGTCAGGGTATCTCCTTGGGCTAGGTACAGTGTGGTAGTACTCAGGAATGACAGACTCTTTCTCTTTCCTTATTTAGTCAAATTTGCGAAGAGATTCAGAGTTATTTGAGGGTGAGGAGTCAGCAACATTTGTGGGAAAAGATACAGAGGGACAAGGAGTTGTTGAATCTGTATCAGTTGTCTTGCGAACAAGACGTTCTGATGCTCTGGGGACAGAGTGATCAGAAGTTTGGGGTTCAGGGTCAGATTGTTCTAGGATAATTGGTTCAGGGGTTTGTGGGTTGTATTGGATGGTTATGGGTGAGGTAGGTTTCAGAGGGTCTTGGAGTCTGAAGCATGTTCCAAATAGGTGCTTCTTGTTGGGAAGGTTGGAAAAATGAAGACCTAGGTGAAGTGGGTGGAGAACTGGTTTGTTCAGCTGGTTGGGACTCTGGAATAGGAGCGAGTTGGTTTGCCTGTGCAGTCACAGCTTGGGCCATAGTGGCCATCATCTCAGCTAGTTGGTTAGCGTTCACCATGTTCTGCTAAATTAACAAACAGTTAGTGCTCATCATAAGATAGCATCTAATATAACTATACAATATGATTAAGCAATAACTTCAAACAATTCTAAGCGAAAAATCGCTTGGCAGACAATCAATTTTTACTCTTTGCAGAGTCACACAACCTAGCACAGAAGACCTATTCCCCAAGACTCCCAAAAGACTCGACTAAGCTCTGATACCACAATGTAACACCCCAATTTCGGTGGCGTCACTTTAGTAACCAAAAGAAGTACTTAAGCGGAAAAACGTGAATTATTTTTTTTCGACAATATAACTAAAGACAGAAAGCAATAAACTTCCCAACAAAAGATAAAAGAAACTACTATACAACTATATATACATGCCTCGCTAAATACAACCACGTCACGAGTAACCTCCAGTGACGGGTGACAGAAAGAGAGTAACGCCCGAAGGCAATATGTACAGTCCAAGGTAAAAAATACTGTGTCCGCAACACTAAACCTCAAAATCTGAGAACAAGTTGGCCCAGCGGCCTAAGAAAAGACCCCCTAAATCCAACCAACTCTCTGTGATCTCCATAGGAAACCACACAAAAAGCTACCGGTAGGAAACTACCCTGTCCCCAAAACTGAAGCATGACGGTCAGAGCATCGACACTACTCCTACACTAATCCCTACCCGAGGAGCCCACACTAGCACTCGATCCTACATGCTAGCGCGGTCGTCATCCGAATCTACATCCAGGACGACTAAGTCGACATACTCAACACTGCCCTCTCTGTCCACCCTAATGCGCTCCTGCACTGGCCTCTCGGGCTCGGGGCCCGGAACGAGATCCGCGACGACAGCAGCAGTAGTAGACGGACTAGACTCCGTCGAAGCCCCACCTACTGGCACCTCCTCAGAGGGGTCCTCATCATCCGAAGGGGATGGTGGCGGTGGAGGTCCTCCCAAGCCGGGTCCACAGTGTACACCTGGAGGCAGGTTGAAGCTCACTATGTGCCTCCTCATCACCCCCTCCGTCAAGCGTCCGAATCGGTCGACACGGTCCTCCATGACCCGACCAGTGTAGGTCGCACGGTGGCCCTCGGGATCGACCACCCATGCACCTGGGTCGTCTTGATCAAGCATCTCGTACCTGGTCCTCCCCGAGGGGCTGACCATGGTAAACCAATCCCCCATACTCATCTGACAAATGGCGTAGTCCGCCCAAACACACACAGCAGACGCGAGGGTCAACTCCAAAGAATTATATAATTAATAAAACCAGATATAATTATAGGATAATAAATACTCGCCTCTCAGGCTTATAAGTTTTGGGATAGCTTCCTAGGGTTGCATGTATCACAATGAATATAAAGAACCATAAAAACAAGTAGCATGCCTCAAAAATAGGATAAACAGTTACCAATCACACTCAGCAACTAAGTCAGCATGTATGTTGCATGAAATGCAATGCTGGGTAACAAAATGCATTCCGGAAGCAGGATGGACATCAACGAGGCGGCCCTAACACCAGCCACGGTGGGTACCTTCCTGCTCGCGTGTCTCTTACACCACACAAAAGTAGTCAGATCAGCAGTGAACCCGTAGGTCTGCCATTCCGTCTGCTACTGAGGACCACCGTAGTGTCCTAAATATGGAAATCCGGGTCTTATGACCATTTTGGAATCCACCGAGGTCCGGTATCACGCCGTGTATTAACCTCAAAATGAGTGCATGAATGCAAGTGATTAGCCAAACAACGTCTCCGACCTCACCCGACACGTCGCCACGTGTTCTAGATAACTTAAAGTCTCTAAAAGAATACCCTAAGGTAAATGTCGATTCTGCGACAAAATACAATTAATCATAAACAAAAGAGTGCAACCACTCACGACAACTCTTCGAGTCATCAATGCTCTCACGAAGTCTCACGCTTCTGTGGAGTCTCACACTTTCACAAAGTCTCACGCTTCAGTGAAGTTTTATGCTTTCACAAGGTCTCACGCCTCAGTGAATTTACAGACTTGCACGAAGTCTCACGCTTCAATGAAGTTTCATGTTGTTCACGAGGTCTCACGCCTCAGTGAAGATCCATGCTTTCCACAAGGTCTCACGCCTCAGTGGAGTATCACGCATTCACAAGGTCTCACACCTCCGTGAAGCTTCTCGGCTCATCCCTTGGATGGCTAAACAAACTGCTCCCAGAGCGAATGAGTATCAACATACCCAGAACTCGCAATCTTCTCAACACTTGGATCCGACGACACTTCTCGTTCTCCAAAACTAAACTTCAATCCAAAGCTTGCATCCGAGATTGTTATCTTTATTTAAAGGTTTAGAGGTTGTTTAATATCTTATGAATTTTCTTTGTAAAAATAGCTCCTTTTTAGTCTTATCGTATTCCCTATGAGTTTCAAAGTTCCCATAATCCCAAGTAATTCCCTGAGAAGGTCTCGATCCATTGGAGCATGACAAGGTCCGAACTCCGTTCGTCCTTTTAAAACTCTCTCAAAATCTCATAAAAATTTGGCATGACCTGCCCGTAAACCTCACTCTTCAGATTCTCAGGTACAAGTGGAATAGCATAAATAAAACAGCTCAGTCAAAAGCATAAACAGCATATTCCAACACATCCTAAGTTAACCATGTAGCACATAGCATGTGAATCATTTAGCACACAATATCATGGCATCAATTACTGAACAAGGTCGGCCGAAGCCTCAGAGAACAATTCAGACATTTAGCAATTAAGTGCATGACACATAAATCAAGTCGAACTTGTCGACACCTAAAGCATTATCTAGTAATTCAGAGAGTAGCCCTCACCGGTGGGTCTTCCAGCTTCTTCCTCAAAATGTTCTTCAAGCTCTTCTCCTTGATCTCTGGGAATCTCCTCAAACGAACCTTAAGCAAAAATCACAGAAATCAACACCAAGAGTCAGAAACTCAGCAATCAAAGAGTCCTAGGGTTACACGGTACACTACTACCTCCGTGGTACGACAATCTAACGCGTTAAGACAAGTTTTCGAAAAATCGGATTCTCCCCCCCCCTTGATATAGCTCTCGGCCACTTCCTTTAATTGGGAGGGTTGATTTTTCTTCGATCAAACTTGGTTCCTAGGTTAACATAAGCCGTAACTAAGACGGTTCTAGGCTCGGAAAAATTTTCGGATCGAAAACTGATATAGGGGTAGTTTGGTCATTATTTTTAGCTCAAAATTTCAAAATTGGATTTTTGAAAAACAAATTGGATGGGGACGTCCACAACGACGTTTATGACGACAAATCCTACTAGCACTAAGCCAAGTCGATAGATTAGAGCGTAAAGGTTGCGACTTTGCCGAAAAATGGGTATTTAAGGTAGAAATTGATCCCGGCGGCATTTCGTCGACATTCGACAAAATCTAATCCGCAGAACACGCTCAGGAGCATGCAGGGAAGAAGTTTAGACACTGAAATCAGCGTATTTGAACAGTTTTTCAAAAACCTCAAAATTTTGAACTCAGAAAGTCGTAGGAGAAGTGGACAGAAACGACGATTCGAAGGAGAGTATAGTTTACCTACCTCGAGGTCTTCGATTAGTGACGATCGGTGAAGCAAACGGCCAAGAAACGACGAAGATCCGGATCTCTCTCTCTCTCTCTAGGTGCTCGCGGGTTTGGGGAGGGGAAATGGGTATTTTTTTGAAAAAATCTAATTTTCAAGCTATTTATAGGTTTTGGAAAAAGCGGAAAAAAGATTTTTTTGCGATTCCGATTTTTCCTGCGCGTTCCTCTGCGCATTCTAAGATAGGTTCTGGCGACAGAATTCCAGAACTCAAAACAGGATTCTTGGAATTAAACCAAAAGATCCAAAATCGGCATAAGTCGGTGTAAGTCGGATTATCCCGAAAAACTACTTTTTGCAGTGATCGTCGGATGAGAAAACTTCCTTCTGAAGAAAGATTAGAAATGATGAGAGAAATAGGAGAGCGCGGGTGGAATCTTCTTTTGCAGCTCCGAATAGAAAAAGTCTTCATCGTCTGTCGATCTTAGGTTTTCTCGAACTATCAGGGATTCCGTTTCGGCAAACTTCCGAGAATTGGAATTTGACGTTCGTACTTTCCAGGATTTCGCATCGAAATGATTGTTTAAGGATGGAAAAGAGAAGTTCTAACATTTCTCTGAGGATTTTTGGAATTAGTTTCCATCGTGTCCTAAAGCGTAAATTAACTATTCACTAATACCTTTGACCTAGGATTAAGCGTATGTTAGTCGTGCTATAACTCTTTCGGTTTTTCGATAAATTCTTGGACTTTTCCTGAACCTTTTTCCTTCCCAAATTTATCTTAATCAAATAACTCTTTTATTTTATTCACTTATCCAAAGCGTTAAACTTGGGCCTTACATTACTACCCTCCAAAAAGAAAGTTTCGACCTCGAAACTTAAGGGTCAGTAAAAAGTTCTGGATACTGTTCCTTGATCTTTTCCTTCAGCTCCCACGTCGCATCGCCGGTGTCCTTGTTCCAAATAACCTTCACTAACTCGATCTCTTTTCCCCTCAACTGCTTTATCCTTGTGTCACCAATGCTGATTGGCGGTGTCTCGAAAGACAAGTTATCCTTCAACTCAATGTCATCCAGCTCGATGACGTGCGTCGGATCAGCAATATACTTCCGCAGTTGTGACACATGGAATACATCGTGAACGTTTGATAGAAAAGGCGGTAGTGCGATCTGATAAGCTACCGGTCCTACACGACGAGTAATCTGATAAGGTCCAATGAACTTTGGCGTCAGCTTTCTTGACTTGATTGCTCGACCAACTCCTGTAGTCTGGGTAACTCGCAGAAACACATGATCTCCTTCTTCGAATTCCAGGGTTCTGCGCCTTTGATCTGCATAGCTCTTCTGTCTACTCTGAGAAGCCTTCATCTTCTCTCTGATCTGTTTAATCTTCTCAGTTGTCTGTTGCAGAAGTTCCGGTCCTACTAACAAATTCTCTCCATCTTGATACCAACATAAAGGTGTTCTACACTTGCGGCCATACAATGCCTCATACGGTGCCATACCTATGGTCGTATGAAAACTGTTGTTATATGTGAATTCAATCAGTGGCAATAGGGTATCCCAACTGCCCTTGTTGTCTAACACGCAAGCTCGTAGCAAATCCTCCAATGATTGGATAGTTCTCTCAGTTTGCCCATCAGTCTGTGGATGATAAGCAGAACTTAATCTCAGCCTCGTTCCCAAAGCCTCATGAAGAGCTCCCCACAAATGTGAAGTAAACTTCGGGTCTCTATCGGAAACGATACTTGTTGGCACTCCATGAAGTCGCACAATCTCAGCTATATAAATCTCTGATAGCTTATCCACGTTGTACGTAGTTCTCACAGGTATGAAATGAGCCGACTTAGTCAATCGATCCACGACTACCCAAATCGAATCATATCCTCGTTGAGTTCTTGGTAATGCCACGACAAAATCCATCGATATGCTATCCCATTTCCATTGAGGTACATCCAAGCTTTGTAGCATTCCCGCAGACTTCTGATGTTCCACCTTCGCCTTTTGACAGGTTAAACATGCAGCTACATATTCTGCCACTTGTCTTTTCATTCCTGGCCACCAAAAATTCACCTTCAAGTCCTGATGCATCTTTTTCATTCCAGGGTGAATGCTCAACTTACTTTTGTGACCTTCGTCCATTATCAACCTCCTTAAGTCAGGGTTGTTAGGTACGCAAACTCTACCCTTACACCGTAGGATATTGTCACTTCCTACCTTGAATTCCGGGTCCTTACCCTGAATTACCAAATTCCTTTTTCCGAGTAAAAATTCATCTTGTAACTGTTGGTCTCGGATTTCTTCCATCAATCCATTGGTAATCCTGATCATCCCGAACCTCAGTTCTCCCTCGGATACTCTTACGTCCAAACTCAAATCTCGGAATTGTTCCAGCAGTTGCAGCTCCTTCACCATCATTGACGAGATATGCATCTTCCTGCTCAATGCATCAGCAACAACATTAGCTTTTCCAGGATGGTAATGTAAAGTAAAATCGTAATCCTTGAGAAACTCCATCCAACGTCGTTGTCTCATGTTCAACTCCTTCTGGTCGAACAAGTACTTCAAGCTCTTGTGATCACTAAATATGGTGAAATTGCATCCATATAAGTGATGTCTCCAGATCTTCAACGAAAACACAATGGCAGCAAGTTCTAAGTCATGAGTCGGATAGTTCTTCTCATGAGTCTTCAGTTGTCGTGAAGCATAAGCCACCACCTTCCGATGCTGCATCAGTACACATCCCAAACCTTGATGCGAAGCATCACAGTACACTTCATACGGTTCCTCTGGTTGCGGTAAGACGAGTACAGGTGACGTCGTCAAACGTTCCTTCATTGTCTGAAAGCTAGTTTCGCACGCTTCGGTCCATGCAAAAGGTTGATCCTTTCTCGTAAGTTGAGTCAAGGGTCCAACGATCTTGGCGAAATTCTCAATGAAGCGACGATAGTATCCCGCCAAACCGACAAAACTCCTGATCTCAGTCACGGTCTTTGGCTGTTCCCATGACAATACCGTCTCTACCTTTGCTGGATCCACAGCTATACCTTCTTTAGAGATCACATGGCCCAAGAATTTTACCTCTTCGAGCCAAAATTCACACTTAGAAGGGTTGGCGTACAGCTTTGTCTCTCTCAACACTTGTAAAACCTGACGCAAGTGCCCTTCATGATCCTCAGCGTTCTTTGAGTAGATCAGGATGTCGTCGATAAACACCACGACGAATCGATCCAAGAACGGATGGAATGTCCTGTTCATGTAATCCATGAAGATAGCAGGTGCGTTTGTCACCCCAAATGGCATCACTAGATACTCATAGTGTCCATAACGAGTCCGGAATGCCGTCTTCTGGATATCCTCCGTCCTTACTCTGATCTGATGGTAACCCGACTTCAGGTCTATCTTTGAGAATATCGCAGCTCCTCGTAGTTGATCCATCAAATCATCAATTCTAGGTAGCGGATACCTATTCTTGACGGTCACTTTGTTCAGTTGTCGATAGTCGACACAAAGTCTAGATTTCCCATCCTTCTTTTTCACCAATAAGACGGGTGCTCCCCAAGGTGAAACGCTTGGTCGGATGAATCCCTTCGACAGAAGATCCTCAAGTTGAGACTTCAACTCCACCAATTCCGCAGGTGCCATCCGATATGGTGCAATCGAAATCGGTCCTGTTCCCGGTACGATGTCAATAGCAAACTCAATGTCGCGTACAGGCGGCAAACCAGGTACATCGCCAGGAAAAACATCCGCGAAGTCCCTCACAACTGGAATATTACTCACTTCCGAATTCCCCTTACTCTCCAAGCTTAACAAACTGAATACTCTTGAGATCCTTCATTCAGAGAGACGCTAATATGATTGGCGGATAGATACTCGGAAAGATCCGAGTCAGGAAATACCACTCTCTTTCGGCTGCAGTCCAGAAGACAATGGTAGTGGGACAACCAGTCCATCCCTAGGATAACATCTAAGTTCTTGAGAGTTAGGCACACTAGGTTAGCATGGTAAACTTTATCCCTATAGGTTACTGGGCAATACATGCATGCAGTATTGGCAAGCAGAGTTTTGGCAGGTGTGGTAACTATAAGATCGAAACTCAAAGTAGTAACGGGAAGTTTTAATCTAGCAGCACATTCCCTAGAGATAAAAGAGTGCGTTGCTCCGGAATCGAAAAGTACAGTTAGGAGATTACCGTCAATCTCGCAGTCTCCCCTGATCAGACCATCAACCCCTTCAGCTTCTTCACCATCCATGGTGTAGACTCTTGCCTTGGCAGCAGGACGCTTCCCACGAGCAGTGTTAACAGCTGGTTCTGTATTAGGTGCTCTGCATTGAGCAGCAGTATGCCCCAACTTGTTACAGTTAAAGCATTTGGGCCTCATGTCAGTACAAGCATTGGCATAGTGCCCAGGCTGCCCACATCTGTAACAGGTCATCTCCCTGTTCACAGTCTGACCTCCAGAACCTCCAGCAGTACCCACCATGGTCCTATAAGATCCTGAAGCAATTCCTCTACCTGCAGGACGTTGATACGGCCTCCTGCTCTGAAATCTCCCTCTGCCTTGAAAATTTTGAGAGCCCGACCTCATCGGCCCTCCTGTTCCAACACGGTTCAGTCTCCTGTTCTTCATTATCTCCACCTCAGTGGCTTTCTCAACCAAAGTCTGAAAACGAGTGATTCCCAACGGTTTCACCGAGTCTTCAATATCGGGCCTCAGCCCATTCACAAAGCGCTTGCACATGTAGGGTTCATCGACCCCATTGCGGAAGAATCGAAAGTGCTTGGCCAACGATTCCAGCTTTGCAGCATATTCCGGGATGGACATGCTACCCTGACGAAGTGTCAGGAATTGCGACTCACGCTCGTCCCGAGCACTATCTGGAAAATACTTCTCCAGAAAAGCAGCACGAAACGAAACCCAATTCACTTCCAAGTTGTTTGCTTCCATCATTCCTCTGGCGCCTCTCCACCAGTACTCAGCATCACCCAACAGTAGAAAGGTTGCCATTCCCACCTTGGCCCCCTCAGCAGTCTGTAATACACCGAAGATATTTTCAATCTCCTGGATCCAGAGATCCGCTTTGTCCGGGTCAGTACCCCCCGAGAACTTAGGTGGATCCTGTCTCCTGAAATCATTCAGGCCTCTGTTCTGGTCCATTGTCACTTCCCTCTGGCGTTGGTGCTGATCACGTGCCTCCTCAGCAGCACGCCTCATAGCATTATCGTTTGCCTGTGCAGTCACAGCTTGGGCCATAGTGGCCATCATCTCAGCTAGTTGGTTAGCGTTCACCATGTTCTGCTAAATTAACAAATAGTTAGTGCTCATCATAAGATAGCATCTAATATAACTATACAATATGATTAAGCAATAACTTCAAACAATTCTAAGCGAAAAATCGCTTGGCAGACAATCAATTTTTACTCTTTGCAGAGTCACACAACCTAGCACAGAAGACCTATTCCCCAAGACTCCCAAAAGACTCGACTAAGCTCTGATACCACAATGTAACACCCCGATTTCGGTGGCGTCACTTTAGTAACCAAAAGAAGTACTTAAGCGGAAAAACGTGAATTATTTTTTTTCGACAATATAACTAAAGACAGAAAGCAATAAACTTCCCAACAAAAGATAAAAGAAACTACTATACAACTATATATACATGCCTCGCTAAATACAACCACGTCACGAGTAACCTCCAGTGACGGGTGACAGAAAGAGAGTAACGCCCGAAGGCAATATGTACAGTCCAAGGTAAAAAATACTGTGTCCGCAACACTAAACCTCAAAATCTGAGAACAAGTTGGCCCAGCGGCCTAAGAAAAGACCCCCTAAATCCAACCAACTCTCTGTGATCTCCATAGGAAACCACACAAAAAGCTACCGGTAGGAAACTACCCTGTCCCCAAAACTGAAGCATGACGGTCAGAGCATCGACACTACTCCTACACTAATCCCTACCCGAGGAGCCCACACTAGCACTCGATCCTACATGCTAGCGCGGTCGTCATCCGAATCTACATCCAGGACGACTAAGTCGACATACTCAACACTGCCCTCTCTGTCCACCCTAATGCGCTCCTGCACTGGCCTCTCGGGCTCGGGGCCCGGAACGAGATCCGCGACGACAGCAGCAGCAGTAGACGGACTAGACTCCGTCGAAGCCCCACCTACTGGCACCTCCTCAGAGGGGTCCTCATCATCCGAAGGGGATGGTGGCGGTGTAGGTCCTCCCAAGCCGGGTCCACAGTGTACACCTGGAGGCAGGTTGAAGCTCACTATGTGCCTCCTCATCACCCCCTCCGTCAAGCGTCCGAATCGGTCGACACGGTCCTCCATGACCCGACCGGTGTAGGTCGCACGGTGGCCCTCGGGATCGACCACCCATGCACCTGGGTCGTCTTGATCAAGCATCTCGTACCTGGTCCTCCCCGAGGGGCTGACCATGGTAAACCAATCCCCCATACTCATCTGACAAATGGCGTAGTCCGCCCAAACACACACAGCAGACGCGAGGGTCAACTCCAAAGAATTATATAATTAATAAAACCAGATATAATTATAGGATAATAAATACTCGCCTCTCAGGCTTATAAGTTTTGGGATAGCTTCCTAGGGTTGCATGTATCACAATGAATATAAAGAACCATAAAAACAAGTAGCATGCCTCAAAAATAGGATAAACAGTTACCAATCACACTCAGCAACTAAGTCAGCATGTATGTTGCATGAAATGCAATGCTGGGTAACAAAATGCATTCCGGAAGAAGGATGGACATCCACGAGGCGGCCCTAACACCAGCCACGGTTGGTACCTTCCTGCTCGCGTGTCTCTTACACCACACAAAAGTAGTCAGATCAGCAGTGAACCCGTAGGTCTGCCATTCCGTCTGCTACTGAGGACCACCGTAGTGTCCTAAATATGGAAATCCGGGTCTTATGACCATTTTGGAATCCACCGAGGTCCGGTATCACGCCGTGTATTAACCTCAAAATGAGTGCATGAATGCAAGTGATTAGCCAAACAACGTCTCCGACCTCACCCGACACGTCGCCACGTGTTCTAGATAACTTAAAGTCTCTAAAAGAATACCCTATGGTAAATGTCGATTCTGCGACAAAATACAATTAATCATAAACAAAAGAGTGCAACCACTCACGACAACTCTTCGAGTCATCAATGCTCTCACGAAGTCTCACGCTTCTGTGGAGTCTCACACTTTCACAAAGTCTCACGCTTCAGTGAAGTTTTATGCTTTCACAAGGTCTCACGCCTCAGTGAATTTACACACTTGCACGAAGTCTCACGCTTCAATGAAGTTTCATGCTGTTCACGAGGTCTCACGCCTCAGTGAAGATCCATACTTTCCACAAGGTCTCACGCCTCAGTGGAGTATCACGCATTCACAAGGTCTCACACCTCCGTGAAGCTTCTCGGCTCATCCCTTGGATGGCTAAACAAACTGCTCCCAGAGCGAATGAGTATCAACATACCCAGAACTCGCAATCTTCTCAACACTTGGATCCGACGACACTTCTCGTTCTCCAAAACTAAACTTCAATCCAAAGCTTGCATCCGAGATTGTTATCTTTATTTAAAGGTTTAGAGGTTGTTTAATATCTTATGAATTTTCTTTGTAAAAATAGCTCCTTTTTAGTCTTATCGTATTCCCTATGAGTTTCAAAGTTCCCATAATCCCAAGTAATTCCCTGAGAAGGTCTCGATCCATTGGAGCATGACAAGGTCCGAACTCCGTTCGTCCTTTTAAAACTCTCTCAAAATCTCATAAAAGTTTGGCATGACCTGCCCGTAAACCTCACTCTTCAGAATCTCAGGTACAAGTGGAATAGCATAAATAAAACAGCTCAGTCAAAAGCATAAACAGCATATTCCAACACATCCTAAGTTAACCATGTAGCACATAGCATGTGAATCATTTAGCACACAATATCATGGCATCAATTACTCAACAAGGTCGGCCGAAGCCTCAGAGAACAATTCAGACATTTAGCAATTAAGTGCATAACACATAAATCAAGTCGAACTTGTCGACACCTAAAGCATTATCTAGTAATTCAGAGAGTAGCCCTCACCGGTGGGTCTTCCAGCTTCTTCCTCAAAATGTTCTTCAAGCTCTTCTCCTTGATCTCTGGGAATCTCCTCAAACGAACCTTAAGCAAAAATCACAGAAATCAACACCAAGAGCCAGAAACTCAGCAATCAAAGAGTCCTAGGGTTACACGGTACACTACTACCTCCGTGGTACGACAATCTAACGCGTTAAGACAAGTTTTCGAAAAATCGGATTCTCCCCCCCTTGATATAGCTCTCGGCCACTTCCTTTAATTGGGAGGGTCGATTTTTCTTCGATCAAACTTGGTTCCTAGGTTAACATAAGCCGTAACTAAGACGGTTCTAGGCTCGGAAAAATTTTCGGATCGAAAACTGATATAGGGGTAGTTTGGTCATTATTTTTAGCTCAAAATTTCAAAATTGGATTTTTGAAAAACAAATTGGATGGGGACGTCCACAACGACGTTTATGACGACAAATCCTACTAGCACTAAGCCAAGTCGATAGATTAGAGCGTAAAGGTTGCGACTTTGCCGAAAAATGGGTATTTAAGGTAGAAATTGATCCCGGCGGCATTTCGTCGACATTCGACAAAATCTAATCCGTAGAACACGCTCAGGAGCATGCAGGGAAGAAGTTTAGACACTGAAATCAGCGTATTTGAACAGTTTTTCAAAAACCTCAAAATTTTGAACTCAGAAAGTCGTAGGAGAAGTGGACAGAAACGACGATTCGAAGGAGAGTATAGTTTACCTACCTCGAGGTCTTCGATTAGTGACGATCGGTGAAGCAAACGGCCAAGAAACGACGAAGATCCGGATCTCTCTCTCTCTCTAGGTGCTCGCCGGTTTGGGGAGGGGAAATGGGTATTTTTTTGAAAAAATCTAATTTTCAAGCTATTTATAGGTTTTGGAAAAAGCGGAAAAAATATTTTTTTGCGATTCCGATTTTTCCTGCGCGTTCCTCTGCGCATTCTAAGATAGGTTCTGGCGACAGAATTCCAGAACTCAAAACAGGATTCTTGGAATTAAACCAAAAGATCCAAAATCGGCATAAGTCGGTGTAAGTCGGATTATCCCGAAAAACTACTTTTTGCAGTGATCGTCAGATGAGAAAACTTCCTTCTGAAGAAAGATTAGGAATGATGAGAGAAATAGGAGAACGCGGGTGGAATCTTCTTTTGCAGCTCCGAATAGAAAAAGTCTTCATCGTCTGTCGATCTTAGGTTTTCTCGAACTATCAGGGATTCCGTTTCGGCAAACTTCCAAGAATTGGAATTTGACGTTCGTACTTTCCAGGATTTCGCATCGAAATGATTGTTTAAGGACGGAAAAGAGAAGTTCTAACATTTCTCTGAGGATTTTTGGAATTAGTTTCCATCGTGTCCTAAAGCGTAAATTAACTATTCACTAATACCTTTGACCTAGGATTAAGCGTATGTTAGTCGTGCTATAACTCTTTCGGTTTTTCGATAAATTCTTGGACTTTTCCTGAACCTTTTTCCTTCCCAAATTTATCTTAATCAAATAACTCTTTTATTTTATTCACTTATCCAAAGCGTTAAACTTGGGCCTTACATTCCTCTTAGGCTTGTCAGCCTTCTTCTTCTTCTTCTGATCGACACCATCAGAAGGATCAGACTCTTCAGGGGATTCCTCCAAGATGATTTTTTCTGAGTCTTCTTCTTGGGAGGAGAATCAAACTCTGGAGCTGGTGGCAGGTTTCTGAAAAACTCGTCCACATCTATCTCATCCTAGAAGGATTAGACTCTTCAGGGGATTCCTCCAAGATGATTTTTCTTTGAGTCTTCTTCTTGGGAGGAGAATCAAACTCTGGAGCTGGTGGCAGGTTTCTGAAAAACTCGTCCACATCTATCTCATACCCTTGTCGCCTCAAATCATCAATGTAGCACAAGATGGCAGTTGGATCATCTGCTTGGGACCATAGAGGGTAATCAACCAGAGGGACTCTTCTTTGTTTGACTTCATCAAAAGTATCTTCATGAACAGGAGCAACCTTTGTCTTGATCAACCCCATCTTCTTCAAAGATGTGGAGGTAAAGACATCACTCGCAATGGTCGACAGATCCTCTGTGCATCCTGCTGTAACTAGATCTTCTATGAATTTGCTCTCAATGAATAGATCTGAAAGCAGTCTTCCAAAAGGAATGTACTTGATGGCAGACTTCAGAGAGGCAGTGGTTCTGGATTTCCTAATACACTCTTTGAGGTAAAAGAACAGGAAGAAGGGAAGGCAGATCTTCTTGTGGTCTTAAATGAAGAACAACATCACTTTTTGACAAAAGTTGATGTAGTCTGGAGAGCTTCCCTTTGGTCTCTGATTTATGCAATGAAGCAGGATCTTGTGCCAGATCCTTAGCTTTGGATGAAGATCCACTAACTTGAAGTCATTCTTGCCAGGTTTATAGGTTGTGTAGAGAGCTTTGTTGGTTTCTTCTTTTGTCCTGGGTTTCACCTTTGATTCCGTCAGTTGGAATCTGTAGCCTGTGCCAGTGTGTGCACCCAGAAGATCAACAATCGACTTTTCTGTGATGATGATTCTTCTGCCGGCAATGTAAGAAACCACCTGAGTATCATCACAGTCGGCGTGTTTCCAGAATTCCTTCACCAGCTTGACATAGACTGGACCTCAAAGCCTATTGAAGTATTCTTCCCAGCCTTGAACACGAACTTCAGGACGAAGATCATACCCATTTGTAGCAATGTTGTCCAGGTCGAATCTCCATTCAGCAAGAACCTGGAGTTCTTCAGGAGCATAGACACAATGAACGACACAACCCCGTTCTGCGAGAGGGATCATCTGCCCTTGAGCTTGAGCTTGAGGTTCTGGTTGATTTCTCTGATTTGCAGAAGTCGATTGACCGGTAATTTGACCTACTTCCATAACTGGAAATCTGGTTCCATCGGCAGTTTCACCTCTGTTGGATTTCACCATCTTTGAAGCGGTTGAAGGTTTGGGTAGAAAGGAAGACGATGAATGGAGAGAGAGAGATCGTGGGGATAAGGGTTTTGAAAAACTGAAGAGGGAGAGAGAGAGTAAATCCGTAAGTGATGGAGAACGTGTGTGTATAGTGGGTTTTTTGAAAGTAACCTTTGTTGATAAAAAAGGAAAGTAAAATCAACGGTTAAAAATTAGAGACATCATAGCAACAGTTAATACACATATCACACGATGGAGAGAAGCACATCAACACTCATTACGACAGACTGTCAGCACGGGCACAAGGAACGATGTATCATAATTACTGACACACGTTTACTGTCTCAGCTTCAAAGTTAGCACCAATGGGTACTTATCCTCTGATGGAGTTACCTTCTGAACTAGACATCTTCTGATAAAGAAGCATCATAGTCAGAGGTTCTGATCCATCTTCATGCTGGACAAAAGTCCATATTCAGATTTTTCAGAATGAAATTAAATCTATCCTCTGCTAAGGGCTTTGTAAAGATATCTGCCCATTGATGGTCAGTATCAACAAACTTCAGAAGAAGTACGCCCTTCTGAACATAATCTCTAATAAATTGATACTTTACCTCAATGTGTTTTTCCCTTGAGTGTAAGATAGGATTCTTACTCAATGAGATTGCAGCAGTGTTATCACAATAGATTGGGATATTGCTCTCAAGGATTTGATAATCCTCCAGCTGATGTTTCATCCAGAGCATCTGAGTGCTGCAAAATTGCTACTGAGATATATTCTGCCTCAGCAGTAGATAGTGCAATGGTTGATTGCCTCTTGCTTGCCCATGAGACTAAGTTGCTTCCCAGAAATTGACAGTTTCCAGAAGTGCTTTTTCTCTCTGTTCTATCTCCAGCATAATCAGCATCATAATAACCTGAACGCTTATACTCTGATGTTTTCTTATACATCAAGCCAAGGTTAGTGGTACCTTTCAGATATCTTAGGATCCTCTTAACAGCAGTTAAGTGGGTTTCCCTCGGATCTAATTGGAAACGAGCACATAAATGAACACTAAACAAAATATCTGGCCTAGATGCAGTTAAGTATAGAAGTGATCCTATCATACCACGATAGAGCTTCTGACAAACTTTACCACTTGCATCTTCTTTCTCCAAGATGCATGTAGGATGCATTGGAGTCTTGGCAATTGTAGATTCCAGCATATTGAACTTCTTCAG
Source organism: Lotus japonicus (assembly GCF_012489685.1). NCBI lineage: Eukaryota > Viridiplantae > Streptophyta > Magnoliopsida > Fabales > Fabaceae > Lotus > Lotus japonicus. Next base: position 37,291,268 of record NC_080042.1, read on the forward strand.
AAGTTCTTTAGCGTATTTGCTCTGATGGATATATGTTCCTTCTAGTGTTTGATCAACTTGTATTCCCAGAAAGTACTTGAGTTCTCCCATCATACTCATTTCAAATTCAGCCTGCATCATCTCAGAAAATTCTTTGCATAGAGATTGATTAGCAGAAGCAAATATAATATCATCAACATAAATTTGCACAATTAAGATATCATCTTTGTAAGTTTTGCAAAAGAGATTTGTATCTACTTTACCCCTTACAAACTCATTCTCTAGAAGGAATGAGCTGAGTCTCTCATACCATGCTCTGGGAGCTTGCTTCAGACCATAGAGAGATTTCTTCAACTTGAAAACATGGTCTGAGTTCTTCTCATCCTCAAAATCTGGGGGTTGATGAACATAGACTTCCTCTGAGATGTAACCATTTAGGAAGGCACTCTTAACATCCATCTGATGAAGAATTATGTTGTGATTCACTGAGAAGGAGATCAACAGTCTGATTGCTTCTAGTCTTGCTACTGGAGAAAATGTCTCAGTATAGTCTATTCCTTCCTGCTGACTGTATCCTTGAGCAACTAGCCTTGCCTTGTTTCTGACTACATCTCCTTTCTCATTTAGCTTGTTTCTGAACACCCATTTGGTTCCAATAACATGAACACTTTGAGGTTTCTTCACTAGGCTCCAAACATCATTCTTGGAAAATTGATTCAGTTCTTCTTCCATAGCCAGAATCCAGTCCTCATCCTGAAGAGCTTCTTCAATTGACTTGGGTTCAATTAAGGACACTAATCCTTTCAGACTGAGCAAGGTCTCTTCAGAGGGTCTGAAGGCTGATCTGGTTCGGACTGGTTCATCTTTGTTGCCCAGAATCAATTTCTTAGGATGAGCCGCAGTGATTCTGCTCTTCTTCTTCTGAGATTGTGAATCAGAGGGACCAGCTTCTTCTTCTGGTTCTTCTTCTTCTGGATCAGCTTCCTCTGGAGCTTTGCCTTTGTCAGAAACATTTATGCTTAAATCTGCAAACTTCTCAACTAGCTTTGACTGATCAGAGTCAAGCTTATCATCAAATCTAACATGAATAGATTCTTCAATTGTTTTAGCATCAGTATTATAAAATCTGAAACCTTTAGATCGATCAGAATAACCGAGTGATAGACATTTAGAAGACTTAGCATCAAACTTATGCAATCTATCCTTAGTGTTAAGAACATAACAAACACAACCAAAATGATGAAAATAAGAAATGTTGGGTTTTATATTCTTCCACAATTCATAAGGAGTCTTATTTAGAATTGGTCTCACAGAGATTCTGTTCTGAATGTAACACGCTGTGTTTAGTGCCTCTGCCCAAAAGTGCTTAGCCATGCCAGTTTCTTGGAGCATGGTTCTAGCCATCTCCTGAAGAGTTCTGTTCTTCCTCTCAACAACCCCATTTTGTTGAGGAGTTCTGGGACAAGAGAAATCATGTGCAATTCCATAGGAATCAAACAGACTCTCAAACTTGTCATTCTCAAACTCTCCACCATGGTCACTTCTGACACGCACAATCCTACAAGCCTTCTCGTTTTGCACTTGGGCTATGAAGGTAGAGAACACAGCATGAGACTCATCCTTGCGGGTTAGAAATTTTACCCATGTCCAGCGGCTATAGTCGTCAACAATGACAATCCCATATCTCTTGCCACCTATAGACTCAGTTTTCACTGGTCCAAACAGGTCGATATACAGAAGTTCCAACGGCCTTGAGGTTGAGACAACATTCTTTGCCTTGAAAAGGACTTTTGTGAATTTTCCTTTCTGACATGCTTCACAAAGAGCGTCTGAAGAGAACTTCAGAGTGGGTAAGCCCCTGACAAGGTTGAGCTTACTCAGCTGAGAAATCTTTCTCACACTGGCATGCCCTAACCGTCTATGCCATACCCACTGCTCCTCATTAACAGAAAGAAGGCACTTCACATTCTGAGCTTCCAACTCAGATAATCTGAACTTATAAATGTTGTTCTTCCTCTTGCTGTTAAACAGAACAGAGCCATCGATCTGACTTACAACCCGGCAGGACTTTTGATTGAAGATAACATCATAACCCTTGTCAGCTAATTGACTTAAAGACAATAAGTCATGAGTTAAGCCGTCTACCAATAAAACATTGTCAATGCATGGACTACTATCTACACAAATAGTACCAGTACCAACAATTTTCACTCCTCCAGGCTTAAGTTTTAGCTCTTGGAACATATGCCTTTCTCCCGTCATGTGACGCGAGCATCCACTGTCCAGATACCATGATTGGTGTTTCAGTGGAGCTATCAAGGATATCTGCAACATAGATAATCTTATCCTTAGGTACCCACTTTCTGGGTCCTCTCTTGTTAGTTACCCCAGAGGTTCTGATCACCTTGGGTTTCTCAACATGATAATGTAAAGGAATTTGAGCATGATATTTAGACATGGAGAAGGTTCCCTTTTTGAGAGGGGGGTTAGCAACTTTAACAGGTAAAAGTTCAGGCAATATAGTACCAGAGGGAACAAAGCATTCATATAATGATTTAGCCTTAGGCATAGGAGGCTCATTTCTATTAGGTTTAGAATGGCCAAAGCCATGCATTCCATTTCTGCTTACGCCATAGATCATTGAAGCCATTAAGCTTCTGTCTACGCTTTTAGCCAGGAATCTTTGAAAGGATTTTTCATATTTAGATTCATGCTTACTATCAGAGGCATCACAAGCAATTACTTCTTCTAACTTAGCAATTTGGTTCTTAAGCACAGAGTTAGAATTCACTAAAGCATGATTATCATTTTTCAAATCAGAAATAATTTTCTCATGTTTAGAAGGAGTCTTAGAAGCAGCAGAGAAATCCTTTTTCAACTTCTTATGTTTAGTCAATAAGGAGTTATACTTATCCATAATATCAGACAAGGCATGTTTTAGTTCAGAGGTTGAGATAGAAGCGAATACCTCATTTTCATCGTCTGAATTAGGATCTTCTTCTGATGCTGAGTCAGAGTCAGCTGCATCCTTTGACTCTGCTCCTTTGACTTTGACAGTAGCCATGAGCCCTTGAACTTCACAATCAGAGTCAACATCCCCAATGTAACACCCCGATTTCCGGGTGTCACTTTAGTAACAAAAAATAACTCTTTACGCGGAAAATAGGTAATTTTTTTTTTTCGTTTGATTCCTTTTAAATAAAGCAATAGAAAATAAAGACATAACCCAACCACTAAACTAACCAATATACATCAAATATAGACATGTACAGCCTCAGCTGCACTTCCATGCCACGCGCACTCGCAGTGACTCCAAAGTAGTGTGCCCGTAGGCAAATATATACAAAACCAGAAGTGTGACTAAGAAAGTTTATAATTACAACCCACTAGGAGAAAGTCGGCCTCAAAATGGCCTAAACAAAGACCCCTACGGTCCGACTGACTCACTGTGATCCCTCAGTAAGAGAACCACACAAAAGTCATGCGTCGGGAACCTACCCTGTCCCAAAAGCAAAACAAATCAGAATTCTACACAAACCATGACGCCTGCCTAAACTACCCTTCCAGTACCAAGTCCACCGCGAACTGAAGTCGGCAAGTTGAAGCTCTGCTCCATGCATCGTAGAACTCCTTTCGTCAGACGTCCACGCTCGTCAGTCCGGTCCTCCATGACCCTTCCCCGGTACGTCGCTCGAAGACCCACAAGATAGATCACCCAAGCGGTGGGGGCAAGTCGATCAACCATCTCAAACCTGATCCCCCCCGAGGGAGAGACCATCGAAAACCAATCCATCGTCAACATCTAGCAGCAAGCCGACCGCCCAAACACAAACATGAAACCAAAGCCAAGGCGCTAGGGTCAACTCACGGAAATAAGTAGATATACACTCAACATGTGATAGGGTATAGATATATATATGTTGTTATATATATATATATAAATAATCCTAGCATGTTATTGGCTCTAACAATGCTTCAATAAATCAAACAGCACACAATTCCAGTCAGAATGAATGTGTAACACCCCGATTTCCGGGTGCCACTTTAGTAACCAAAAATAACTCTACGCGGAAAACAGGTAATTTTTTCCGTTTGATTCCTTTTAAATCAAGCAATAGGAAATAAAGACATAGCCCAACCACTAAACTAACCAATATACATCAAATATAAACAGGTACAGCCTCAGCTGCACTTCCACGTCACGCGCACTCGCAGTGACTCCAAAGTAGTGTGCTCGTAGGAAAATATATACAGAACCAGAACTGTAAGTAAAAGTATCAAAAGTACAGTCATCCAAGAGAAAGTCGGCCTCAGAATGGCCTAGGCAAAGACCCCTATGGTCCGACTGACTCACTGTGATCCCTCAGTAAGAGAACCACACAAAAGCCATGCGTCGGGAACCTACCCTGTCCCAAGAGCAAAACGAATCAGAGCTCTACACAAAATATGACGCCTGCCTAAACCTACCCTCCCAGTACCGAGTCCACAGCGAACTGAAGTTAGCAAGTTGAAGCTCAGCTCCATGCGTCGTAAAGCTCCTTTCGTCAGACGTCCACGCTCGTCAGTCCGGTCCTCCATGACCCTTCCCCGGTACGTCGCCCGATGACCCACAAGATAGATCACCTAAGCGGTGGGGGCATGACGGTCCACCAACTCATACCTGATCCCCCACGAGGGAGAGACCATCGAAACCCAATCCACCGTCGACATCTGGCAGCAGGCCGATCGCGCAAACACAAAGATGAAACCAAATCCAAGGCGCCAGGGTCAACTCACGGAAATAAGTAGATATACACTCAACATGTGATATGGGGTATAGATATATATGTTGATATATATATATATATAAACAATCCTAGCATGTTATTGGCTCTAACAATGCTTCAATAAATCAAACAGCACACAATTCCAGTTAGAATGAATGTATGCGTGAAATGCAATCATGATCCGGATTGTGACGCGTTCCCGTTCGCCACAAGTGAAGCATTCCTGTTCTTCACTATGGATGAACCATTCCCGTTATTCATCCTTGGTGAACCATTCCCGTATTCACCGAATGATTAACCATTCCCGTTATTCATCATTAATGCATTGGTGAACCATTCCCGTTATTCACCATGAGATGCACAGGTGAACCATTCCCGTTATTCACCCGATTGATGCAATATGGTTAGCCAAACATCGAATCGTCCTCACCACATAAGTGTTTAGCTCAAACCCAAACTCAAAACAACCCAAGAGTTAGTGTCGGTCAATACAACACAACTCGGAGTTAGTGTCGGTCAATACAACACAACTCCCACAACAAAACCCACAAACAAAGCCCAGAGTCAGTGTCGGTCAATACAACACGACTCGGAGTTAGTGTCGGTCAATACAACACAACTCCAAGACCCAAAACCCAGAGTTAGTGTCGGTCAATACAACACAACTCGATTACAAAACCCAACGTCAAAACCCAGGGTTAGTGTCGGTCAATACAACACAACCCCAACAATAAGAGTACTAAAGTACTCGGTGACTTTCAATCATCACCATAGCTCACCTTAGTGGCTTTCCCCAATTCCAAAACCCACAACAAAAGTCGACTTTTCCCCGTCTTTCGCAATCATTTTCTCCTTTAGGTTCCCTATATTTATTCGTTTAGTAAAAACGTTCGAATTGAATTAGTCAAGTTATGAGTTTATTTCTCAAAGTCTAAGTCTCCCAAAGTCTCTAGTTTGCGAAATTCTAATCATTCTAATTTTCCAAAAACCCTCCAAAAGAAGTTTCCCGGGGAAAGTCTAAGTAACCCAACGAATACCAACAAATGGCTAAGTCTCAAACCCCTCGTTTGAACTTGCCCAGGGATGTTCATCCAACCCGAAATATCAAAGATCACCAAGTCAATGAATCTCCACTCCGAAGTCGCGTCAAAACGCACAATCCAACAATATCACAATATCACAAGTTATGGAAAAACATCATAACATCCGTTCACCAACATAATCAACATCAAGTAAAGCATAAGTCGAATTTATCGACGCCTATCATGCAGTCATAGCTAATAGTAAGTTTCCCTAACCTCGAGCTGCTCCAGCCTCGTGATCTAAATCTCCTTCACACAAATGCTCTGAAACTCCCAAAGTTCCTTCAACTGAACCTCGGAGAAAAACAAAGCAGAATCCAAACAAAATCGATTAGTTCGATCACAATACAACTCATAAACGCTAAACAAAGCATTAAAGCTTCAGAATACAACAATCGGATACGAAAAGACAAGTTTTCGAAAACGAAAAACTTCCCCCCCATTGATATAGCTCTCGGCCATAACGGAAAAAGGGCTCCGGCTCTTTTTCTTCGATCAAATCTGTTTACAAGGTAGTTTTAGGGTAAAACTAAGGCAAAGAAACTGTCGGAACAATTTTCGGACGATCGGATCAAAATACGGCTATTCAGGGGCGTTTTGGTCCAAAATAAAAGCTCAAAACCTCAAAGTTATCAGTTCGGAAAACAAATTTGACAGCAATGATCCTAACGACATCCGTGACAACAACTCCTAAAGGCACGAAGTCAGATTACGACTTTTAGACAATAAAGTTTCGAAATGTGCGACAAAAGGGTTTTGAATCAGTTTTTCAGATCTTGGACAACTCGATCCATATCGGCGAATACCGACGGAGGTTTTAGGCTCTTGGGCACGTAGAGAACAAACCCCAACAGAGAAATCAGGAAAAACTGACAGTTTTACAAAAAGCTCAAAACTTTGAGCACAGAAACGACTACAGAAACGCAGTAGAAACAATAATCAGAGGTAAGAATCAAGCTATTTACCTCGGTACCTTGAAGTAGGGACGAACTACGCGAAGATCGGTCGAGTTTCGGCGAAAAATTCTTCTCCCCCTCTCCTCCCTAACTCGCGGCCTCAAGAGAAAGAAAATGAAGATATTTTGCTTTTTCGACTATTTATAGGCAGGTGAAATCGCGGGAAAATGAAAATTTCGCGATTCCGATTTTTGCAGCACGTTCACCGATGAATTCTAAGAGAGATTCTGGCGACAGATTTCCAGAACTCAAAGCAAATCTCTGACATTTGGGAAAAACGATATCTAAAATCCCAAAAGCGGTGTAAGTTAATCTGTCCCGAAAAACTACTTTTTGCTGCGATGCTCAGACGACAAAACTTCCTTCTGAAGAAAGATTGGAAACGTTGAAACAAATCTGGCAATGCAGACAGAAACTTCGTTAGAAGTCCCGAAAAGAAAAAGTCTTCATCCAACGATCGAATCTAGGGTTTCGAAGCAAAGAAATTAGCGTCGTCAGACTTCCGAAAAGTGAATACTATCGTGCGTACAGTCTAGGGTTCCGAAATGAAACGCTGGTCGAAGGAAAAATAAAGAGAACCTTTAAATTTTCCAAGGATTTGAAATCTCACTTAAAACGTTGCTCTAAAAGCGAAATTAGCCTATTCTGGACACGCTCGCCATAAGGCAGGCGTGCAGACGACTCGCACTAATTCCTACAGCGACTACGCAACATTCCTCAAGCAATTCCTGAACTTTCTTCTTCATTAATCTTCCTCAAACATCAAACTCCTGTCACGCTTACACTGATTGTACGCGTGAGTCGGAAATTAACTTGTTCTGTAAATCCAGGTCTTACAATACTCCCTTCCAAAAAGAAAGTTTCGTCCTCGAAACTCAGAGTTCTGCGAAAAGTCCGGGATACAATTCCTTGATCTTGTCTTCCAATTCCTATGTAGTATTGCCCGTGTCATTGTTCCTCATAACCTTTACTTAAGCAATTTGTTTTCCCCTTAACTGTTTCACTCTTCTATCTCCACTGCTAACTGTCGGCGGCTCAAAAGACAAACCATCATTCAACTTCATGTCGTCTGGTTCGATCACTTGCGTCGGATCTCTGCTTGAAATGATACTGGTTGGCACTCCGTGCAGTCACACAATCTTAGCCACTTTCTTCTTTACTTTCGGACGTCCGAAATTCTTCTTAAACTCGGTGCCTCTCTGTCATTTCAAAGTAAATACTCAACTTGTCCTCGTGATCTTCATCTACCGTCCAAAACTCCACTTGTCCGTTCGATAACTCCTGGACAAATCATCCCCTTGGAAACCGCTAGTCCATTAAAACACCTCCAACTTCGTAACTATCTTTACACACCAAGAAATCAAGCTTCTACTTAGTCACTATTCGAATTAAAACTCGACTTATGTCCTTATTTCTTGTCCTTCACTAATCTTATCCCCTTCCACATCAATTTGTCAACAACTTATAAAATAATCCTCCTCTTAATATCTAACAATCCATTATTATCGTCTTCTTCCTCAAAACTTCCCTCGCTCGACCTATTTACACTTCGCACAAATCGAGACTTATCCTCTAGAAGATTAAATCATAACTATACCTCAATAGACTTAACTCGCCATTTTATCATCCGATCCTTCAACATTCCGAGATTTAACTGTTATCGTAACCGCTAACACCACTAAACCTCTTATGTGTACATGAATCTCAGCTCACTAGGTCAACCTTAGCCCTAGGATTCTCATTCAACTTTAGTAAAATTCACTTGTTATCCGTAATATGCATCATCAAAATCCATAACAAAGTTCCATTGACCCTTAAACTGTACGAAACTCGTCCAAATATAACAACCTCAGGTATTCATCTTAATACCAACATTTTCTTTTCTGTAACTTAATCATCCTCCAATCACTCCAACACTTAGTCTCTCGATCAGAACCTGACGAGACTTCATGTCTCACGCGTTTGGGATAAAATCAATTGGCTTAAAATCTAAACCTTCACTAAGTTTGAACCACCAATATCCTTTAACTCTCCAACACCTCTTAAATGAATATTCATTTCTTAAAGCTACAACTCCTTCCCAAGGAAAGTCAATTACTTAACACGAACTTTTCTCTCAAATCCGACTAATCCTCGATCAATTCAAATTCATCTTACACCTCCTTCTATCAAAGTCCATAACCAGCTGTGATTCCGAATATCACACCCTCAATATTAGGTTGATCAGGCCTAATACATCGAAGGTGGAAATTTAGAAAATACCCACTGGAACAGTCAATGAGTTCCTAACATCCAGTAACCACAATATCCTGATATCAAGTCCCTAACAATTCCGCTAAGAAACCACACAACCTCAGTCCATGTAAAAGGTTAATCCTTCCTCGTCAGTTGAGTCAAAGGTCCAACAATCTTGGCAAATCCCTCAATGAAGCGTCTATAATATCCAGCTAAACCCACAAAGCTTCTGATCTCTGTCACCGTCTTCGGTTGCTCCCAAGCCAACACAATCTCCACTTTCGCTGGGACCACAGCTATGCCTTCCTTTGAGATAACATAGCCTAAGAAATTGACTTCCTCCAGCCAGAATTCACACTTGGAAGGATTCGCATACAGCTTTTCCTCTCTCAACACTTGTAAAACTTGGCGCAAATGTCCTTCATGTTCCTTCGCGTCCTTCGAGTATATCAATATATCATCAATAAACACCACCACAAACCGATCTAAGAATTCATGAACGATGCAGTTCATGTAATCCATGAAACAGCAGGTGCATTTGTCACTCCAAACGGCATCACTAGGTACTCATAGTGTCCGTAGCATGTTCTGAAAGCAGTCTTTGGTATATCCTCAGTCTTCACTCTGATCTGATGATAGCCTGACTTCAAGTCTATCTTGGAAAATACGGCAGCCCCTCGTAATTGATCCATCAAATCATCTATCCTCGGCAACGGGTATCGGTTCTTGATCGTCGCCTTGTTCACTTGTCGATAATCCACACACAATTTCGACCTTCCGTCTTTCTTCTTAACTAAAAGCACTGGCGCTCCCCACGGTGAAACACTTGATCGAATGAATCCCTTTTGCCAAAAGATCCTTTAACGACTCCGCTTCAAAACTAAACGCCCTAAACTACTACGTATCGTACCCATAAGGGTTTCCCTGAGATCCTAGCTTCCTTATCAACGCGTCGGTAAAACAACTTCCTAGCTCAGCGTGCTATCCTAGACCTCGTGTAACTTCTATAGTTAAATCACGAGCAACCTCGAATAAGGTCCTACTTGGAATAATAATCATAAGATCATAGTCTAAGTAGTAAATACAGGTTAGGCGCGTCATACTCGTTTCGAAGATAAAGGAGTAAGTTATTCTAGAATAAGAGAACAGTTAAAATATTACCATCGTTCCCACGTTCTTTCTCGTTCAACTCCTCAGCTCTTGCCCCCTCCTTGGTATGAATCCTTTCCTCTGTAGCAGGTTGTTTTCCTTTCCCAACATTCGTTGATGATTCGCCCTTGGGTGCCTTACAATCTCTGGAGAAATGTCCCGGTTGGTTGCAATTGAAGCATAGACTTTCCTTGATCTCGCACCTACTGCCATAGTGTCCGCTTCCCCCACAGTTGAAGCATAGAGATCCCCCGTCTGGACACTTGTTACTGTAGTGCCCCACTTTCCTGCTCCTGTAACACGTCACTGTTTTTCCCGAAATCTTGTTTCCTGTCCCTCCGGTTGCATCATTCCCTTTCATCTTACTGTCAGACGTTCCCTCCTGAAGTGTCTTGCAGTTCACAGCTAGATGCCCCTCTCGCTTACACTTGAAGCATCTTCGTCCAATCACTGAGCACTTGTTAGCAAAATACCCAAACTTTCCTCAACGAAAACATGTCACACCTTTATGACCAACTGGCTTCCCTCCAGCAGTCGTTGGTTTGTACGCTCTTGAGATAAGATCTCTTCCCATAGAACGCTGATACGGTTTCCACTGATGGTAACTCTCCCTTCCGTTATAGCCTTGGGAACCTGACCTCATTGGTCCCCCAGCTCCCGTTCGGTTCATTCCTCTTCGTTGATACATTGCCGTCGCCATCAGTCGTTGATGATGCTCACGTGCAACCTCTTCAGCGCGCATGTAAGCGTCTTCCGCAGCCTGGTTCATCATTGCCTCGATCAGTGTAGCTATTGCCTCCGCCATCCGGTTAAGGTCCACCATCCTATATCCTATCGAACGTCCAATTAGTACTAACCATACGATAGCACTAGACAAACCAGTCAGTCCGATTATGTAGTAACGCAAGCAATTAGAGCGAAAATCGCTCTACAGACAATCAATTTTGACTCCTTGCAGAGTCACACAACCTGGCACAGAAGACCTATTCCCCAAAGACTCCCGAAAGACTCGACTAAGCTCTGATACCACAATGTAACACCCCGATTTTCGGGTGTCACTTTAGTAACCAAAAATAACTCTTTACGCGGAAAACAGGTAATTTTTTTTCGTTTGATTCCTTTTAAATAAAGCAATTGAAAATAAAGACATAACCCAACCACTAAACTAACCAATATACATCAAATATAGACATGTACAGCCTCAGCTGCACTTCCATGCCACGCGCACTCGCAGTGACTCCAAAGTAGTGTGCCCGTAGGCAAATATATACAAAACTAGAGGTGTGAGTAAGAAAGTTTATAATTACAACCCACTAGGAGAAAGTCGGCCTCAAAATGGCCTAAGAAAAGACCCCTACGGTCCGACTGACTCACTGTGATCCCTCAGTAAGAGAACCACACAAAAGTCATGCGTCAGGAACCTACCCTATCCCAAAAGCAAAACAAATCAGAGCTCTACACAAACCATGACGCCTGCCTAAACCTACCCTTCCAGTACCAAGTCCACCGCGAACTGAAGTCGGCAAGTTGAAGCTCAGCTCCATGCGTCGTAGAACTCCTTTCGTCAGACGTCCACGCTCGTCAGTCCTGTCCTCCATGACCCTGCCCCGGTACGTCGCTCGATGACCCACAAGATAGATCACCCAAGCGGTGGGGGCATGTCGATCAACCAGCTCAAACCTGATCCCCCCCGAGGGAGAGACCATCGAAACCCAATCCACCGTCAACATCTGGCAGCAGGCCGACCGCCCAAACACAAACATGAAACCAAAGCCAAGGCGCTAGGGTCAACTCACGGAAATAAGTAGATATACACTCAACATGTGATAGGGTATAGATATATATGTTGTTATATATATATATATATATATATAAATAATCCTAGCATGTTATTGGCTCTAACAATGCTTCAATAAATCAAACAGCACACAATTCCAGTCAGAATGAATGTATGCGTGAAATGCAATCAATATGATCCGGATTGTGACGCGTTCCCGTTCGCCACAAGTGAAGCATTCCCGTTCTTCACTATGGATGAACCATTCCCGTTATTCATCCTTGGTGAACCATTCCCGTTATTCACCGTATGATGAACCATTCCCGTTATTCATCATTCATGCATTGGTGAACCATTCCCGTTATTCACCAAAAGATGCACAGGTGAACCATTCCCGTTATTCACCCGATTGATGCAATATGGTTAGTCAAACATCGAATCGTCCTCACCACATAAGTGTTTAGCTCAAACCCAATCTCAAAACAAACCCAAGAGTTAGTGTCGGTCAATACAACACAACTCGGAGTTAGTGTCGGTCAATACAAGACAACTCCGATAACAAAACCCAAAAATCAAAGCCAGAGTCAGTGTCGGTCAATACAACACAACTCGGAGTTAATGTCGGTCAATACAACACAACTCCAATAACAAAACCCAAAAATCAAAGCCAGAGTCAGTGTCGGTCAATACAACACAACTCGAATAACAAGAGTACTAGAGTACTCGGTGACTTTCAATCATCACCGTAGCTCACCTCAGTGGCTTTCCCCAATTCCAAAACCCACAACAAAAGTCGACTTCTCCCCGTCTTTCGCAATTATTTTCTCCTTTAGGTTCCCTATATTTATTCGTTTAGTAAAAACGTTTCGAATTGCATTAGTCAAGTTATGAGTTTATTTCTCAAAGTCTAAGTCTCCCAAAGTCTCTAGTTTTCGAAATTCTATTCATTCTAGGTTTTCCAGAGACAAACCACCCAAAAGAAATTTCCCGGGGAAAGTCTAAGAATACGAACAAATGGCTAAGTCTCAAAACTCAAGTTTGAACTTGCCTAGGGTTGTACATCCAACCCGAAATATCAAAGATCACCAGATCAATGAATCCCCACTCCGAAGTCGCGTCACAACGCACAATCCAACAATCATCTCCACATCATCAGTTACAGAAACATCATAACATCAGTTCATCAACATAATCAACATCAAGTAAAGCATAAGTCGAATTTATCGACGCCTATCATGCAGTCATAGCTAATAGTAAGTTGCCCTAACCTCGAGCTGCTCCAGTCTCGTGGTTAAAGTTCCCTTCACACGATTGCTCTGAAAAACCCAAAGTTCCTTCAACTGAACCTGGGAGAAATAAAAGCAGAATCCAAATAAAATCGATTAGTTTGATCGTCATACAACTCATAAACGATAGATAAAGCATTAAAGCTTCAGAATATAACAATCAAGTACGAAAAGACAAGTTTTCGAAAACGAAAACTCCCCCCCCCATCACGACAAGCTCTCGGCCAAAAAGGAAAAAGGGCTCTGACTCTTTTTCTTCGATCAAATCTGTTTACAAGGTAGTTTCAGGGTAAAACTAAGGCAAAGAAACTGTCAGAACAATTTTCGGATGATTGGACAAAATACGGCTGTTCAGGGGCGTTTTGGTCCAAAATAAAAGCTCAAAACCTCAAAGTTATCAGTTCGGAAAACAGATTTGACAGCAATGATCCTAACGACATCCGTGACAACTAATCCTAAAGGCACGAAGTCAGATTACGACTTTTCGACAGTAAAGTTTCGAAATGTGCGCCAAAAAGGGTTTTGAAACAGTTTTTCAGATCTTGGACAACTCGATCACAATCGGCGAATACTGACGGAGGTTTTAGGCTCTTGGGCACGTCGAGAACAAACCCCAACAGAGAAATCAGGAAAAACTGACAGTTTTACAAAAAGCTCAAAACTTTGAGCACCGAAACGACTAAAGAAACGCAGTAGAAACAATAATCAGAGGTAAGAATCAAGCTAGTTACCTCGGTACCTTGAAGTAGGGACGAACTGCGTGAAGATCGGTCGAGTTTCGGTGAAAAATCTCCTCTCCCTCTCTCCCCTCAATCCACGGCCAACAATGGGAAGAAATGGAAGATATTTTGCTTTTTCGACTATTTATAGGCAAGTGAAATCGCGGGAAAATGAAAATTTCGCGATTCCGATTTTTGCAGCACGTTCATCGATGAATTCTAAGAGAGATTCTGGCGACAGAATTCCAGAACTCAAAACAAATCTCTGACATTTGGGAAAAACGATATCTAACATCCCAAAAGCGGTGTAAGTTAATCTGTCCCGAAAAACTACTTTTTGCTGTGATGGTCATACGACAAAACTTCCTTCTGAAGAAAGATTGGAAACGTCGAAAGAAATCTGGCAACGCAGACGGAAACTTCGTTAGAAGTCCCGAATAGAAAAAAGTCTTCATCCAGCGCTTGAATCTAGGGTTTCGAAGCAACGAAATTAGCGTCGTCGGACTTCCGAAAAGTGAATACTATCGTGCGTACAGTCCAGGGTTCCGAAATGAAACTCTGGTCGAAGGAAAAATAAAGAGAATCTTTAAATTTTCCAAGGATTCGAAATCTCACTTAATACGTTGCTCTAAAAGCGAAATTAGCCTATTCTGGACACTCTTGTCATCTGCATCAACTGGATGCTCATAGCCATCCACAATGATATCCCAGAGATCTGCATTGAAGCCCAGAAAGAAACTTTGTATTCTGTCTTTCCAATATTCGAATCTTTGACCATCGAACATGGGAGGCTTTGCATTGTAACCATCTTTTTGCATCTCACTGGTGGTAGCCATTTGTTTTTTTTTTCACACCGGCCCGGATCACTGAACACTGGTGGTATCCATCTTTTTGCGCTCTGATACCAATTGAAGGTATGAAAAACAGTAGAAAGGGGGGGGGGTTTGAATAACGTTTTCAGAATAAAACTTCCACCTTAAAGATTTTAGCAAATCTTTCGAGAACAAATAAAGTGCTTAAGATAAGAGATAGAAAAGCACACAAGGATTTTATCCTGGTTCACTTGATGAATCACTCAAGCTAGTCCAGTCCACCCGTTAAGGTGATTTCTTCCTTCTTAGAATGAAGGCAATCCACTAATCAGGTAATTGTTACAACTGCACTTGAAACCTACAAGTGACTAACAATACACTGACTTAGCTCACACTAAGATTCACTCTCTTAGTCTTCTCTAGGATCCGATCAACCTTGATCTCCTAAAGGTAAACTAAACAACTGTTTAATAAAGCTTATAGTAAACACAATGAATTCAAGATGAAAGAATGCTTAGAAAGTTTGAATATAGCTTGCGCGTGTGAGATTCTTCCAACCGCATCTTTCAATCTTCAGCCTCTATTTATACTCCAAGGATTAGGGTTTGAACGCTGCATGGGAATTCTACCGTTGGAGGGCAGGTATGGAATTTCCAGCTTCTGCTGTGGCTGAGAATGTTAGGTTAGGTTGTCAGGATAGTACATCTGCTTTTGTACTTTGGATAGTGACTTGACCTTTAACCTTGTAGACTTCTGATCAGAGGAATGCTTCATGTTGAAACTTGTGAAGCTCGTTGATCAGAGTCAGAGGGAAGCATGGATCCTCTGACCGATGTACCTTCTGATTCTGGACTCAGAGGGAAGTACTTGGTCTTCAGAGCCATTTTGCTTCTGGACTTTAGAGTCTCCACTTTTCAGCTTCTGGATCTTCAGAGTCTTCTACACCATCAGAACATCTGAACCTTCAGAGTGTCTGGGTTGTCAGAACGTCTGGATCTTCATAACTTCAAGTGAGTTGAGTCCGCATCAGAGCTTGTTTGACTTCAGATCTTCTGAAGCTTTTCTACTGTTCAGATTGAACATAGAGATTGCGAAAGCGTTGCTTGGGACACTCTTTAAGCATAGTGCTTCTGATTTGTGTGAGATAATATTAAGGTCAGAGCCTGTAAATAGCACACTCAGAAAAAACACGTTAGAGTACCACAATTGTTCATACTAAAATGTTAACTTGTAATCATCAAAACATAGAGTTGTACTACTCGATCAAAACTTGATCTTACAGGGTGCGGTGATGTAAAGCTGATTTGTTGACATAAAGGAGATTGGTTGAAAGCTTCGTGTGACATAAAGCCAAAGATCATGATTAGTTACGACTACCTATGTCACTTGATCATCACTCTATTTACGTGTTTCATTCTATTCAAGCTATACAAAAAAAAAAATCAGATGTGAAAATATAATTATTTTTCGTTGTCGCTCACCTTTTATAACCTGTCTCTCTCACAGCACTACACCTCACCACAACATGATTGACCTAATGTGGACGACTTTTAAAGTGTTTTTAACCTACTATAATAGGTTAACACATTTTTTTTTAAAGAAATTTAATATATGACAAATTTTTAATGATATTTTTTTTTTAAAAAAAGAATGTGTTGACCTACTATACCCGGCTAAAGTAGGAGGTATAAAATTACACTACCTAAAAATGGTGAATATTAGAAATAAAGGTTTTGTATGGAGGATATGTTTCCCACGTTATACATAAAGTGTAAGAGTTTATCAATTAATGTCATAATTTAAGTTAAACACAATTATTATAAATGAGTTATATGAAAAAAAAGAATATAAGTCATTGGTCGGCTATTTGAATACAATATGAAATTAGGCATAATTGAGAAATAATGAGAAAAAAATGCTTAAAATGTATTAAAAACAATAAATAGGGAACCAAAAAAAAGTTAAAAGAAGTGCTTTGAAACAGATGTAGCAGGTGTTTACGTTGTCAAAACAGGACCTTATTTCAAGTAGTCGCATAGATATGGCATAGGAAAGTAATTTTAACCCATTGGGAGTCCCTTTCCGATCCGGTTTTATAGCTACTGGATAAATCAAATCTTATGAGGTGACAAGTTGGTAGATGCAGGTCAATCACGTTCATGTCATTGGCTTAATTTAGGAAAGTCTCCTTCTGTCCATGCAGTGTGTAAATTATTACTCACTCTATTTAAAGAGTTTATTAATTAATAAATATTTGATTGAAAGATATTTATACAAAGAAGAAAAGAAATCTTATTATTGGTTAAGTAGATAGTGAGAGTTTGATAGACTTTGTTAATAGGCTTAATTCCAGTTTAAGTCCCTGATGTTTCACAAATGAGCGGTCTGCACCCCCTGTGTTTAAAATTTGCGGTCAACATCCCTCATGATTCCAGAACGATCTATTGAGGCCCTTCAGTTAAGTTCCGTCAGTTGACTAAACGGAACTCACTGACAGTGCATTATTTTAAAACAATTATTAAATTCATTAATTCTGAAAAAGAAAATTAGTGACGGAAATAGTCTGTCACAAACCCAGACCTCTTCCAACCAGATCCAGAAATACAACCTCCTTCAACACAATACAAAATGATGCGCTGGTTATGGTATCTCAGAACTTGAAAGCCAGAATCACTTCCTTCCATTTGCAATCGTCAAGTACCTATTTTAATTTAAGAGTAAACTCTGGATATATCATTTAAAAAAGATTTTTTTAAAAGAGAAATCAATCTACAAAAATTTCAACATCACTGAACTTAATCATAGCTAGATTTCAAACTCAATCTCTACAATCAGAATCAAATCTGCTAAAAGGACATACTTCCATTACCTTAGCTACTAACTCAAGTCAATTGAAATCATATCATGAAACAGATGAACAAAGAAAAAAGAACGATGCTCTTGATTTTCCCAACAGAGAACTTCGTCCTCTCTTTTTTTCCTAACAACCCCACCCCAGCAAACTGAGCCGCAACCACCCACCCTTGATTTTCAAAACGATGCTCGCCGGAGAAGACACCGGTGGCAGCGCCGGCGGCGGTCGTCAGAGTGACGGCAGCCGATCATCAAATTGGTGTAGGGGTTTTAAAGCTGGCTTCAAGGGGAATCTAACCGTGGTGTTGATTTTTTCCATCGGAGGTCGGACGGTGCCGGAATCGAGACGAGAAGGTGGCGACAGCTAGGGTTTCATCTCCTCTGTTTTGTGTCAAGTTTCTTCGAATCGGGAGGTTGTGTTGGAGCGCCGGTGTTCGCTGGGACAAGGGGAGGAGCACGCGATTGACAGGTGGTGGTTGTGGCTCCGGTGGTGGCCGTGGCCAACGATGGTTGTTGCGTGCGTAAAGGTGGTGGTTCAGACAAGGAATGAAGGAGAAGTAGTATGATGAGGGTGATGAATAGAGGAGAATGGTGCTGCCATGGTGTGTTGGGTTGCAGAGGAAAGGGTAAAGAAAAATGAAGAAGATGATGTTGTGAGGGAGAAGAGAAAAACACGAGAGTAAGAGGGAGAGATGTGAGTGAATGGGTTGGCTGAAGGGTTTTGTGACGGATTATTTCTGTCACCAATTAGTAGCCTATATTTTATGAATTAAATAAGTGACATGTCAGCATTTCCGTTTGGTCAACAGACGGAACCTAGCATAAGTTAACGGAAGGGCATCATTATCACGTTTTAGATAGATGAGGGACCTTGACCGCACAGCTTAAACACAGGGGGTGCAAACCGCACATTTATGAAACATCAGGGACCCAAACTGGAATTAAGCCTTGTTAATAAGAGTGATATTTACAACTTTAATTTATAATTAAGGACCGAGGAAATATGATATTAAATAATGATATATAATGATGAAAGAGAGAAAATAATCATTGTTTTTACAAACTAACTTATGTTTTTGAAATATAGTACAAACTAGTAAGTGGCCCGTGCAATGCACGGGCTTTTTATTTTAAAATATTTTATTACTTAAAATATTTCTTAATATTATATTCGTTGAGATTTCTATTTAAAAACAATAATAAAAAATTAATATTTAGTTAGTATCTTATTTACATTAGTATCTTATTTAAAAAGTAACAATATTTAGGTATTTTCATATTTAATGATATATTAAAACAAATAAAAAGTATTCACCGAAAAAAAGAACTCACAAAAAAAAATTTAAAACAAAAAGAATGAATGCATATTTGAAAAAAATTGTAGGCTTAATTCCACTTTGGGCCCCTGATGTTTCAGAAATGAGCGATCGGGGCCCCCCGTGTTTAAACGTAGCGGTCAGGCACCCCAACGTTTCAAAAACGTGCGATCCAACCCCTTCTGTTAAGCTCTGTTAGTTGACCAAACGGAGGCCCTTTCATTAATTGACATGGATTTTCTTTTTTAGTTTAACATTAAAACCACATCTCTTTGCTTCACAATCCTATTTATGAGATAGAACTTCAATCCTTCAAGTAGGTTGATTATTACTCTTACACTGCAACTACAACGTTTTACAAAATTAACAAAATTAATTTCTCCCAAATTCCCAATCAAATTAGGGTTCTTCTTCTTCTGGCATCATAGATCTGAAAATTCTGGAATAAACCAACAAGAAGCAAAACCCAGTTCCAAAAATGGAAGCACCATGCGCATAGCACCATGCTCCTCTTATTTTTCCAACTTCTCCCTTATGCTACCTACAAAATCAGCAAACTCAAATAACCCAGAAACCAAATAACCGAATAAGTCAATAACCAAATAACCCAGAACTTCCAATCCAACAAACCCAGTAACCAACCCACCACAACAGAGCCAGTCAAAAAGACATGGCAGATTCAAAAACTCTGGTGCGACAGAGAAAGGGAAGGGAAGAAGAAAGAGGGAACCTCAAAGTAAAGATTGAAATTTTGGAAGATTCAAAGTGAGTTTGTGAGAAGAGAAAACCCCAAACCATACGATGGTCATGTCGCGAATAGGGCTTCAGGGCAGCGAATCTGGCTGTGGGGATGAGGGATCCAGATCTGGTTCGATTTTTGCTTGGGTTGGGGTGTTTGTCACGACGGCGCTGCGGCGATGATGGTGGGGTTGAATCGTAGATTGGTGAATGGGGAATGGAGGGTACTGTGGCGCTTTGCAGCGATTTTTGGGGTTGTGGGCATCTTCCCCTGTTTCTCAATCCTCTCCCTTGTTTCTTCCTCCTCCCCAAATTCCCTCCTCCACCCAGTTGTAGAAGAAAAGCATCATAATCAGAGTTCAGATTAAACCCAGTTCAAATTTTTCGTGCATTTCAGCAAAAAAGCAAGTCAAAATGAAATCTTTCAACGAATAAAAGGAAGTACCCGAGTTTTTAATTGGTGGGGTGGTGAATCACAAAGCAAAAAGCCACCAAACTAAAACTGGAAAACGTTGTAGTTGCAGGGTAAGAGTAATGGTCTAATGTTAAACTAAAAAAGAAAATTCACGTCAATTAATGAAAGGGTCTCCGTTTGGTCAACTAACGGAGCTTAACAGAAGGGGCTGGATCGCACGTTTTAGAAACGTTGGGGTGCCTGACCGCTACGTTTAAACACGGGGGGCCCCGATCGCTCATTTCTGAAACATCAGGGGCCCAAAGTGGAATTAAGCCAAAACTGTAATACCAGGAGAGAGAAAAAAACTGTAATGTTAGGAGAGAGAAGAGAGAGGAATGTGAAAAAAAATAAAAAACCCAGTCACAGATTGGAGAGTGAAACACAGGCATGATAATTTGAAGAGAGAGAATGTGTGTAATTGAGATAAATGCTGATGTGGATAAATGTGAGAGAGAGTGTGATGTTTGAGTATCTCACTTTCTAGAGTGAGGACTCAACTTTATATAATAACAGAGTGGGTTATAGTATTATCTACTTATAGTATGAAACTGAGTATTTTGGTATTATGACATTAGGCAGAGAAGTGGAAGTCACCAAAGTAAACCCAGAACGATAGAACAAGAGCAAAGTGTCATTTATGGAAGGCAAAAGAAGCTCCTCCTCCAACATAGACAAGGAGGATATCACAATGTAAGCACATTCACTACCAGTTATTACTTTCACATGAAAATGGGTTGTGTATATGAAATGATAGTATGTTGTCTGTGGTGGAGGACGGGTAAGACAAATGTTCTTGAGCTTTTAAGACAAATTGCTTTGATGCAGGTCAACACGTCAATCTGAGCCCGAATCTTCTTGCGGGGATGTAGCTCTGATTTACTCGGCACTAATGTCTGCATTTTCGGAGTTCAAAAGGGACCAACGGAATCGGTTGGAATTCCTAAAGTTAAAAGTGTCGTCTCTATCTAACTATGTGGTCCACATGTTTGGGCGCGTAAAAGTAATATAACCGTATTATTTAATATATTTATTACTTAGGTCTTTCCATTTACTAATTTCCAAATGGATTCTTTTTCAATCCGGAAACTGTTGATGGAGTAGAAAAACTTTCAACACGGTTCGCTAGGTTAGAGGCAAAGATTGAAGCCACGTGCAAGAATTTTGATGGTATGATGACTTCAGTGTCCAGACAGCGAAGTGCTTGAAGGTATGAAAAACGGTAGAAAGGGGGGGTTTGAATAACGTTTTCAGTATAAAACTTCCACCTTAAAGATTTTGACAAATCTTTCGAGAACTTAAGTGCTAAAGATAAGAGATAGAGAAGCACACAAGGATTTTATCCTGGTTCACTTGATAAATCACTCAAGCTACTCCAGTCCACCCGTTAAGGTGATTTCTTCCTTCTTAGAATGAAGGCAATCCACTAATCAGGTAAGAGTTACAACTGCACTTGAAACCTACAAGTGACTAACAATTACACTGACTTAGCTCACACTAAGATTCACTCTCTTAGTCTTCTCTAGGATCCGATCAGCCTTGATCTCCTAAAGGAACTAAACAAACTGTTTATCAAAGAATTGTTTACAAGAGATTTGCTTCTAAAAAGCTAATAGTAAACTCAATGAATTTCAGATGAAAGAGAGCTTAGAAGAATTTAAGATTGTCTTACGCATATGTGAATGCTTCTAGCCGTTTCTTTCAGTCTTCAGCCTCTTTATATACTCCAAGGATTAGGGTTGAGCGTTGCATGGGAAATGCTACCGTTGGAGGGCAGTTCTGGAAAATCCAGCTTCTGCTGTGTCTGAGACTGTTAGGTAAGTCGTCAGGAAGGTACAGTTGCTTTTGTACTTGGATAGCGACGCGACCTTTAAACCTAGGAGACTTCTGATCAGGGGAATGCTTCATATTGGAACTTGTGAAGCCGGTTGATCAGAGTCAGAGGGAAAGCCCAGATCCTCTGACCATTGTTTCTTCTGATTCTGAACTCAGAGGGAAGAACATGGTCTTCAGAGTATCTTGCTTCTGGACATCAGAACTTCACTAATCAGCTTCTGGATCTTCAGAGTCTTCTACACCATCAGAACATCTGAGCCTTCAGTGTTTCTTGGTTATCAGACTTTCTGGATCTTCAGAACTTCTAGTGACTGAGTCCACATCAGAGTTTGTATAACTTCAGAACTTCTGAAGCTTTTCCACTGTTCATACTGAACATGGTGAATGTGAAAGCGTTGCTTGGGTTGCTCTTTATACACAGTGCTTCTGATTTGTGTGAGATTGAGTTGAGGTCAGAGCCTGCAAATAGCACACTCAGAAAAACACGTTAGAGTACCACAATTGTTCATATCAAAAGGTTAACTTGTAATCATCAAAACATAGAGTTGTACTACTAGATCAAAACTTTGATCTTACAATCTCCCCCTTTTTGATGATGATAAAACTAAGATTTTTGATGAACAATTCTTAAACATTAAACTGAATTCACTCAGAGTTTAGAGATATAGAATAAGACTTATCCTGATGTGAATAGTTTATCTTGCTCATTCTGAATTCAAGTCACTGCTTGATTCTGAGCTTAGCTCCCCCTGAATCTAATACTTGATGAAAACGTTAGTAAAGTCTAGATTCTGAGCTAAATGATATAAGAGTTCAGAGTGAAAAACTTATGACATAGATGAAAATCGAGTAATCAGAGCGCATAAGTAATCAGAGTCACGGACAGGGTATCAGAGTCTTGGGTATCAGAGTCAACTTAGAATCACTTCAGAAGAAGTGAAATGTATTCCTTGTATTTGCCCAGTGACACATCTATGGTCATGAAGGTGGAACTCTTAAATTCTCCAAAAGAAAAAATAAATCACACTAACACATCTTACACATCAAAAACTGGGTTTACTCCCCCTTTTTGTCATAAGCAAAAAGCTTGGGGTGTGAAAAACTTAGCTTGAAGTACAAGGCACTCCCCCTTAGAGAAGGTCTAAGTTTAAAGGAAATGAAAACGATGCAAGAATCAGAGTTAGGCGAAATAAATAGAAGAGTTAATGCAAGAGAAGAACGTTTACCACCGGTCAAGTGAGTAAAGAGAAGGGTCAGTTACCAAGAACTTAACCTCGAGAAACCGTAGGAGCATTAACTTTCAGAGAGAAAGTGAAGCCTATAGAAAGCGTTGGAGAGAAAGGTAAGCTTCACACCTCGAACAATTTTTAGTAAAAAAAAATGGCATCATACATCGTAGCACTAGAAGAGCTGAGGAAGAAGGCCTTTGAGGAGGACTTGTTCCTGAACATCAGGCATCCAGAGGGTACAACGACCATCGCGGAGCTGACACGGACACTGCTGGAAGAGGACCTGCGTCCAGAGGTGAAGAGAGACCTGAGGGAATTTCTTGCCTTCGTGGAGGAGGTGCAAGAACTCAGCCGGCTTGAACTCAAGCTGCTGGAAGAAAAAGAGAGTTTGGAAGAGAAGCTCAATACCGCAGAAGAGATTCTGGAGAGGGATGAGCTAAAGGACAGGCTCAACAACATCCAGCATGCACTGGAGCGTCTGGAGAAGGATAGGTCAGAGCAGCGCCAGGAGTGCAGAAGAATGAGGAGGGATCCTCCATTCTAGACTTTAGGGAAAGAATGTATGATGTAAACATAAAGATATGATGAATAAAAAGATTTTTGCAAACATATGTGACACAAATATATATAGATATGCATAGATAATCACAAACGAACAAAGTAGAATAAGTAAATAAAAAGAAACAGAGTTTAACAAAAATAAAACAACGTTAAAGAAAAAGAAAAACGAAGAGATCCTAAAACTAAGGTTTATCAGTTCGTCGCAGAAGTTCCATCATCATGTGCTTCATTTCAATTAGCATGGATTCATGAGTGTCAAGACGCTGTTCCATGATGTCGAGTCTGGATGAGCTTGACTGAGCAGAACCGGAAGGAACATTCTGAGCAGCTTGAGGATCTGGAATGGAAGCAGAAGCAGCAGGAGTAAACACTACTGGTGCAA
Source organism: Lotus japonicus (assembly GCF_012489685.1). NCBI lineage: Eukaryota > Viridiplantae > Streptophyta > Magnoliopsida > Fabales > Fabaceae > Lotus > Lotus japonicus. Next base: position 37,315,398 of record NC_080042.1, read on the forward strand.
GTGCTTGGCATCTAAGAGCCTCAGCCTCAGCCTCAAGTCGTTCTGCCTCTAATCAGGCTTGTTCAGCTTGAGCTGCTGCTTGACGTGCAGCTTCTTCTGCTTGAGCTTTCTTTCTCTTGGCTTCTTCAATAGCTTCAAGAAGCTTATGTCTCTGTTCTTGTTCATGAAGAGCCACCCTTCGAGCAAACCTTTGCTTTGCAGCCTCAATGCTCTGACTTCCCTCTGCATGCAGGAGCTGCATCATAATTGGAACTTGAGCCACTAGCCAAGTGCCCAGATTGTTCCACTCATCAGCCACACGTTCAGCATTCTCACTGAGGTCAGTCTGACCGTGCACATTGCGTAGCATCAAAGAGGCTTCATGATAGAAAATATTGATGCACTCAGAGAGAGATGTGGGTCGAAGGTGAGTATAAGGAATTATGGAGAGGTTGGTTTCAGGAGAGGCTGGGTGATTGCTGTTGTGAGCTTCAGAGGCACCTTGTGGAGAGCCAATGTTAAACGTTTGAGCATTGGGTTCAGAGGTTCCAAGGTGAGGTTCTGAAGTTTCAACCAGAGGATGGGGTGATCTAACCGAGGATTGGTTAGACACATATTGTTCGGATTCAGGTTCTGGTTGAATAGGCTCTTGTTGGTCTGGGGCAGGGTGAGCTTGTTGAGCCAAAGGGTCTGCCTCTTGTAAAGGATTGGCCAAGATAGGTTCATCTGGGTCAACTAGACGTTCAGGTCTAGGGCCAGGATATCTCCTAGGGCTTGGACAAGTGAGGTAATACTCTTCTAAGGTAGACACCTTTTCTTTTCTGACCTCCATGAATTTTCTAATGGATTCAGAGTTATTGGAGGGAGAAGAATCAGCAACATTGGTTGGGAAGGATACAGGTGTAAAGGCTGTGGAAGAGTCTGTATCCGTGGGTTTGAGAGCCAGACGTTCTGATGCTCTTGGGACAGAGTGATCAGAGGTTCTGGGTTCAGGTTCTGTGTGGGTAGGCTCTGGTTGTGCATGAATGATGGGTTCAGAAGATAATGGGTTGTACTGAATGGTAATGGGAGAGGTAGGTTCTTCTGACCTAGAGGGTTGGTTCTGAAGCAAATTCCAGAGAGGTGCTTCAGTAGGGGAAGGTTGAAAGAATGAAGATCTTGGGGAATGTGGTGGAGAGGTGGTTTGTGCAGCTGGTTGGGATTCAGGAATAGGAGTGAGGGGATTTGAGGAGTGTTTGAGCATGGCAGATATAGGGAGTGCATCAAATAAATTCAAATCATCATCAGAAGCAAGTGCAGACTTACTTGAATGTGCTGATGATCTAGTCACTCTGGCAGGAGGTTCAGTCCTTCGGAGCACTTCAGCAGCTGGTTCCACCCGAGTAGGCTTCACCACGATTCTGACCTGCTTCTTCTTCTTCTTAGGAGGACCATCCTCATTATCACTATCATCACCATCATCAGGCTTTCTCTTCTTCTTTTTGACCAGAGGGACATCTGATTCCTCAGAAGATTCTTCTAGGATCATCTTCCTCTGAGCTTTCTTCTTGGGAGGAGAAGGAAACTCTGGAGCTGGCGGCAGTCTGCTGAAGAAATCATCGAGATCAATTTCGAATCCTTGAGCCCTTAGGTCTTCAACATAGCACCTAATGGCGTCAGGATTGTCTGCCTGAGTCCACAGAGGGTAGTCATTCAGAGGCATCCTTCTACTTCTGATTTCAGAAGATGTGTCTTCACGAGCAGGAGCAATCTTCTTCTTGATTAGGCCCATCTTCTTTAGAGAGTTTGCCGTGAAGACATCACTGACAATGGTGCTCAGATCCTCTGTGCATCCAGCATTTATCAGATCTTGAACGAGGCCACTCTCAATGAAGAGATCAGACAAAAGTCTCCCGAAGGGAATATACTTGATCGCTGACTTGATGGAGGCAGTGGTACGAGACTTCCGGATACATTCCTTCAAGTAGGAGAACAGGAAGTAGGGAAGGCAGATCTTCTTCTGGTCTTGGATGAAGAACAACATCACCTTCTGGTTGAAGTTGATGTAGTCTGGGGAACTGCCCTTTGGTCTCTGGTTTATGCAGTGGAGCAAAATTTTGTGCCAGATCCTGAGCTTGGGATGAAGGTCCATCACCATATAATTCGTCTTGCCCGGTTTGTAATTGGTGTACATGGCCTGGTTGATTGTATCCTTGGTGTTGGGTTTCAGCTTCGATTCCGTGAGTTGGAAACGATACCCAAAAGCAGTGTCTGCACCCAGCAAGTTCACGAAGGACTTCTCTGTGATGATGATCTTTCTTCCGAGAATGTGAGATACCACCTGAGTATCATCGCAGTCGGCGTGCTTCCAGAATTCCTTGATTAGTTTATCATACACCGGTCCTCGAAGTCTGTTGAAGTAATTTCCCCAACCTTGAACTTGGACTTCAGGACTGTAACACCCCGATTTCGGTGGCGTCACTTTAGTAACCAAAAGAAAATACTTTAAGCGGAAAAACGTGAATTATTTTTTTTCGACAATATAACTAAAGACAGAAAGCAATAAAACTCCCCAACAAAAGATAAAAGGAACTACTATACAACTATATATACATGCCTCGCTAAACACTACCACGTCACGAGTAACCTCCAGTGACGGGTGACAGAAAAAGAGTAACGCCCGAAGGCAATATGTACAGTCCAAGATAAAGATACTGTGTCCGCAACACTAAACTACAAAATCTGAGAGCAAGTTGGCCCAGCGGCCTAAGAAAAGACCCCCTAAATCCAACCAGCTCTCTGTGATCTCCATAGGAAACCACACAAAAGCTACCGGTAGGAAAACTACCCTGTCCCCAAAAACGGAAACATGACGGTCAGAGCATCGACACTACTCCTACACTATCCCTACCCGAGGAGCCCACACTAGCACTCGATCCTACACGCTAGCGCGGTCGTCATCCGAATCTGCATCCAGGACGACTAGGTCGACGTACTCAACACTGCCCTCTCTGTCCACCCTAATGCGCTCCTGCACTGGACTCTCGGGCTCGGGGCCCGGAACGAGATCCGCGACGACAGCAGCAGCAGTAGACGGACTAGACTCCGTCGAAGCCCCACCTACTGGCACCTCCTCAGAGGGGTCCTCATCATCTGAAGGGGATGGTGGCGGTGGAGGTACTCCCAAGCCGGGTCCACAGTGTACTCCTGGAGGCAGGTTGAAGCTCACTATGTGCCTCCTCATCACTCCCTCCGTCAAGCGTCCAAATCGGTCGACACGGTCCTCCATGATCCGACCGGTGTAGGTCGCACGGTGGCCCTCGGGATCGACCACCCATGCACCTGGGTCGTCTTGATCAAGCATCTCGTACCTGGTCCCCCCCGACGGGCTGACCATGGAAAACCAATCCCCCATACTCATCTGACAAATGGCGTAGTCCGCCCAAACACACACAGCAGACGCGAGGGTCAACTCCAAAGAATTATATAATTAATAAAACCAGATATAATTATAGGATAATAAATACTCGCCTCTCAGGCTTATAAGTTTTGGGATAGCTTCCTAGGGTTGCATGTATCACAATGAATATAAAGAGCCATAAAAACAAGTAGCATGCCTCAAAAATAGGATAAACAGTTACCAATCACACTCAGCAACTAAGTCAGCATGTATGTTGCATGAAATGCAATGCTGGGTAACAAAATGCATTCCGGAAGAAGGATGGACATCAACGAGGCGGCCCTAACACCAGCCACGGTGGGTACCTTCCTGCTCGCGTGTCTCTTACACCACACAAAAGTAGTCAGATCAGCAGTGAACCCGTAGGTCTGCCATTCCGTCTGCTACTGAGGACCACCGTAGTGTCCTAAATATGGAAATCCGGGTCTTATGACCATTTTGGAATCCACCGAGGTCCGGTATCACGCCGTGTATTAACCTCAAAATGAGTGCATGAATGCAAGTGATTAGCCAAACAACGTCTCCGACCTCACCCGACACGTCGCCACGTGTTCTAGATAACTTAAAGTCCCTAAAAGAATACCCTAAGGTAAATGTCGATTCTGCGACAAAATACAATTAATCATAAACAAAAGAGTGCAACCACTCACGACAACTCTTCGAGTCATCAATGCTCTCACGAAGTCTCTCGCTTCTGTGGAGTCTCACACATTCACAAAGTCTCACGCTTCAGTGAAGTTTTATGCTTTCACAAGGTCTCACGCCTCAGTGAATTTACACACTTGCACGAAGTCTCACGCTTCAATGAAGTTTCATGCTGTTCACGAGGTCTCACGCCTCAGTGAAGATCCATGCTTTCCACAAGGTCTCACGCCTCAGTGGAGTATCACGCATTCACAAGGTCTCACACCTCCGTGAAGCTTCTCGGCTCATCCCTTGGATGGCTAAACAAACTGCTCCCAGAGCGAATGAGTATCAACATACCCAGAACTCGAAATCTTCTCAACACTTGGATCCGACGACACTTCTCGTTTTCCAAAACTAAACTTCAATCCAAAGCTTGCATCCGAGATTGTTATCTTTATTTAAAGGTTTAGAGGTTGTTTAATATCTTATGAATTTTCTTTATAAAAATAGCTCTTTTTAGTCTTATCGTATTCCCTATGAGTTTCAAAGTTCCCATAACCCAAGTAATTCCCTGAGAAGGTCTCGATCCATTGGAGCATGACAAGGTCCGAACTCCGTTCGTCCTTTTAAAACTCTCTCAAAAACTCATAAAAATTCGGCATGACCTGCCCGTAAACCTCACTCTTCAGAATCTCAGGTACAAGTGGAATAGCATAAATAAAACAGCTCAGTCAAAAGCATAAACAGCATATTCCAACACATCCTAAGTTAACCATGTAGCACATAGCATGTGAATCATTTAGCACACAATATCATGGCCTCAAGTACTCAACAAGGTCGGCCGAAGCCTCAGAGAACAATTCAGACATTTAGCAATTAAGTGCATAACACATAGATCAAGTCGAACTTGTCGACACCTAAAGCATTATCTAGTAATTCAGAGAGTAGCCCTCACCGGTGGGTCTTCCAGCTTCTTCCTCAAGATGTTCTCCAAACTCTTCTCCTTGATTTCTGGGAATCTCCTCAAACGAACCTTAAGCAAAAATCACAGAAATCAACACCAAGAGTCAGAAACTCAGCAATCAAAGAGTCCTAGGGTTACACAGTACACTACCACCTCCTTGGTACGACAATCTAACGCGTTAAGACAAGTTTTCGAAAAATCGGATTCTCCTCCCCCCTTGATATAGCTCTCGGCCACTTTCCTTAATTGGGAGGGTCGATTTTTCTTCGATCAAACTTGGTTCCTAGGTTAACATAAGCCGTAACTAAGACGGTTCTAGGCTCGGAAAAATTTTCGGATCGAAAACTGATATAGGGGCAGTTTGGTCATTATTTTTAGCTCAGAATTTCAAAATTGGATTTTTGAAAAACAAATTGGATGGGGACGTCCACAACGACGTTTATGACGACAAATCCTACTAGCACTAAGCCAAGTCGATAGATTAGAGCGTAAAGGTTGCGACTTTGCCGAAAAATGGGTATTTAGGGTAGAAATTGATCCCGGCGGCATTTCGTCGACATTTGACAAAATCTAATCCGCAGAACACGCTCAGGAGCATGCAGGGAAGAAGTTTAGACGCTGAAATCAGCTGATTTGAACAGTTTTTCAAAAACCTCAAAATTTTGAACTCAGAAAGTCGCAGGAGAAATGGACAGAAACGACGATTCGAAGGAGAGTATAGATTACCTACCTCGAGGTCTTCGATTAGTGACGATCGGTGAAGCAAACGAGCAAGAAACGACGAAGATCCGGATCTCTCTCTCTCTCTAGGAACTCGCGGTTTTGGGGGTGGGGAAAATGGGTTTTTTTCTCAAAAATCTAATTTTCAAGCTATTTATAGGTTTTGGAAAAAAACGGAAAAATGATTTTTTTGCGATTCCGATTTTTCCTGCGCGTTCCTCTGCGCATTCTAAGATAGGTTCTGGCGACAGAATTCCAGAACTCAAAACAGGATTCTTGGAATTAAACCAAAAGATCCAAAATCGGCATAAGTCGGTGTAAGTCGGTTTATCCCGAAAAACTACTTTTTGCAGTGATCGTCGGATGAGAAAACTTCCTTCTGAAGAAAGATTAGGAATGATGAGAGAAGTAGGAGAACGCGGGTGGAATCTTCATTTGAGTTTCCGGATAGAAAAAGTCTTCATCGTCTGTCGATCTTAGGTTTTTCGAACTATCAGGGATTCCGTTTCGGCAAACTTCCGAGAATTGGAATTTGACGTTCGTACTTTCCAGGATTTCGCATCGAAATGGTTGTTTAAGGACGGAAAAGAGAAGTTCTAACATTTCTCTGAGGATTTTTGGAATTAGTTTCCATCGTGTCCTAAAGCGTAAATTAACTATTCACTAATACCTTCGACCTAGGATTAAGCGTATGTTAGTTGTGCTATAACTCTTTCGGTTTTTCGATACATTCTTGGACTTTTCCTGAACCTCTTTCCTTCCCAAATTTATCTTAATCAAATAACTCTTTTATTTTATTCACTTATCCAAAGCGTTAAAACTTGGGCCTTACATTACTACCCTCCAAAAAGAAAGTTTCGACCTCGAAACTTAAGGGTCAGTAAAAAGTTCTGGATACTGTTCCTTGATCTTTTCCTTCAGCTCCCACGTTGCATCGCCGGTGTCCTTGTTCCAAATAACCTTCACTAACTCGATCTCTTTACCCCTCAACTGCTTTACCCTTGTGTCACCAATGCTGATTGGCGGTGTCTCGAAAGACAAGTTATCCTTCAACTCAATGTCATCCAGCTCGATGACGTGCGTCGGATCAGCAATATACTTCCGCAGTTGTGACACAGGAAATACATCGTGAACTTTTGATAGAAAAGGCGGTAGTGCGATCTGGTAAGCTACCGGTCCTACACGACGAGTAATCTGATAAGGTCCAATGAACTTTGGCGTCAGCTTTCTTGACTTGATTGCTCGACCAACTCCTGTAGTCTGGGTAACTCGCAGGAACACATGATCCCCTTCTTCGAATTCCAGGGTTCTGCGCCTTTGATCTGCATAGCTCTTCTGTCTACTCTGAGAAGCCTTCATCTTCTCCCTGATCTGTTTAATCTTCTCAGTTGTCTGTTGCAGAAGTTCCGGTCCTACTAACAAATTCTCACCATCTTGATACCAACATAAAGGTGTTCTACACTTGCGGCCATACAATGCCTCATACGGTGCCATACCTATGGTCGTATGAAAACTGTTGTTATATGTGAATTCAGTCAGTGGCAATAGGGTGTCCCAACTGCCCTTATTGTCTAACACGCAAGCTCGTAGCAAATCCTCCAATGATTGGATAGTTCTCTCAGTTTGCCCATCAGTCTGTGGATGATAAGCAGAACTTAATCTCAGCCTCGTTCCCAAAGCCTCATGAAGAGCTCCCCACAGATGTGAAGTAAACTTCGGGTCTCTATCGGAAACGATACTTGTTGGCACTCCATGAAGTCGCACAATCTCAGCTATATAAATCTCTGATAGTTTATCCACGTTGTACGTAGTTCTCACAGGTATGAAATGAGCCGACTTAGTCAGTCGATCCACGATTACCCAAATCGAGTCATATCCTCTTTGAGTTCTTGGTAATGCCACGACAAAATCCATCGATATGCTATCCCATTTCCATTGAGGTACATCCAAGCTTTGTAGCATACCCGCAGATTTCTGATGTTCCACCTTCGCCTTTTGACAGGTTAAACATGCAGCTACATATTCTGCCACTTGTCTTTTCATTCCTGGCCACCAAAAATTCACCTTCAAGTCCTGGTGCATCTTTTTCATTCCAGGGTGAATGCTCAGCTTACTTTTGTGACCTTCGTCCAGTATCAACCTCCTTAAGTCAGGGTTGTTGGGTACGCAAACTCTACCCTTACACCGTAGGATATTGTCACTTCCTACCTTGAATTCCGGGTCCTTACCCTGAATTACCAAATTCCTTTTTCCGAGTAAAAATTCATCTTGTAACTGTTGGTCTCGGATTTCTTCCATCAATCCATTGGTAATCCTGATCATCCCGAACCTCAGTTCTCCCTCGGATACTCTTACGTCCAAACTCAAATCTCGGAATTGTTCCAGCAGTTGTAGCTCCTTCACCATCATTGACGAGATATGCATTTTCCTGCTCAATGCATCAGCAACAACATTAGCTTTTCCAGGATGGCACTGTAAGGTAAAATCGTAATCCTTGAGAAACTCCATCCAACGTCGTTGTCTCATGTTCAACTCCTTCTGGTCAAACAAGTACTTCAAGCTCTTGTGATCGCTAAATATGGTGAAATTGCATCCATATAAGTGATGTCTCCAGATCTTCAACGAAAACACAATGGCAGCAAGTTCTAAGTCATGAGTCGGATAGTTCTTCTCATGAGTCTTCAGTTGTCGTGAAGCATAAGCTACCACCTTCCGATGCTGCATCAGCACACATCCCAACCCTTGATGCGAAGCATCACAGTACACTTCATGCGGTTCCTCTGGTTGCGGTAAGACGAGCACAGGTGACGTCGTCAAACGTTCCTTCATTGTCTGAAAGCTAGTTTCGCACGCTTCGGTCCATGCAAAAGGTTGATCCTTTCTCGTAAGTTGAGTCAAGGGTCCAACGATCTTGGCGAAATTCTCAATGAAGCGACGATAGTACCCCGCCAAACCGACAAAACTCCTGATCTCAGTCACGGTCTTTGGCCGTTCCCATGACAACACCGTCTCTACCTTTGCTGGATCCACAGCTATACCTTCTTTAGAAATCACATGGCCCAAGAATTTTACCTCTTCGAGCCAAAATTCACACTTAGAAGGGTTGGCGTACAACTTTGTCTCTCTCAACACTTGTAAAACCTGACGCAAGTGCCCTTCATGATCTTCAGCGTTCTTTGAGTAGATCAGAATGTCGTCGATAAACACCACGACGAATCGATCCAAGAACGGATGGAATGTCCTGTTCATGTAATCCATGAAGATAGCAGGTGCGTTTGTCACCCCAAATGGCATCACTAGATACTCATAGTGTCCATAACGAGTCCGGAATGCCGTCTTCTGGATATCCTCAGTCTTTACTCTGATCTGATGGTAACCCGACTTCAGGTCTATCTTTGAGAATATCGCAGCTCCTCGTAGTTGATCCATCAAATCATCAATTCTGGGTAGCGGATACCTATTCTTGACGGTTACTTTGTTCAGTTGTCGATAGTCGACACAAAGTCTAGATTTCCCATCCTTCTTTTTCACCAATAAGACGGGTGCTCCCCAAGGTGAAACGCTTGGTCGGATGAATCCCTTCGACAGGAGATCCTCAAGTTGAGACTTCAACTCCACCAATTCCGCAGGTGCCATCCGATATGGTGCAATCGAAATCGGTCCTGTTCCCGGTACGATGTCAATAGCAAACTCAATGTCGCGTACAGGCGGCAAGCCAGGTACATCGCCAGGAAAAACATCCGCGAAGTCCCTCACAACTGGAATATTACTCACTTCCGAATTTCCTTTACTCTCCAAGCTCAACAAAACTGAATACTCTTGAGATCCTTCATTCAGAGAGACATTAATATGATTGGCGGATAGATACTCGGAAAGGTCCGAGTCAGGAAATACCACTCTCTTTCGGCTACAGTCCAGAAGACAATGGTAGTGGGACAACCAGTCCATCCCTAGGATAACATCTAGGTTCTTGAGAGTTAGACACACTAGGTTAGCATGGTAAACTTTATCCTTATAGGTTACTGGGCAATACATGCATGCAGTGTCGGCAAGCAGAGTTTTGGCAGGTGTGGTAACTATAAGATCGAAACTCAAAGCAGTAACGGGAAGTTTTAATCTAGTAGCACATTCCCTAGAGATAAAAGAGTGCGTTGCTCCGGAATCAAAAAGTACAGTTAGGAGATTACCGTCAATCTCGCAATCTCCCCTGATCAGTCCATCAACCCCTTCAGCTTCTTCACCATCCATGGCGTAGACTCTTGCCTTGGCAGCAGGACGCTTCCCACGAGCAGTGTTAACAGCTGGTTCTGTCTTGGGTGCTCTGCATTGAGCAGCAGTATGCCCCAACTTGTTACAGTTAAAGCATTTGGGCCTCATGTCAGTACAAGCATTGGCATAGTGCCCAGGCTGCCCACATCTGTAACAGGTCATCTCCCTGTTCACAGTCTGACCTCCAGAACCTCCAGCAGTACCCACCATGGGCCTATAAGATCCTGAAGCAATTCCTCTACCTGCAGGATGTTGATACGGCCTCCTACTCTGAAATCTCCCTCTGCCTTGAAAATTTTGAGAGCCCGACCTCATCGGCCCTCCTGTTCCAACACGGTTCAGTCTCCTGTTCTTCATTATCTCCACCTCAGTGGCTTTCTCAACCAAAGTCTGAAAACGAGTGATTCCCAACGGTTTCACCGAGTCTTCAATATCGGGCCTCAGCCCATTCACAAAGCGCTTGCACATGTAGGGTTCATCGACCCCATTGCGGAAGAATCGAAAGTGCTTGGCCAACGATTCCAGCTTGGCAGCATATTCCGGGATGGACATGCTACCCTGACGAAGTGTCAAGAATTGCGACTCACGCTCGTCCCGAGCACTATCTGGAAAATACTTTTCCAGAAAAGCAGCACGAAACGAAACCCAGTTCACTTCCAAGTTGTTTGCTTCCATCATTCCTCTGGCGCCTCTCCACCAGTACTCAGCATCACCCAACAGTAGAAAGGTTGCCATTCCCACCTTGGCCCCCTCAACAGTCTGCAATACACCGAAGATCTTTTCAATCTCCTGGATCCAGAGATCCGCTTTGTCCGGGTCAGTGCCCCCCGAGAACTTAGGAGGATCTTGTCTCCTGAAATCATTTAATCCCTTATTCTGATCCAGAGTTATTTCCCTCTGGCGTTGGTGCTGATCACGTGCCTCCTCAGCAGCACGCCTCATAGCATTATCGTTTGCCTGTGCAGTCACAGCTTGGGCCATAGTGGCCATCATCTCAGCTAGTTGGTTAGCGTTCACCATGTTCTGCTAAATTAACAAACAGTTAGTGCTCATCATAAGATAGCATCTAATATAACTATACAATATGATTAAGCAATAACTTCAAACAATTCTAAGCGAATAATCGCTTGGCAGACAATCAATTTTTTACTCTTTGCAGAGTCACACAACCTAGCACAGAAGACCTATTTCCCACGACTCCCAAAAGACTCGACTAAGCTCTGATACCACAAATGTAACACCCCGATTTCGGTGGCGTCACTTTAGTAACCAAAAGAAAATACTTTAAGCGGAAAAACGTGAATTATTTTTTTTCGACAATATAACTAAAGACAGAAAGCAATAAAACTCCCCAACAAAAGATAAAAGGAACTACTATACAACTATATATACATGCCTCGCTAAACACTACCACGTCACGAGTAACCTCCAGTGACGGGTGACAGAAAAAGAGTAACGCCCGAAGGCAATATGTACAGTCCAAGATAAAGATACTGTGTCCGCAACACTAAACTACAAAATCTGAGAGCAAGTTGGCCCAGCCTAAATCCAACCAGCTCTCTGTGATCTCCATAGGAAACCACACAAAAGCTACCGGTAGGAAAACTACCCTGTCCCCAAAAACGGAAACATGACGGTCAGAGCATCGACACTACTCCTACACTATCCCTACCCGAGGAGCCCACACTAGCACTCGATCCTACACGCTAGCGCGGTCGTCATCCGAATCTGCATCCAGGACGACTAGGTCGACGTACTCAACACTGCCCTCTCTGTCCACCCTAATGCGCTCCTGCACTGGACTCTCGGGCTCGGGGCCCGGAACGAGATCCGCGACGACAGCAGCAGCAGTAGACGGACTAGACTCCGTCGAAGCCCCACCTACTGGCACCTCCTCAGAGGGGTCCTCATCATCTGAAGGGGATGGTGGCGGTGGAGGTACTCCCAAGCCGGGTCCACAGTGTACTCCTGGAGGCAGGTTGAAGCTCACTATGTGCCTCCTCATCACTCCCTCCGTCAAGCGTCCAAATCGGTCGACACGGTCCTCCATGATCCGACCGGTGTAGGTCGCACGGTGGCCCTCGGGATCGACCACCCATGCACCTGGGTCGTCTTGATCAAGCATCTCGTACCTGGTCCCCCCCGACGGGCTGACCATGGTAAACCAATCCCCCATACTCATCTGACAAATGGCGTAGTCCGCCCAAACACACACAGCAGACGCGAGGGTCAACTCCAAAGAATTATATAATTAATAAAACCAGATATAATTATAGGATAATAAATACTCGCCTCTCAGGCTTATAAGTTTTGGGATAGCTTCCTAGGGTTGCATGTATCACAATGAATATAAAGAGCCATAAAAACAAGTAGCATGCCTCAAAAATAGGATAAACAGTTACCAATCACACTCAGCAACTAAGTCAGCATGTATGTTGCATGAAATGCAATGCTGGGTAACAAAATGCATTCCGGAAGAAGGATGGACATCAACGAGGCGGCCCTAACACCAGCCACGGTGGGTACCTTCCTGCTCGCGTGTCTCTTACACCACACAAAAGTAGTCAGATCAGCAGTGAACCCGTAGGTCTGCCATTCCGTCTGCTACTGAGGACCACCGTAGTGTCCTAAATATGGAAATCCGGGTCTTATGACCATTTTGGAATCCACCGAGGTCCGGTATCACGCCGTGTATTAACCTCAAAATGAGTGCATGAATGCAAGTGATTAGCCAAACAACGTCTCCGACCTCACCCGACACGTCGCCACGTGTTCTAGATAACTTAAAGTCCCTAAAAAAATACCCTAAGGTAAATGTCGATTCTGCGACAAAATACAATTAATCATAAACAAAAGAGTGCAACCACTCACGACAACTCTTCGAGTCATCAATGCTCTCACGAAGTCTCTCGCTTCTGTGGAGTCTCACACATTCACAAAGTCTCACGCTTCAGTGAAGTTTTATGCTTTCACAAGGTCTCACGCCTCAGTGAATTTACACACTTGCACGAAGTCTCACGCTTCAATGAAGTTTCATGCTGTTCACGAGGTCTCATGCCTCAGTGAAGATCCATGCTTTCCACAAGGTCTCACGCCTCAGTGGAGTATCACGCATTCACAAGGTCTCACACCTCCGTGAAGCTTCTCGGCTCATCCCTTGGATGGCTAAACAAACTGCTCCCAGAGCGAATGAGTATCAACATACCCAGAACTCGAAATCTTCTCAACACTTGGATCCGACGACACTTCTCGTTTTCCAAAACTAAACTTCAATCCAAAGCTTGCATCCGAGATTGTTATCTTTATTTAAAGGTTTAGAGGTTGTTTAATATCTTATGAATTTTCTTTATAAAAATAGCTCTTTTTAGTCTTATCGTATTCCCTATGAGTTTCAAAGTTCCCATAACCCAAGTAATTCCCTGAGAAGGTCTCGATCCATTGGAGCATGACAAGGTCCGAACTCCGTTCGTCCTTTTAAAACTCTCTCAAAAACTCATAAAAATTCGGCATGACCTGCCCGTAAACCTCACTCTTCAGAATCTCAGGTACAAGTGGAATAGCATAAATAAAACAGCTCAGTCAAAAGCATAAACAGCATATTCCAACACATCCTAAGTTAACCATGTAGCACATAGCATGTGAATCATTTAGCACACAATATCATGGCCTCAAGTACTCAACAAGGTCGGCCGAAGCCTCAGAGAACAATTCAGACATTTAGCAATTAAGTGCATAACACATAGATCAAGTCGAACTTGTCGACACCTAAAGCATTATCTAGTAATTCAGAGAGTAGCCCTCACCGGTGGGTCTTCCAGCTTCTTCCTCAAGATGTTCTCCAAACTCTTCTCCTTGATTTCTGGGAATCTCCTCAAACGAACCTTAAGCAAAAATCACAGAAATCAACACCAAGAGTCAGAAACTCAGCAATCAAAGAGTCCTAGGGTTACACAGTACACTACCACCTCCTTGGTACGACAATCTAACGCGTTAAGACAAGTTTTCGAAAAATCGGATTCTCCTCCCCCCTTGATATAGCTCTCGGGCACTTTCCTTAATTGGGAGGGTCGATTTTTCTTCGATCAAACTTGGTTCCTAGGTTAACATAAGCCGTAACTAAGACGGTTCTAGGCTCGGAAAAATTTTCGGATCGAAAACTGATATAGGGGCAGTTTGGTCATTATTTTTAGCTCAGAATTTCAAAATTGGATTTTTGAAAAACAAATTGGATGGGGACGTCCACAACGACGTTTATGACGACAAATCCTACTAGCACTAAGCCAAGTCGATAGATTAGAGCGTAAAGGTTGCGACTTTGCCGAAAAATGGGTATTTAGGGTAGAAATTGATCCCGGCGGCATTTCGTCGACATTTGACAAAATCTAATCCGCAGAACACGCTCAGGAGCATGCAGGGAAGAAGTTTAGACGCTGAAATCAGCTGATTTGAACAGTTTTTCAAAAACCTCAAAATTTTGAACTCAGAAAGTCGCAGGAGAAATGGACAGAAACGACGATTCGAAGGAGAGTATAGATTACCTACCTCGAGGTCTTCGATTAGTGACGATCGGTGAAGCAAACGGGCAAGAAACGACGAAGATCCGGATCTCTCTCTCTCTCTAGGAACTCGCGGTTTTGGGGGTGGGGAAAATGGGTTTTTTTCTCAAAAATCTAATTTTCAAGCTATTTATAGGTTTTGGAAAAAAACGGAAAAATGATTTTTTTGCGATTCCGATTTTTCCTGCGCGTTCCTCTGCGCATTCTAAGATAGGTTCTGGCGACAGAATTCCAGAACTCAAAACAGGATTCTTGGAATTAAACCAAAAGATCCAAAATCGGCATAAGTCGGTGTAAGTCGGTTTATCCCGAAAAACTACTTTTTGCAGTGATCGTCGGATGAGAAAACTTCCTTCTGAAGAAAGATTAGGAATGATGAGAGAAGTAGGAGAACGCGGGTGGAATCTTCATTTGAGTTTCCGGATAGAAAAAGTCTTCATCGTCTGTCGATCTTAGGTTTTTCGAACTATCAGGGATTCCGTTTCGGCAAACTTCCGAGAATTGGAATTTGACGTTCGTACTTTCCAGGATTTCGCATCGAAATGGTTGTTTAAGGACGGAAAAGAGAAGTTCTAACATTTCTCTGAGGATTTTTGGAATTAGTTTCCATCGTGTCCTAAAGCTTAAATTAACTATTCACTAATACCTTCGACCTAGGATTAAGCGTATGTTAGTTGTGCTATAACTCTTTCGGTTTTTCGATACATTCTTGGACTTTTCCTGAACCTCTTTCCTTCCCAAATTTATCTTAATCAAATAACTCTTTTATTTTATTCACTTATCCAAAGCGTTAAAACTTGGGCCTTACAAGGACGAAGATCATACCCATTTGTAGCCAGGTTGTCGAGGTCGAATCTCCATTCTGCCAGGACTTGAAGTTCCTCAGGAGCATATACGCAGTGAACGGCACAGCCCCGTTCTGCAATTGGAACAATCTGCTCTTGAGCTTGACCTTGATCTTGTGTCGGATTCTCAGGGCCCCTTTGACCCGTTGCTAGACCAACTACCATGTGAGGGAACTAGGGTGCATCTGCAGTAGATCTTCTGGTTTGACTCACCATTTTTGAAGCGGTTGAAGGTTTGAGGTAGAAGATGAAGGTTGAAAGATGAAGAGAGATCGAGAGAGAAATCGAGGATAAGCGGTTTTTGAAAAGCAGAGAGAGCGAGAGTAAAAATCGGAAGTGAAAGAGATCGTGTGTGTATAGTGGGTTTTGACAAATAACCGTTGTTGATTCAAAAAGCAATTTAAGATCAACGGTTGAAAATTAAAGATAGATAGTAACAGTAAATACACAAATCACACACAGGAGAGAAGCACATCTACACGCAATCATAACAGACTGTCACACGGGCACAAGGAACTATGCATCAGAAATACTGACACACGTGTTGCTGTCTCAGCTTCAGAGTCAGTACCAGTGGGTACACACACTCTGATTGAGTTACCTTCTGGACTAGACATCTTCTGATCAAGAAGTATCATAGTCAGAGGTTCTGATCCATCTTCACTCTGGACAAAAGTCCATGTTTAGATTTTTCAGAATAAAATTAAATCTATCCTCTGCTAAGGGCTTTGTAAAGATGTCTGCCCATTGATGGTCAGTATCAACAAACTGCAGAAGAAGTACGCCCTTCTGTACATAATCTCTAATAAAGTGATACTTTACCTCAATGTGCTTTGCCCTTGAATGCAGGATAGGATTCTTACTCAATGAGATTGCAGCAGTGTTATCACAATAGATTGGGATATTGCTCTCAAGGATCTGACAATCCTCCAGCTGATGTTTCATCCAGAGCATCTGAGTGCTGCATATTGCTGCTGAGATATATTCTGCCTCTGCAGTTGATAGTGCAATGGTTGATTGCCTCTTGCTTGCCCATGAGACTAGATTGCTTCCCAGAAATTGACAATTTCCGGAAGTACTTTTTCTCTCTGTTCTATCTCCAGCATAATCAGCATCACAGTAACCTGAAAGCTTATACTCTGATGTTTTCTTATACATCAAGCCAAGGTTAGTGGTGCCTTTCAGATACCTTAGGATCCTCTTAACAGCAGTTAAGTGGGTTTCCCTTGGATCTGATTGGAAACGAGCACATAAATGAACACTAAATAGTATGTCTGGCCTAGATGCAGTTAAGTATAGAAGTGAACCTATCATGCCACGATAGAGCTTCTGACATACTTTACCACTTTTATCTTCTTTCTCCATAATGCATGTAGGATGCATTGGAGTCTTGGCCACTGTAGATTCCAGCATATTGAACTTCTTCAGAAGTTCTTTAGTGTACTTGCTCTGATGGATATATGTTCCTTCTGGTGTTTGATGTAACACCCCGATTTCGGTGGCATCACTTTAGTAACCAAAATAAACTTAATGCGGAAAAACGTGAATATTTTTTTTTTCCGATAATAACTAAGACAAGACTGAATTAAATAAAACCCAACAATAACAATAATCAGAACTAATATACAATATATACACAGCCCCCGCTGTAGTAGCAACCTCGTCACGAGTAACCTCCAGTGACGGAAAGAAAAGTGCAACGCCCGTAGGCAATATATACAACCAAATGAAAAGGTGAAGTGCCCGCAACACTATCCCTCAAAACTGAGAATCAGCTGACCCAATGGCCTGAAAATAAGATTTCCTAAGTCCAACCAACTCTCTGTGATTCCCGTAAGGAAACCACACAAAAAGCTATAGGCGGATCTACCCTGTCCCCTAAGTAACAAATGAAGCAAGACTGTCAGAGCTAAAACTCTACTCCTACACTAATCCTAACTCAAGGAGCTCATACCAACACTCAAAACTATGTGCTAGCATGATCGTCGTCTGAATCAGAATCCAGAACGACCAAGTCTACTAACCCTATCCGTCCTCCCCTCGCAACCGCAGTGCGCTCCGACGCTGGACTCACGGGCTTAGGGCCCGAACCCTGATCATCAATGATTGCAACAGAGGGTGCACTAGACCCTGCCGAAGGCACTCCCACTGGAATCTCCTCTGAGGGATCCTCCTCCTCTGAAGATGACGGTGGCGACGGTGCTCCTCCGAATCCTGGTCCGCAGTGAACGCCCGGTGGCAAGTTGAAGCTGATAGAGCATCGCCTCAACACTCCTGACCTCAAGAGTCCTCCACTGTCCACGTGATCCTCCATGATACGCCCCGAATACGTCGCTCGGTGGCTCGCGGGGTCAACCACCCACGACCCGGGGTCGTCCTGATCGATCATCTCATACCTAATCCCCCCCGAAGGGTGGACCATGGTGTACCAGTCCGCAATATTCATCTGACAAAAGGCGTTGTCCGCCAAAACACACACAGAAGACGCGAGGGTCAACTCTAAAGAACTATGTAGATAATAAACCCAATAGGTACAATTAATAGATAGCCACTTAGGCTTATAACTAGAGATATCATTCCTAGGGTTGCATGTTCCACAAAATCATAACGACAATAATAACAATTAGCATGTTCCAAGTAAGTTTATCAAATAGCAACCACACTCATCAACTAAGTCAGTATGCATGTTGCGTGATATGTATGCAGGTTAACCCAGTCAACCAATATGCAATCCGGAACGGATGGACATCATCGGATCAGCCCTTCACCAGCCACGGTGGTGCCATTTCGGCCAGTGATGCCTCTTACTCCAACAGGGGTAGTCAGATCAGCAGTAAACCCGTAGGTCTGCCATTTCGGTCTGCTACAAGAGACGTCTACAAACGCTCTTTCACGGCATTCCGGGTCTTATGACCATTTTGGAAACCGACGAGGTCCAGAGTACGTCCTGTGTTAATACCTCATTAATGTTGCATGTATGCAAAATGATTAGTCAAACAACGTCTTCGACCTCACTCGACACGTCGCCACGTGTTCTAGGGAAGTTAAAGTCTCTAAAAGCTTACCCTAAGGTAAAGTCGATTCTGCGACCAAAAGACACACTTCATAACGACACATAGCTGCTCCAACAGCACCACAACACACGCTGCTCCAACAGCACAATAACACACGCTGCTCCAACAGCACAACAATAAACGCTGCTCCAACAGCACAACATCAAACGCTGCTCCAACAGCACAACGACAACATACTCAACACTTGGATCCGACGACACTCCTCGTTTTCCAAAATTAAGATTTCACTTCCAATGCCTTCCTTCGAGGTTGTTATCATTACTTAAAGATTTAGAGGTTATTTAAGGTCTTATGAGTTTTCTTTATAAAATAGATTCCATTTTGTCTTATCGCAAGTCTTATACATTTGCAGGATCTCCCAATCCCAAGTCGCTTCCAGAGGATGTCTCGATCCACTAAACAAAATCAAGGCCCGAACCTCGTTCGTCCTATCAAACTTTCTCAAAACTCTCAAAATAAAATCGGCATGACCTGCCCGCTATTCTCACCATTCAGAATCTCAGATTTCCAGTGTAAAGCATATTTAAATCATCACAATCAACAACATGTCATATATCAAGAAATCTCAACATTAACACTTAGCACTTAGCATATAAAGCATGCACCACACATCCTAGATTACCCACATAGCACATAGCATGTAAGTCAATCTTCAAAAACATTCAGTAGATGAATCATCTACATTGTCAGCCGAAGCCTCAGAAAACATTTCCAATCACACACAATCTCAGTGCATAAACAGTAAACAATGTCGAAACATCGACCCTAAGCATTAACTAGAGATTCAGTGAGAAGCCCTCACCTGAAAGTTCTCCAGAATGATCAACTAGTGCTTCCTCGCACTCAAAGTGTTGGTCCTCGGGGAAATCCTCAAAAGTACCTTTACAATGAAATCACAGAATACTATAAGAATCTATCGGAACTAAGCTATCGATACTTACTAAGGTTACTCGAAGTAATCTATACTCTAAGGTACGATAATCTAGCGCGAAAAGACAAGTTTTCGGAAAAGGAAATTTCCTCCTCCCCCCTCTAATAGGCTCGGCCACTTTTCACAATTAAGGGGCTCGATTTTTCTTCGATCAAACTTGGTTCCTATGCTTTCATAAGCCGTAACTAAGGGTATTCTGAACTCGGAAAAATTATCGGATCAAAAACTGTCGCAGGGGTATTTTGGTCATGATTTTTAACTTAGGATTTTCAAAATTGAAATCCCAAAAATAAAATTTTGCAGGGACGTCACCAACGACGTTTATGACAACTAATCCTACTAGCACTAAGCTAAGGCGATAGTTTTCAGCCTAAAGGTTGGAACTTTACTCAAAAACTACATAAATGGGTATTTTAGGCTAGAATTGATTCCGGCGGAATTCCGGCGACATAACGGAAAATCTAATCCGGCAGAAGTGATCTTGGGCACATATAGAAGAGGTTTAGAATCAGAAATGAAAGATTCAGGATAGTTTTACAAAAACCCATAAACTATCCGCTCAGAAAACTCTACAGAAAAGCTATGGAAAAAGCGATCGGAGGTAAGGATTAGCGACTATACCTCGAAGCCTTGAAGCAGCAACTGATTGATCGACGATCAAGCAAGGTTTGAAAAAAAACTCTTCTTCCTTCTTCCTTGTTCTTGGCCGCGGGTTTGAAGAGAGAAAATGGAGGAGAATTTGAGTTTTTCTTCCTTTCTTTGCTATATATAGAAGGTGGAAATTCGCGGGAAAATGAAAGTTTCGTGAATCTGATTTTTCCGGCGTCATTCTCCATGAATTATTAGATATGTTTTGGCAAAAGAATTCCAAAACTATAAAGAGGTCTCCTTGTATTTTTGGCAACTAAAGCATAGTCGGTATAAAACTATTTTACCCGATAAGTTGCTTTTTGCATCGAATGCCGGAATAGAAAACTTCCTTCGGAAGAAAGATTGAAATCATCAAGAGAAATGGGTGTACGCGTGTAGAATATTCATTTGAAGCTCTGAATAGATAAAGTCCCCATAGTCGGGTGATTCTAGGGTTTTGAAATACCAGGGATTCGGTTTCGGCAAACTTCCGATGATTGAAATCGGACGTTCGTAGATCCTAGAGTTTCGCCTCGAAACGATTGTGATATATGGAAAAAGAGAAGTTCTAACATTTCTCTGAAGATTTTTTGGAATTAACTTCCGTCGTGCCTAAAAGTGAAAATTAGCTATATACTAGGGTTTCTGACCTAGGTTAAGCGTATAACGATCGTACTATAACTTTTATCGATCATGATGTAATCCTTTGAACTTTTCCTGAACTTTCTCCTTCATAAATATATTTCATTTAATAAACTTTCGTTCAGGTTTCCCTTCACATTACATCAACCCTAATCGTGAATAAGAAGTTTATTCACTTAGCATGAACTTAAAAACTCGGGCCTTACATTTGATCAACTTGTATTCCCAGAAAGTACTTTAATTCTCCCATCATACTCATCTCAAATTCAGCCTGCATCATCTCAGAAAATTCTTTGCATAGGGATTGATTAGCAGAACCAAATATAATATCATCAACATAAATTTGCACAATTAAGATATCATCTTTATATGTCTTGCAAAAAAGAGTTGTATCTACTTTACCCCTTACAAACTCATTCTCCAGAAGGAATGAGCTAAGTCTCTCATACCATGCTCTGGGAGCTTGCTTCAGACCGTAGAGTGATTTCTTCAATTTGAACACATGGCCTGGTTTCTTCTCATCTTCAAAACCTGGGGGTTGATGAACACAGACTTCCTCTGAGATATAACCATTTAGGAAGGCACTCTTTACGTCCATCTGATGTAGAACTATGTTGTGATTTACTGAGAAAGAGATCAACAGTCTGATTGCCTCCAGTCTTGCTACTGGAGCAAATGTTTCAGTGTAGTCTATTCCTTCCTGCTGGCTGTAGCCTTGAGCAACTAGCCTTGCCTTGTTTCTGACTACATCTCCTTTCTCATTCAGCTTGTTTCTGAATACCCATTTCGTTCCAATAACATGGACACTCTCAGGCTTCTTCACTAAGCTCCAAACATCGTTCTTGGAAAATTGATTCAATTCTTCTTCCATGGCCAGAATCCAATCCTTGTCCTGAAGAGCTTCATCTAAGGACTTGGGTTCAATTAAGGACACCAATCCTTTCAGACTGAGCAAGGTCTCTTCAGAGGGTCTGAAGGCAGATCTGGTTCTGACTGGTTCGTCTTTGTTGCCCAAAATCAATTCCTTAGGGTGAGCTGCAGTGATTCTGCTCTTCTTCAGAGTTTGTGAGTTAGAGGGACCAGCTTCTTCCTCTGGTTCATCTTCCTCTGGCTCAGCTTCCTCTGGAGCTTTGCCTTTGTCAGAAACATTAATGCTTAAATCTGCAAACTTTTCAACTAGCTTTGACTGGTCAGAGTCAAGCTTATCGTCAAATCTAACATGAATAGATTCTTCAATAGTCTTAGCATCAGTATTATAAAATCTAAAACCTTTAGATCTCTCAGAATAACCGAGTAATAGACACTTAGAAGACTTGTTGGGTTTTATCCTTAGTATTGAGAACATAACAAACACAGCCAAAAGGATGAAAATAAGAAATGTTGGGTTTTATGTTCTTCCACAATTCATAAAGAGTCTTATTCAGAATTGGTCTCACAGAGATTCTGTTCTGAATGTAACATGCTGTATTTACTGCCTCTGCCCAAAAGTGCTTAGCCATGCCAGTTTCTTGGAGCATGGTTCTAGCCACCTCCTGAAGAGTTCTGTTCTTCCTCTCAACAACACCGTTTTGTTGAGGAGTTCTGGGACAAGAGAAATCATGTGCAATTCCATAGGAATCAAACAGACTCTCAAACTTGTCATTCTCAAACTCTCCACCATGGTCACTTCTGACACGCACAATCCTACAAGCCTTCTCGTTTTGCACTTGAGCAATGAAGGTAGAGAACACAGCATGAGACTCATCCTTGCGTGTTAGAAACTTTACCCATGTCCAGCGGCTATAGTCATCAACGATAACCATCCCATATCTCTTGCCACCTATAGACTCAGTTTTCACTGGTCCAAAAAGGTCGATATGCAGAAGTTCTAACGGCCTTGAGGTTGAGACAACATTCTTTGCCTTGAAAGGGACTTTTGTGAATTTGCCTTTCTGACATGCTTCACAAAGAGCGTCTGAAGCGAACTTCAGATTGGGTAAGCCCCTGACAAGGTTTAGCTTGCTCAGCTGAGAAATCTTTCTCATACTGGCATGCCCTAACCGTCTATGCCATACCCACTGCTCTTCATTAACAGACAGAAGGCACTTCACATTCTGAGCCTCCAACTCAGATAATCTGATCTTATAAATGTTGTTCTTCCTCTTGCTGTTAAACAGAACAGAGCCATCGATTTGACTTACAGCCCGGCAGGACTTTTGATTGAATATAACATCATAACCCTTGTCAGCTAATTGACTTATAGACAATAAGTTATGTGTTAAGCCGTCTACCAATAACACATTATCAATGCATGGACTACTATCTACACAAATAGTACCAGTACCAACAATTTTACCCTTTTCATTTCCTCCAAAGCCAACTTCGCCTCCAGGCTTAAGTTTCAGCTCTCGGAACATACGCCTTTCTCCCGTCATGTGACGCGAGCATCCACTGTCCAGATACCATGATTGGTGTTTCAGTGGAGCTATCAAGGATATCTGCAACATAGATAATCTTGTCCTTAGGTACCCACTTTCTGGGTCCTTTCTTGTTAGTTACCCCAGAGGTTCTGATCACCTTGGGTGTCTCAACATGATATTTTAAAGGAATATTTGCATGATATTTAGTCATAGAGAAGGATCCCTTTTTAAGAGGGTTTTTAGCAACTTTAGCAGGTACAGGATCAGGCAATATGGTACCAGAGGGAACAAAGCATTCATACAAGGATTTAGCTTTAGACACGGAGGGCTCATTTCTAATTGGTTTAGAATAGCCAATGCCATGCATTCCATTTCTGCTTACGCCATAGATCATTGAAGCCATTAAGCTTCTATCCACGCTTTTAGCTAGGAATCTTTGAAAAGACTTTTCATACTTAGATTCATTTCTACAATCAGAGGCATCACAGGCAACAATTTCTTCTAACTTAGCAATCTGGTTCTTAAGCACAGAGTTAGAATTGATCAAGGCATGATTATCATTTTTCAAATCAGAAATAATTTTCTCATGTTCAGAAGGAGTCTTGGAAACAGCAGATAAGTTCTTTTTCAGCTTCTTATGCTTAGACAATAAGGAGTTATACTTATCCATAATATCAGACAATGCATGTTTCAGTTCAGAGGTAGAGAAAGAAGCGAATACCTCATTTTCATCGTCTGAGTTAGGATTTCCTTCTGATTCTGAGTCAGAGTCAACAACTCTCTTTGACTCTGCTTCCTTGTCTTTGACAATAGCCATGAGTCCTTGGACTTCACCATCAGAGTCAACATCCTCTGACTCTGATTCATCAAATGTCACCATCAGACTCTTCTTCGTCTTGAAGTGCTTCTTTGGCTTCTTGTCCTTCTTCAATCTTGGACAGTCACTTTTGTAGTGCCCTGATTCTTTGCACTCAAAGCATGTGACTTCCTTAAGCGAGGACTTCTTATGACCTGAGGATTCAGACTTTCCTTTTGCCTTTCCAGAGCCTTTGTATTTGCTCTGCCTGTGCTTCCAGATGCGATTGAGTCTCTTGGAGATCAGAGTCAGCTCATCTTCATCAGAATCTTCTGATGCTTCTTCAGATTCCTCTTCTTCAGCTTGAAGAGCTTTTGACTTCTCAACCTTAGCCTTTTCAGATTTGGATTTCAAGGCTATGGACTTTTTCCTCAGATCTTGCATCTCTGAGCGCTTCAGCTCATGGCATTTCAAAATGCTGATGAGTTCTTCTAAACTCATATTCTCAACGTCTCTCGTGAGCTCTATTGAAGTCACTAAAGGCATCCAACTTTCAGGAAGACACCTGATGACCCTTATGACATGATCTTTTGTTGTGTAGCTCTTGTTGAGAGGTCGTATGCCAGCTACAAGCAACTGAAATCTGGAGAACATTTCTTCAATGGACTCATTTGGCTCCATGATGAAGGATTCATACTTTTGGATCAAAGACAGTGCCTTTGATTCTTTGACTTTCTTGTTTCCTTCATGAGACATCTTCAGAGATTCGAAAATGCCTTTCGCAAACTCACGATCTGTAATCTTCTGGTACTCTTCATAGGAAATAGCACTTAGAAGAATTGCTCTTGCTTTGTGATGTTGTGAGTACAGCTTCTTTTGATCTGCAGTCATCTCTGACCTTGGGATCTTCTTGCCATCTGCATCAACTGGACGCTCGTAGCCATCCACAATAATATCCCAGAGATCTGCATCGAAATCCAGAAAGAAACTTTCCAGTCTATCTTTCCAATATTCGAACCTTTGACCGTCGAACATAGGAGGCTTTGCATTGTAACCATCTCTTTGAGTTTCACTGGTGGTGGCAGCCATTGTTTTTCACACCGGCCCGGATCACTGAACACTGTTAGGTGTGGTAATCAGAACTTGCGCTCTGATACCAATTGAAGGTATGAAAAATGGTAGAAAGGGGGGGTTTGAATAACGTTTT